>NW_022437034.1:730528-816488 GCF_009761245.1 Sapajus apella | reverse complement strand
TATGAAGTATCCAGAGTTGTCAAATTCAGAGAGACGGAGAGTAGAATGTTGGTTGCCAGGGGTGGGGGGAGGGAGGAATGAGGAGCTAGTATTTGCTGCATACAGTTTCAGTTGAGAAGATGAAGAGCTGGGAGTGGTGGCTCACACCTGTAGTCCCAGCACTTTGGGAGGCTGAAGTGGATGGATCACTTGAGGTCAGGAGTTCAAGACCAGCCTGGCCAACATGGTGAAACCCCCTCTTTAAAAAAACAAAAAAGAAAAGCGTTCTGGAAACGGATGGCGGTGGTGGCTATATCACTACATGAATGTACTTAATGCCACTGAATTGAATACTTAAAAACCATTTGCCTGGGTAAGCAATGTATAGGCTTGTTAGGTTTTTTTTTTTTTAAGATTTAAATTTTTTTCCTTTTTCCCTTTCCTTTTTTTTTTCTTTTTCTGGAGACAGGGTCTGTCTCTGTCACCCAGGCTGGAGTGCAGTGGTGCCATCTCAGCTCACTGCAACCTCCGCCTCCTGGGCTCAAGCCATCCTCCCACCTCAGCCTCCTGAATAGCTGGGACCACAGGAAGGTACCACCACACCCAGTCAGTTTTTGTTCTTTTTGTAGAAATGAGGTCTTGCCATGTTGCCTGGGCTGGTCTCAAACACCTGAGCTCAAGTGATCCACCTGCCTCGGCCTCCTAAAGTGCCGGGATTTCAGGGATGAGCCACCACACCCAGCCTGCTAGGTTATTCACACAGAGCCTGTGTTAGGTTACTATGACCATGCTAAGAAGATGGTATTTGCACGGTTGCTTTTGTTTTTCTGACCATGTTTCCTCCTCCTCACACAGCGTGCCTTGGAAAACAGCAGAGGCTAGGAGAAAAGTAGAAAGGAGGAACAACTTGCCGAAGGACTTCAGCTCCTGGGTGGCTGGCACTGGACCCTAGGCTGCCTTTCAGATAAATCCAGGGTGGGCCCTACGCTCCCCCAATATAAGCATTTGTAATGCACCTTTACCATGTGAAATGGAATCCATATAACCTTCTTACACACGTAATTTCACATAAATCAATATAATGCCCCAACATAAAGGATAGATAAAAGGAAAAGTAATTTATAATAAAATTATATGATTTCACTATGCAAATGCCCAGGGTCTGATATTCCAGAGGAGAAAAAAAACCTCATAAATGGCCAAAATGTCCCCTAGGGTCCCTACCACCCCCATCACAATCCACTGACCAGGTGATCTCTGACGGGTGGGTGCTGGCAGGGAAGGCACTGCCTACTCACCTCTCGATCTGAGAGAGGAACTTGGTCTCAAAGATGCCCCGGGTCTTCAGCGGCTCAGAGATCTGCCCTCGGAAAAGGAATCCCTTCTTGGTGAAGTCGATCAAGATGTTGCGGACGATTTCACCCAGGTACATGCCACTGATCATCTTCTCGAACCTGAGATGGGAGGAGGGGCCTACGGTGTCTATGGGAAGTGGCCAAGAGGACTGTCAGCCCTTGGTCTCATGGTCACTCTGCATCTCTTACTGCCCCTCAAGTACATCACCAACAGCCATGTGCCCTGCAGACTCTGCTGCCGCAGAGGCAGAGTGGGAGCACCAGGAAGGACCAGGGAGTCCTCCACTGTCTCACATCAGAAACAGAACCCCCGGCATTCATGCCTACCCGCTAGACTGATCTCCCTCCTCAGCTAACCTCCAGCTCTCGCCCCAAAGCCACTTCCCTGAGAGCCTGTCCTCCTCCTCCATCCTGGGTTCTCCCTGCCTGTTTCAGGTTCCCACCTCCCCATTCTCCTCCTTCACAACACACATGAGCCCACTGCTCCACAACCACTGCTGCAGGGACAGTCCCAAGAGGACAGGTCATGTGTGTCTCATTCAGCTCTGAGTCCCCAGGGCACAACACAGCCTAGCACTGGGCCCTCAGTAAAGTGCCCCCAAAATATCTGCAGAATAAGCGAATGACTGGGCTAAGCTTTAAAGGAACAAGAAGACAGAAAAAGGAAAGTTCCTAGATTTTTCTGAAGGTTAGAGTACTGGTCAAGCCCACAACAGAGGGACGGGGCCACACAGGAGGGAGAACTCAGTGGCCACAACACACCAGATGTCAACCTGTTCTTGGGACTTTGAATTTCCTGCCCTCTCCATGCTCAAGGATCTCAAGAAATAACAGAGGATTGATTTATTTCCGTGGCACATGTGCAAGCCCAGTGTCCCAAAGCTGAGATGAGTCCCCTGGAATTCAGGTACTCCAGGATTCCTCCTATTTCATGTGGTCCATGGAAGAACATGGAACAGCATGGAATCACAGAGGGTGGCTGCCACTACCAGGTTCCATCCAGTCCTTCTCATCCCACTCAGAGACCACCCCAGCTTGGTGCTGACATGTCTTTAACCCCTTCCAACACTTGCTGATCCCCTTTTTTTAACCAAGGGGCCTTACTGTTATTGTTATTATTGTTAGTAATTTGTAGTAGAGACAGGGTCTCGCTATGTTGCCCAGGGTGGTCTCAAACTCCTGAATTCAAGCAATCTGCCTGCCTCGGCCTCCCAAAGTGCTAGGATCAGTTTGATGACCCACAGCACCCAGCCCAATGGGGGTTTTAGTTCAGAGCTTTTGATAGATGAAGCATCTAGCTAGACATGAGTAACATAGTTCTTCACTATACTCATTTTACTGTTACCATCTGTTTATGGTAATATTGGTTCTCCCTCTTTTTCCACCTTCATTAAATGTCAGTAAAGACTAGTGCCAGGCACGGTGGCTCACGCCTATAATCCCAGCACTTTGGGAGGCCGAGGCAGGTGGATCTTCTGAGGCTGGGAGTTCGAGACCAGCCTGCTCAACATGGAGAAGCCCTGTCTCTTCTAAAAATACAAAATCAGCCAGGCATGGTGGCGCATGCCTGTAATCACAGCTACTCAGGAGGCTGAGGCAGGAGAATTGTTTGAACCTGGAGGAGGCAGAGGTTGCTGTGAGCCGAGATCATGCCATTGCACTCCGGCCTGGGCAACAAGAGCAAAACTCCATCTCAAAAAAAATAAAAAGACTATAAGGTGATTTAAAGAAAAACACTAAGTAAATAACAGCATAGGAGGTATTCAGAAAAGGTAAAAACCTTGAGGGGGAATAATTCCTAGGGAATAATTTATGTTGGGTGCTACTCCAGCCCTTCTTTCTGCTCCAGGAGAGACAACTTGGACCAACTCGTCCTGGCTGTGGCAGAGGATGGCCTGATTCCTGGGGGCTTGAGACAAAGGGTCATTTGTCTCATTTCGGAGTATGATGGACACTGCCATTTCAGACACCGTCTCTGAGACCTGAGCTGCAAAGCTCCACGTGGCCACTAGGTGGTGCAGGAGGCTCACGGAGGGAAGGACGACTGGGACAGGGCCTCTGCTTAAATAACCCACCGCCCAGCCACCTTAACCCATCCCCTTGTTATTCTGATGGGTAAGGAACACAGCAAGAGGACTGGAAGGCCAGAATCCTCCAGGCGGCCCCTAAACGGGCATCAACCCTAAGCCATCATGTACCACACTGGGGGTCCATCCTCCCTCGTTCTCTGCTGTCTGTAGACAAAAAAAAGCCAAGGTCAGGACTGAGCCAGGGGACCCAGTCTTGAAGCCTCTGTTCAGATCTCTCCTCCTAGAAACATATTCCACTGCAAGAATGCAGCCAAGTGTTGTCCCCACCCCGACTGTGGGTGTCCTCTCCGCCGAGCGGGGTTACCTTTGTTTCCCAGCATTTAGGGAATATTCGTCCACCAGTCTGTCATAATTTGTCCTGATATCATCCAGACACCCGTTGTCCCCAAAGGCCCCCCACTCCATGTTGATGCACATCTGCCCCTGGTCCCCATCCACCATCTCCACGTTCTTCATCTCCTCCATGTAGCAGGCATTGCTGCCGGTCCCTGGAACACACAAGGGGCCAATGAGGAACAGTGGCCTTGCATTTGGGGGTCATGCAACTGGGTCGGGGGTCTGGGGCCTGAGGCTCCACAGACAGGGGGCACTTTTTTTTATGATGAACAAAGTAACAGTTTTGCTTTCCCAGTGATTTCCAGGAAATTTCTGAAATGTAAACAGAGAGTTTGAGCCACATCACCCAGAGAGTATCTGCTTAGCTGACTTTTGACCAACCAAGGTAGGGTTATGTTCATTTTATTAGAAGATGGCTTTATATACAGCAAAGGGATCAAGCTTCAATGGTGGAAGTTTAGGCAACATTCAGACCAGGAAAAAATATATACATACACACACAAAAACATGCACACATGCCTACTCAGTTACACATGCCTACATGTATGTGGATAAAACATTAGGGAATTATCTTCTATTATACCATGGATATTCACTTATTTTCTTTTTCTTTTCTTCAAGACAGGGTCTGGCACTGTCACCCAGGCTGGAGTACAGTGGTGCAACCTCAGCTCACTACAATGTCCACATCCAGGGCTCAAATGATTTTCCCACCTCAGCCTTCCAAGTAGCTGGGACTACAGGCATCACCACCATGCCCAGTTAATTTTTAAAAAATTTTAGTAGAGATAGGGTTTTGCCATGTTGCCCAGGTTTATCTCAAACTCCTGGGCTCAAGCTACCCTTCTTGCCTCAGCCTCCCAAAGTGCTGGGATTAGAAGCATGAGGCACCACACCAGCTCCATTTATCTTTTTTTGACAAGGATGGTTGGTCATGGACTATGCCTGCTCAATAAACTTTCCTACGTGTCTTAGAATGAAGTCCACAGTTAGCTCAGGGCAGGACAGTGTCTTCTGCATTTCAAGGTAGCCTTTCGAAAGCAATGTTTTTTCATCCTATTTGTATCAGACCTCTTAAGATCAGAGGATTCTTCTGTGAAAAAGGCACCTTTCTCTGGGTGTACCCACACACCGCACACATGCAACCTGGCATATGCTTTCCAGGGGCTCAGGGATCTCTGACTTCCTTTCCTGAACTCTCTAGAGCAGAGTCACTCAAAATAGAAGGACCGCCGGGCACGGTGGCTAACGCCTATAATCCTAGCACTTTGGGAGGCCAAGGCGGGCAGATCACCTAAGGTCGGGAGTTTGAGACCAGCCTGGGCAACATGGAGAAACCCCATCTCTACTAAAAATACAAAATTAGCCGGGTGTGGTGGCACATGCCTGTAATCCCAGCTACTCAGGAGGCTGAGGCAGGAGAATCGCTTGAACCCAGGAGGCGGAGGTTGTAATGAACTGAGATCACACCATTGCACTCCAGCCTAGAAAGCAAGAGCAAAACTCTGTCTCAAAAATAAAAATAAAATTAAAATGGACCACAGACTGTTTGCATTGAGGTGCTAAGAAATAGAAGGCAAGCATCCTGCAACTTTCACAGTAGTTTTAATTGCCATGATATCCAAGCTTGTGGTCATTGAACTTGTCTCACTGAATAGACTGGAAATTTAAAAACTAACCAACTAACCAAGGAAGAGTGCTTCACACACATACTTTGATATGCACCTGGATCACCTGGGCACCCTAAGAAGCAGAGCCAGATTCAGGAGGCCTGGGCGGGGGCCTGAGCGTCTGCGTCTCTAACAAGCTCCCAGGAGATGCCAATGATGCGCCTGGGAACACTGTCCACCCATCCAGGGTGGGATGTAGATGAACTTTCATCAGGAGGACACAAGGCACACCCCCTGACCAGACCAACGGGGCTTTGGCGATTTTCAGCCCCTTTGAAGAAACTTAAGTAGAGTTCAAAAACTATACACCTGGACAATTTTTGTTCTTTGTTTTCTCGGCTCCCTTTTCACCCAAGGTTAAAACTGAGAGAAATGGAAGATGATAGGGGTGGGAGATGCATACAAAGCCAAAACATGGAAACCATACATCTTGCCTATGGGGGTCCTAAGCAAAAAGATCAACTGATGGAGGAAAGAAGAAGTAGCTATGAATGTCGCTGGAGGCTGGTGCCAGGAGATGGGCGGGCCTGACCTCCCCAGGAGGAAAGGTGGGGCCTGCAGGAAGAGAAGACCTGCTGTGTCATTCTAACTTTGCATTTCATACCTAAGCCCATTCACAGAAAGAAAGGGAGGGGCTGGGTGGAGAAAGCCAGGCCCAACAACCTTTCACCAGGAGCTGCTCCCTAGTTTTTTTTTTTAGTTTCAACAGAAGCGTAAAGTGGCTTAACAATGAATGAAAAGTTCTTCCTGGCACCTGAAGGCAGTGCTGGGGCATCTTCTCAAGCTCTAGACACTTAGCAACTGATCCAGTAGCAGGGGTGCCACTGCTCACTGGCCAGGCAGAGTCTGCAGATGTTGGCCAAGAGACTCTGGGGTCTTTCCCAGCATCCCCTGACACCAGGAGCAGGATCAGCAGGACAAATGGTTTCCTCATAGCCCAAATCAATATGCTTCAGGTATTATGTGTTCAAGGCCCAGACCCCAAAAGTGTTTGGATTACAAGGCAACAAGCTGCAGAGACAACCTTCTGCAACCCCCCGCTTCAGTGGCTGGGACCATGCACAAATAGTGGCTGCTAAAGGCAACATGGTGCCCAAGACCACCCTGCCCCTTTCTATGCTCTAAGCATGGTCAGCACAGGAGGTGCTCTCTACTTCCTTTCCAGCCTCAGACTCCACCCCCACCCCACCCCTCTGCAATACCTGCCCAGAGCCCCTCCATACAAGGCCCAGAGAGCTGCCATGCTCGCCAGGCCCACTCCAGGTGCCTGTTCCCACTCAAGCCACGTGAGCCTCTTAGGGCCTCATTACTGGAGAGTTCAGTTCTTGACTGTTGGATCACAAGCAATGTGCATTAGGAAAGGGGACCCCCCTCCCGCTCCATCCAGCCATGAACTCTGGAAGTGGTCATGGAACGATACTGACAGGTAAGACGACCCCATACAGAGGACAGAGCTTCTGGGCCAAGGCCCCACAAAACAGGAACACCCCAGCCCTCCCTTCGCCAGGAGAGAGACCTTCCAAGACACTCACCAACAATGAGTCCGACCTCACAGGTGGGCTCCTCATAAGCACAGGTCATCATGGTGCCCACCGTGTCGTTGACTACAGCCACCACATCCAGGTCAAATTCCTTTGCAAAAAAAGGGACACAGCTTTAGGAATAGGATCACTATGCCTGGCTTGAATGCTGCTGGTTCTCTCTCTGCCGCACTGCAGTCAGAGAGCCACTGGTCATCATCTAAGATGGTTTTCCTACCAGTCTACAAAAAGGTAATGAAGATTCCTTCATGGACTAAACCCCTGCTATTAAAGATATATCTGAAATATGAGATCTAAGGAACAGAAAGTATTCTACCCATTTTATGGATGATACTACTAGAGGGAATCATAGAATAGGAAAGACAAGAGGCAATGGCCAAACAGCTTCCTCCCTTTGGAGTTCAAAGCACTGTGGCCTTTCAGAGGGCAAAATGGAAAATATCAAATCCATTGTTTGCAATCTGTCCTTGAGAAATAGTCATGCAGGTGCACAAAGGCACACATACAAGGATATTTACTGCGTGATGTTCAATAGTCAGAAAGAGGAAACAATCCAAATGTAGGTCAAACGGGCTATATAAACCTCAATTCAGGCATATGCTGGAATCCTGCACAGCCAGGAAAAAGAATGAGGCTGGTCTAAATGCAATGATGAGAAGGGATATCTATTACATATTAAATCAAAAAAGCAAGTTGTAATGTTGCATATATGGTATGATTCCTATTTTTTGATGGGGAGGAAGGGAGGGAGAGAGAGAGAGAGAATGCATGGAAAGCAAGCTAGAAAAATTAACACTAATTGTTGTGAAACAGGCAAAAATAGATCAGCAGGTATCCTTTCTTATTTAAGAGACAGAGTCTTGCTCTGTCACCCACTCTGGAGTGCACTACCCCAACCATGGCTCAGGACTCAACCTCCTGAGCTCAAGTAATCCTCCCATCTCAGCCTCCCAAGTAGGTGGGACCACAGATATGCACCACTATGACCGGCTAATTTTTTCTTTTTTAAATTTCTTGTAAAGATGGGGTCTCACTATGTTGCCCAGGCTGGTCTCCAACTCCTGGGTTCAAGCGATCCTCCTGCCTTGGCCTCCTAAAGTGTTGAGATTACAGGTGTGAGCCACTGCACCCAACCTGCAGCTATCTTTTCAATGTAAGTTGTCTAGCACACACTTCCCGGTGCAACTCAGCCCTTGCTTTTTTTTTATTTAACTATCAAAGACAGCAGACAAATCAGCCCTCTTTCAGACACTCATTCAGCTTCCCTGACTGCCAAGGTATCTGCTCTTTAAACTGCCATTTGAACTGTTTTTGTTGTTTTGTTTTGTTTTTTAAATTTCTTACTTTGCTCAGTGCAATGGGGTTTGAAGAAAAGTCAAACGAAAAAAATTGAAAACAGTCTCTTACTGACTCCCTTGTTAATGAATGAGTTAAATGAAATCTCTGGAATTTTTCATTTTATATTCTTTCAATGTCCTCCAGCCAAAGACCACCAGAAACACACCTATAATCGAACAAAGCTGGACTTGACTGACTCATTGCAACACTGGAGAACACACCCCAGGAGGCATCTCAGAAAGTGGCTGGGTGTGGTGGCCCATACTTGGAATCCCAACACTTTGGGAGGATGAGGTGGGAGGATCACTTGAGCTCAGGAGTTCAGGACCAGCCAGGGTAACATAGCAAGACTCCACCTCTATTTAAAAACCTCAACACTTTGGGAAGCCAAGGTGAGCAGATTGCTTGAGCCCAGGAATTGGAGACCAGCCTGGGCAACATAACAAAACACCATCTCTACCAAAAATACAAAAAATTAGCCGGTGTAGACACATACCTGTAGTCCCAGCTACTAGGGAGGCTGAAACAGGAGGACTGCTTGAGCCTGGAAGGTAGAGGTTGCAGTGAGCCAAGATGGCACCGCTGTACACCAGCCTGGGTAACAGAGTAAGATCGTGTCTCAAAAAAAAATTTTTTTTTGATTTGGATCTGTGTCTATGTTACGGTTTAGGGGAAGGTTTAAGGAAGTGGGCTTTGCTCTGGATTGGATGTTGTCAGGAGCCGGGGCAATTCTATGCATACAGACTGGTCTTATTCTTGTCTAACTCCATCATAGTCCCAGACGGAGTGGCTGTGTCTGATGTTTCCACTCTGCAATTGTTTATGTACTCTGTGAAATTGTTTGTGTTCCACAGGAGAACACCAAGGCCTAACTGAGAGTGCCAGGCTGTGCCCACCTGTCAGGGGCTATTTCTCTTTCAATTTGTATGACAGTCATGATTTACCTTTCTTAAAAAAAAAATCATCCTTTAACAACACAAACCTATGAGACCTTGTTTTATTGCGGGCAGTGGAGTGAGGAAATAAGGAGCTTTTCTTGGCCAGGTCACATGCTTCTGTATTGTTTGAATTCTTTTTTTTTCTTTTTTTGAGACGGAGTCTTGCTCTGTTGCTCAGGCTGGAGTGCAGTGGCGTGATCTCGGCTCACTGCAATCTCCACCTCCCAGGTTCAACCGATTCTTCTGCCTCAGCCTCCCAAGTAGCTGGGACTACAGGCATGCGCCACCATGCCCAGCTTATTTTTGTATTTTTAGTAGAGATGGGGTTTTAGCATATTGGCCAGGCTGGTCTCGAACTCCTGACTTCGTGATCCACCCGCCTCAGCCTCCCAAAGTGCTGGGATTACAGGTATAAGCCACTGCACCCAACCTGAATTCTTTACAACAGGCAAATACAATTTTTAGAACCTTCAATAACAGTCAAGATTTTGAAAAACATTCTTTTAATAGTTACCTCTCTCCTTTTTATCGCATCCCTTAGTAAGGTGACTACATCGTGCCCCACACAGTCTGTTGCCTTAAAACCCTTTGTCCACGTGATCAAGATTCCCTGAAACATAAAAAGCACCAGGAGAGTCCTGTGTAATTAACCTAGAAGGGGAGAATACAAAATTCCAACCCTCCCTCCTGAGGCAACAACCACTGAGGGCTTACAACATCAGAGACAGAGCTCAAACATATGGGGACAAACCAATAAAATATGAATAGACCCAGAGAGAGATCCAAGATGGCTGATCACTAGCAGCTCGGGATTGTAGCTCCCAGTGAAAGCGCAGAGAACATGAGGAAACCACACTTTCAGATGAATTTTTGTTGCTCATGCACCAGGAGATTCCCAGTGGAGGAGCCCCATGGGTCGCCAGTGCGACTCTTATGGCCGGCAAGGCGGTTTTGCCGCTGCCTTGGTGCCGCAGTTCTTGGTGCAGAGTCAGAAAACCACCATCGGTCTTAACGCCGGCGCAGTGGGTTGCTCAGATTTTAGCACCGGCAATCAACAAGTTGGACGTCCACTCAGAAGCCCAACTATAAAGACAGTAATTATAAAGACCACAGATGGATAAATCTATAACAAAGGGAAGAAATCAGCCTAAAAAGGCTGAGAATACCCAAAATCAGAATGCCTCTCCCTCTACAGGGGATCACAGTTCCTCATCAGCAACGGAACAAGGCCTGATGGAGAAAGACTGTGTTACATTAACAGAAGCAGGCTTTAAAAGGTGGATGATAAGAAACTTCTGGGAATTAAAAGAACTTGTTCTAACCCAATGCAAAGAAACTAAGAACTTTGAAAAAAGGTTTGATGAAATGTTAACAAGAATACACAATTTAGAGAGGAATATAAGTGAATTAATGGAGGTGAAAAACACAACACGAGAACTTCGTGAACTACGCACAAGTTTTAACAGCCGAATTGATCAAGCAGAAGAAAGGATATCAGAGGTCGAAGGCCAACTTAATGAAATAAAACGAGTAGACAAGATTAGAGAAAAAAGGATAAAAAGGAAGGAGCAAAGTCTCCAAGAAATATGGGACTATGTGAAAAGACCTAATCTACGTTTGACAGGTGTACCTGAATGTGATGAAGAGAATCAATCCAAGCTGGAAAATATGCTTCAGGATATTATTCAGGAAAACTTTCCCAACCTAGCAAGGCAGGACAATATTCAAGTCCAGGAAATACAGAGAACACCACAAAGATATTCCTCAAGAAGACCAACCTCAAGGCACATAATCGCAAGATTCACCAGGGTTGAAATGAAAGAGAAAATACTGAGGGCAGCCAGAGAGAAAGGTCAGGTTACCCATAAAGGGAAGCCCATCAGACTCACAGCAGATCTCTCAGCAGAAACCCTACAAGCTAGAAGAGAGTGGGGGCCAATATTCAACATCCTTAAAGAAAAGAACTTTCAACCCAGAATTTCATATCCAGTCAAACTAAGCTTCATAAGCAAAGGAAAAATAAAATCTTTTGTGAACAAGCAAGCACTCAGAGATTTCATCACCACCAGGCCTGTTTTACAAGAGCTTCTGAAAGAACTACCACACATAGAAAGGAACAACCAGTATCAGCCTTTCTAAAAAATACCAAAAAATAAAGAACATCAACATAATTAAGAACTTACATCAACTAATGGGCAAAACAGCCAGCTAACATTAAATGGCAGTATCAAACTCACATATATTATTATTAATTCTAAATTTAAATAGACTAAATCCCCCAATCCAAAGACACAGACAGGCAAAAAAAGCCAAGACCCATTGGTATGCTATATCCAGACCCAACTCACATGCAAGGATACACAAAAACTCAAAACAAAGGGATGGAGAAAGATTTACCAACCAAATGGTGAGCAAAAAAATAATAGAAAACAGGAGTTGCAATTTTTGCTGATAAAATAGACTTTAAAGCAACAAAGATCAAAAGAAGCAAAGAAGGATATTACATACTGATAAAAGGATCAATGTAACAAGAAGAGCTAAAGATCCTAAATATATTCGCACCCAATACAGGAATGCCCAGATACATATGACTTATAAAGAGACTTCCACACAATAGTGGGAGACTTCAACATCAATATTAGACAGATCAATGAGACAGAAAGTTAACAACGATATCCAGGACTTGAACTCAGATCCGGAACAAGTAGGCTTAATTAACATTTATAGAACTCTCCACTTTAAATACACAAAATATACACTCTTATCAGTACCACATCACACCTATTTACAGGTTTAAATGAAATATTGGTTGGCTGCTTGTTAGTTATTTTCTTCCCTCATTTTTTTTTCATGTCTCTATTATTAAACACAATTATAGGCATACCCATTTTTAGACTGCATTCTAGCCCGGGCAATAAAGTAACACCCCTGTTCTCTCTCCCTCTTCCTCTTCCTCTTTTTTCCTCTCCTTTTTTTTTTTTTTTCTTTCTCTTTCTTTCTCTCTTTCTTCTTCTTAAAAAAAAATATATATATATATGAATAGACCCTCCTCACCATCCTCACAGGGGTCTGAAATGATCCCACTTCACAGATGAAGAAAATGAGGCACATCAAGTAAATAGCAATGTCTAAGTTCACTCAGCAGATGGCTTTCCTGGACAAGAGCCCAGATCCTGATTCTGGTGCTGCCACCAGCATAACCAGCTGTACAGAAGAGTCTGCTGATGCTATAACTGAAGGATCCCAAGAGTTTAGCAACACTGTGACTACCTAAAGAACACTTCAGGTTTCACGGGATTGAAGTTACAACACTCGCTGGGGAAAAAAGCACCCTGGGTGTGTGTTCACTATGATGAATCCAAGGTGAAGGTATAAGAGAAGTGCTTTAAAAAGAAACAAACAAAAACAATCCTCAAGTTTTCATAGATTTAACTGCTGAGATCTAAAAAGGTTTCAGAAGAAAAAAGTCCCAAGCCAATGACGTGACTGGACTAACCGGTTTAAAGAGGCAGGTGGCCCGGTTTAAAGAGGCAGGTGGCCCGGTTTAAAGAGGCAGGTGGCCCTACCTAGCTCTCCTAGGGCTGCTCATTAAGCCTTAAACCCTGGCCTAAAACCTACCTCCAGGACTCCTGCCTGGTCACTTCTCCACCTGTGACACCCAGAGCTACCTGCAGCTATTCCAACATAACAGGATGGGTCTTGCCTCCGTGACTCTGCACCATCAGTTCCTTCTGCCCGGAATCCACTCCCCAGCCCTGACTGCATGGAGCTGGAGACACTGGTGTTAAGGACTCAGCTCCCCAACTAGGCTGTGGGCTCCCAGAGGACAGGAGCTGTAACCTTCAGCTCTGAGCCTAGCACTCAGCAGTCAGCAGGTGCTCAAGCTCTAATCCTGGGCCCTGATTCACCCCGTATATATATATTTTTTTTTTTTGAGACGGAGTTTCGCTCTTGTTACCCAGGCTGGAGTGCAATGGCACGATCTCGGCTCACCGCAACCTCCGCCTCCCGGGTTCAGGCAATTCTCCTGCCCCAGCCTCCTGAGCCGCTGGGATTACAGGCACGTGCCACCATGCCCTGTTAATTTTTTGTATTTTTAGTAGAGACGGGGTTTCACCATGTTGACCAGGATGGTCTCGATCTCTTGACCTCGTGATCCACCCGCCTCGGCCTCCCACAGTGCTGGGATTACAGGCTTGAGCCACCGCGCCCAGCCTCACCCCGTATATTGAACATTTATTATCTCATCTGACTGGACCCTGTGCTAGGGTGTGCAGGGATACAGGTCCTTGCTCACGGAATACCACTAGCAGAAACAAAAGACACTGTCACTAATAACTAACTGTGTAAGAAGTTTTATAAGCAAGGCAACCATCAAAAGAAAAGGGGGCACAGAAGAAGATGAGGTTCTTTTTTTGCCTGGGGACCAGAAGGCTTCCCAGAAAAGGTGACTACTTTCAAAGAGAAAAGAAGAGAGAAGAGTCTCAGGATGTCCCGTAGGCTGTGAAATAAAGCCTGGCTCAACCCACTGTGACTGTGACTGTCATCTAGGAATGACACTGAGGCTGGAGAAGCCTCAAGGGCCAGCCCACCTGGGCCACAGGGGACTCAGTGCTGCCTGATGACTCAGCCCTAAGGACAGACACTCACCGCATCCAGACTCGTCTGCTTGCAGGGAAATGAGAACGTGAAGCCCAGAGGCATCCTGGGGCCTTTGATCCCCATGTAGTCCAGGAAGTCAGAGATGCAGGTGACAATGTGATCAAACAGCTGCAGGAGAAAAGAAAGGATCACCCACGCTCTCTGTGGTTTTATCAGTGGACATGGACCAAGTGTGTACACACATACACACATGCATGCAAATACACAAATGCATGGCTGTGGGAAGATTTTGGTCATCACGTGACTGCCGGTGCCAGTGGCCATGTGGCACACACACACTGTGGTTCTGTAATCTCACCTCTTCCCCAGTGCCCTGCATGATTTCAATAGGAATGGCGTAGATCTTGTTGTGCATTTCCACTGTTCTCTTTTTCCCACTACGGATTTTCACCAGCAGCACACGGAAATTAGTTCCTCCAAGATCCAAGGCCAAGAAGTCGCCATTCTCTGTTGCAGTCAAAAACGTAAAGAATGTCAGGAACAGGAAAAGCCAAGTGCCTCTTGGAAGCCAGTAACTGCAAGACTCCAGACTTTCAAGGGGAGAACCACCATAGCAAACACAGAGGAGAAGCTGCAGCTCCTCCCTTTAGTACACAGCACAGATTTAGAGAAAGGGCCGGCACTACATCCCTGACCACCACAGACTTCGAGCCACAATGGGAGGGAAGCACATGAGTAAATCACCTGTTACAATACACAGGCTTCACCAGGGCTGCAACAATGAAACCTCCTACAAAAATTAATATCTATGTCAGGGTGTGGGGTATTTGCAAAAACAGCCGCACCATTCCCTTCCCTAAATGTGCAAAATCCTTTGCAATGTGACTGCACCTCCTCCCACCGAAAGATGGAGTCAATTTCTCCTCCCCTGGGATCTGGTCCAGCCCTAGGACTGCTTAAGCCAACAGAGTATGGCAGAATCAGAGCTGAGCCTATCCCCAGCCTGGGCCTCCAGAAGGCTTTGAAGTCTTCCCCTCTCCCATGTGGCCCTTGCTGCTAGCACTTAAACAGCCAGGTGGCCCACTGGAGGATGAGACACAGGGCCAGGTGCCCCTGCACCCCAGCCAACAGCCAACTGCTGGACATATGGGAAAGGGTGTCCGAGATGTGCCTCCCAGCTGACCCACCAGCTGGCTGCAGATGCAGGAATGAGGCCAGCAGAGGTCAGCCGAGCCTGGCCCTGATGAACAGAACTGTGCAGCTGACCCACAGATGCGTGAACAATAATCAAGGGTGTTGTTTCAAGCCGCTAAGCATGAGGGTGGCTTATAATGCAGTATTAAGTAACTTACACACAGGACACATTCCTGTCACAAACATTCATCACTCTGAGGACCCACCTGAAAAGCTCTTCAGATTCCTCATAATGCTCAGCTCCAGTGAAAACTACCAAGGTTAGCATAAAGGGTTCGGTTCTGTTCTCCAATTTCCCTGCATGCGACACTCCCCAGGCCCTGAATGCCTCATGCATACTCTATCAAATTTAAGAAGGGTACACTGAGTGTTCCTCCTTCTGCTGGCTCACCGTGGTTGTGGGAGAACCTAATCAGAACTGTGGCATTTGCCCAGCTTTTAAGAAAACTTCTTTTTCATTTATTTAATTTTTTTTTTTTTTTTTTTTTTTTTTGAGACAGGGTCTTGCTATGTTGCCCACACTGATCTTGAACTCCTGGGCTCAAACAATCCTCCCACCTCAGCTTCTTGAGTAGCTGGGACGAAAGGCGAGCACCACCCTGCCCAGTAAGAGCAGTATTCTCAGCAGAGCTGTGGTTTTAGAGATAAATAGCATTTGCCTGGGAGGCCTGACCAGGAGCATTTAACCTCCCTGAGTCACACATATGACAAATCAGTTAATAAAAACGGAAAACAGAGATCTGAGGGAGTTTCTAGCTTTTGCAAAATCATGCATCACCAGTGCAAAGGCATCCACTGGTGAATCCAACCTCTCCCGCTGTGGCTTAGTTCCTGGCAGAAGCAGGACAGGCTTGTCAGCACCCCGCAGGCCCTCACCGGTCCCGTCCGGGGTGCTCCGGACGAAGGAGGGCAGCATCTTGACCACGGCATTGTTGTGCGTCTGCTTCCGCAGGCCCAGCTCCATCTCGGCCCGCATCCTCTTCTTCACCTCCAGCAGCATGTCCTTCGTGAGGTGGAAATGAGCCAGGGTCTCCTCTATCTGCCGGTGCTGCTCAGCCAAGCGGTAGGCCACCGCCGTCACCATGGCAGCCCCCTTGCCACTGCCACTCTCCGAGAGGAGGAAGCGCACATCGGAGTCCGGCACCAAGCGCCTCAGAGTCTTGTGGAAACGCCGGGAATACCTGGGCGGAGGGAGGGCATGCCACAACAGCTAGACTGAGCATCTACTGGGGACCTCTGGCCACCCTTTCTTGCTCCACTCTTTAATTATTTTTTTAAATTTAATTTTATTTTTCTGAGACAGGGTCTTGCTCTGTCGCCCAGGCTGAGTGCAGTGCCCCATCTCCACTAAAAATAAAAAAATTTAGCTGGGCATGGTGGCATATGCCTGTAATTCCAGCTACTCGGGAGGCTGAGGCAGGAGAATCGCTTGACCTGAGCTCATTAAAATGCTCAGATTAGTAACTGGTGCTGAGAAAGGGTTCAACAAATAATCACTCGTTTTTTATTTTCACTTGTCCCTTTCCCTTGCCACATAAAAGTCTGGAGGCTTCTCAGTGGCTAGAAGAGAGCTTTGGGACAGTAGCTCACTGCTGCCTCAGCCTCCCAGGTTCAGGTGACACTCTCACCTCAGCCTCCCGAGCAGCTGAGGCCACAGGTGTGCACGTCCACGCCCGGCTAATCTTTTTATATTTTTAGTAGAGACAGGGTTTTGCCATGCAGCCCAGGCTGGTCTCAAACTTCTGGGTTCAAGTGATCCACCTGCCTCAGCTTCCTAAGTGCTGGGATTACAGGCATGAGCCACTGTGCCCAGCTTAATTCCACTTTCTACACTTGCTTTTTTCATTACACAAATACACATCCACTGTAGAAAACTTAGCAAATGCAGAGAGATAAAAAGGAAAAATGAAATTGTTCATAATCACTCATAAAAAGAGAGGATTCTCATTATTACATGAGTATCACATACAAAAAATTCCAGGTCTAGGCCAGGCGTGGTGGCTCACACCTGTAATCCCAGTACTTTGGGAGGCCAAGATGGGTAGATCAAGGTCAGATGTTCAAGACCAGCCTGGACAATGAGGCGAAACCCCGTCTCTACGAAAAATACAAAAATTAGCCAGGTATGGTGGCACACGCCTGTAATCCCAGCTAACTCAGGGGGCTGAGGCAGGAGAATTGCTTGAACCCAGCAGGCGGAGGTTGCAATGAGCCAAGATCACGCCACTGCACTCCAGCTTGGGTGACAGAGCGAGACTCCAACTCAAAAAAAAAATTCAGGTCTAAAAGATTTTTGCCCTCCACCATGACAAGATAATACAGCACAATGGTTCAAAAGCACGGTGTTCAAAAGTCAGATGGGGCCGGGTGTGATGGCTCATGCCTGTAATCCCAGTACTTAGGAAGGCTGAGGCGGGCAGATCACCGAGTTCAGGAGTTTCTACTAAAAATACAAAAATTAGCTGGGCATGGTGGCATATGCCTGTAATTCATTCTAGCTATTTGGGAGGCTGAGGCAGGAAAATCGCTTGAACCCGGGAGGCGGAGGTTGCAGTGAGTCAAGACTGAGCCACTGTACTTCAGCCTGGGCAACAAAGAGAGACTCTGTCTCAAAAAAAAAAAGACAGGAAAACAAGGGCAAGCTCCCCCCGCCCCCCGCTCCAACTCAGGTGACCTTGAGCAGCTGACCCTGGAGTAAATGAGGGTCTCAGTATCTGGGTGGCAGTGACGTGGAGGGGACTAACTGAGCTCATTAAAATGCTCAGATTAGTAACTGGTGCTGAGAAAGGGTTCAATAAATAATCACTCTTGTTTTTTATTTTCACTTGTCTCTTTCCCTTGCCACATGAAAGTCTGGAGGTTTCTTAGTGGCTAGAAGAGAGCTTTGGGACAGGAGTGAGACAGAACTTCCTCAGAGTTTGTGGTCTGCTGTCAGTAGGAAAGGCCGACAAAATGGTTTCCCCAAAATATTAACAGCAATCAACTCCAAGGGGTGGGATTAAGGATGATTTCTATTTTCTTCATAACTTTTTGAACTAGCTAAAATTTCTATACTGAGTAAATATTACTTGTGAAATGAGAAACATTTAATCAAAGTTATTTTTTAAACTGTGACGAAGAGTTCTGGGCTCGTAGGGATGACTGCACAACAATATGAATGTACTTAATGCCACTGAAACGTACAGTTAATGGTTAAGATGGGCAGGACGCAGTGGCTCATGTCTGAGCCAGCACTTTGGGAGGCTGAGGCAGGTGGATCACTTGAGGTCATGGGTTCAAGACCAGCCTGGCCAACATGGTGGAACCTCATCACTACTAAAAAAAAAAAAAAATACAAAAATTAGCCAGGTGCACTAGCATGTACCTGTAATCCCACCTACTAGGGAGGCGGAGGCAGGAGAATTGCTTGAACCTGGGAGGCTGAGGTTGCAGTGAGCTGAGAGCACACCACTCGACTCCACTCTAGCCTGGACAACAGAGCAGACCTTGTCTCCAAAAAAAAACAATGGTTAAGATGACATATTTTATGTTATGTGTATTTTACACAATCTAAAAAAAATTCTAATGTGATGCTGCAAATCCCTAAGCTTTCTTGACCAAAAAATTAGCCAAGAAATTACAAAGAAAAAAAAAAGAAAGAAATAGCTAATAAAATAGTTTCATTATTAAGAATTTTACAAATACTTCAGAATTATTTTAGCCGGGCATGGTGGCTCACACCTGTAATCCCAGCACTTTGGAAGGTCAAGGCAGGTGGATCACCTGAGGTCAGGAGTTCAAGACCACCCTGACCAAAATGAAGAAACACCATCTCTACTAAAAACACAAAATTAGCTGGGCATGGTAGTGCATGCCTGTAATCCCAGCAACTCGGGAGGCTGAGGGAGGAGAATTGCTTGAACCTGGGAGGGGGAGACAGCAGTGAGCTCAGATCGCACCACTGCACTCCAGCCTGGGCAACAAGAGTGAAACTCCGTCTTAAAAAAAAAAAAAAAAAAGTACAACCCATGTTGTCACAGGACAGTGAGGTCCCTGAAACTAAGGTGAGATGGCATGAGGACTGGCTGGGGCCACTGACAGGCCAGAAGGCGGCGTGGGGAACAAAGCCCCTCCTCGCCAACTGGCACAACTTACAGCTTCTGCCGCTCCGACTCTCAGAGGCCAAGCACCAACAAGTTGCCCATTTAAAAAAGTAAAGTATAAGGGCTTAGAGGATTTTAACAGGAGCATCTGAAACAAGAATGTAGGTATCTCACCTATGACCCAAGGTCCTCCTGATGAAATGAGGATGAGAGACAGGTACATTCCACCCAGCAGGGCTGGCAGCTCCAGAAATCTCCATCTCGACTTTTGAAAGGGCGAACAGAGCGCAAAAGTAACACCAGCAAGAATCAGCTAAGGGTGATACTTCCCAAGTGGGTAATGCTGACCTTACTGCCCAGAACTAGGCATGTTCTTTATTTATTTATTTATTTATTTATTTATTTATTTATTTATTTAAGTTTTTGTAGAGATGAGGTCTCACTATGTTACCTAGGCTGGTCTCAAACTCCTGTGCTCAAGCCTCTTTGCTGAGCTTCTTTTTTTTTTTGAGACAGAGTCTTGCTCTGTTGCCAGGTGCCAGGCTGGAGTGCAGCAGTGCGATCTCAGCTGACTGCAACCTTCACCTCCTGGGTTCAAGCAATCATCATGCCTCAGCCTCCCGGGCAGCTGGGACTACAGGCGCACACCACCACGCCCAGCTAATTTTTTCTGTATTTTTAGTAGAGACAGGGTTTCACCATGTTGGCCAGGTTGGTCTTGATCTCTTGACCTCGTGATCCACCCGCCTCGGCCTCCTAAAGTGCTGGGATTACAAGCTTGAGCCACTGCGCCCAGCCTCCTGAGCTTCTTAAAGTGCTGGGATTACAGGCATGAGCCAAAGCCCCCGACCAGCATTGTCTTGTCTTCCAAAAAACATTCACTGGGTACAAAAGTCTGATCTCTGGAGAAGGTCCCTACCCACAATGGGTACAGAGTACCAATGATAGCAAAGGGCAGACTCACTGTGGGTGCGTCTTGTAAAGAGACCCGTCGACACCAACCGTGGTCCGAAGCCTAGGTGTGCCCTTGTTATCACGCAGGCGGTTCAAGATGGCGCCCAGCGTGGCAGCCACCAGGTTGGCCGAGCGAAACGAGACAATGGTGCACACGTGCTGGACTGAAACACAGTCATCATCAGATGGCTCCACTCCCAGGCGGGTCAGGATTTCTTTGGCATTGTGCAGACCTTCCTTATTCCTGTGAAGTTAGAGGCCAATATTGATGCATTAAGGACCGCACCAGGCAGTGTAAAGCACTGAGGCTTGAAGGTGCTGGAAAGGGAGAACCCCACTTAACCATGTGTGTGTGGCATGAGATGAAGAGTGTCAAATGCCTGAGAAGAGCCTGGGAAGGGTTCTCCTCCCTAAGACATGCCAGGTAGTAATAGGAAAAACTGCACCAGGCTCCATTACACCAGGCCAGGACCATGAAGAGAAGTGGAGAGGTAAAACCATGTGGCCTCTGAACAGGTGGAGAAATGGCTGCTACCACCCACGGCTCATGAGGCTCGGGAGAATCTCCCACTCACTGGGTCTGTCGGCTGCCCCTGGATGCTTACACATCCTTCCTGATGTCTCTCAGTCGAATTTTAATTTTCTGTATATGTGTTTTGTGTATCTTTTGTTAGATTCATTGTGAAGTACTTTATAGTTTTGTTCTTACTGTAAATGATGTCTTTAAAATAAACATATTCATATATGTATATATATACACAAAAACACATATATACACTGTCTTTGCAGCAATCCTGTAAATCTAAAATTATTCTAAAATAAAATGTATTTTAAAATATGTACATATTTTCATTATTGTTGATAGAAATACAATTGACTTCTGTATCTTATTTCCAGACATCTTTTTAACCTCTCCTGTTGTTCTATTCATTTGTCTGTATTTTAAGGGTATTTCATATAGACTTTTACCATTTGCAAATAATGACAGTTTCACTTTTTTGATTCCCTTTATCTCTTTCCTTAAAAAAAAACAAAACAAAACACTGGCTAAGACCAGTATAATGCCAAATAGAAACTGGTGATACTGTCTTGCTCCTGACTTTAGAGAACGCCTCTAACATCTGTTCTTGTAGGATCCTTTTAATAGTTTTCTTGGAGATAGCCTTTATTACAATATACATGCTTTATTGCGCTAGCTGGGTTTGTGTTTCTTGGTAACCAAGAGGAAGGCATGCATTTCCTGACTTGGCCACTGACTTTCAAGACAAGCCACAAGTATCCCGCTCCCCTTTCTTCCCAGCCACTGACAGACTCATGAAAAGAGAGGCCTAGAAACGCAGTAGCAGGGCTCCCTGATAATTGTGCCTTTGCGTCTATTGCTCTTGAAGGACAGGGATCACTGAACAAACTCCAGCACATGGATTTGGCAGAAGAGTTGGTCCAGATAAACCCCTTTCCTCTTCCAGCAGCTGCCTTCTCGAACCTCGAAGAGAGATGATGCAAATCTTTTCTCAGGAAGCAGAGCTATGAAGCACTGGTTCTATCCAAATTTCTGGGACCACACAGAGAGAAATGGGAATGACCGATTTGTGAGAGATAAAATGGCATTCTTTGCACCAAATACTGTGGCAAGCTAGCTTATCTTTATCCAGGTGGCCTCATATGGCTACCAGGAGTCTCCTTAACCAGGAATACAGCCTTCCACACATGGGGGCCAGCAACAAGACAAGAGTGCTTTAGACTTGGAGGAACCAGACTACATCAGACTGCCGCCGTGATCAAGGTTACTTGCTTCCCTCTCTACATGAAGGCCTGTGAGTTATTATAGTTAAGACAGAGAATTCTGGGTTTCTCATGTGATGCCGAGGGGCCACAGTCAATTGCTAGCTGGCTCTGTCCTTCCTTCCAACTGTCCCATCTCATCTGTTAACCAGTGTTTCTCAAACTTGCATGCCAGGGCACATTTCTGGCTGTTAACAGGTTTCCCCTGAAAGAATATGTGTGGTGGGGAGGGGGTGGTTTCAAGCACAAAAGTAGTCTGGAAAATGACAAGTCAGTCAATGAGAACTCGGTTTTCTTTAATGTGTTGACAATACTATAAATCTGTATTCTTTTTATACTTTGTATCTTTTATTCTTTTTTACTGTAAGTCTGTATTTTACCATAATGCTATAAAATGGAAGATAAATGTGCTGTATTCCCAATCCTATTGGCCAAGGAAGCAAGAAGCACGTAATTAACATCTTGAGGTTACTAAGGTACACTTAGTGCCCTCAACATGGTCTGGAGAAGGTCTCCAGACTGGAAGTGGAAGGTGGAATTCCAAAAGCCCAAGCTCTGGGCTTCACCAGCTCCTTGCTCGAATTGTCTGCTTCCTGGATGCTAATCTTACCCTGAGTGTGTGTGGAGAGTGGGGGTGACGGGCTGATGGGTGTGGGAGAGGAGGCTGCTCTTGCAGCTAGACAGGAAAATCATCTGTGCACTGGTGGCTAACTAGGTCATTCTTTAATGAACCACCACAAGTGCCTGCAGGGAGGGAGTCCAGCCCAGAATGGGTCAGCTAAGAGTGAGGGGACATGGACCCAGTAAGCCATGACACTCCTGAAGGAAAATCAACCAAACTTGGATTCAAGAAGTAACAAGGGACCTACTGCTGTTCTCTGCCCCCAACACCCTAAGAAAGCCTTGAGGGGGTGGCACCTACTTTTCGATGGCTGACACATCACTGGTGTTAAACTTCCCTCTGGTGAGCAGCTCTGGGGTGATCCGCCCTTCAAATAAGAGGCCCTCCTTGGCCATCTTGACCAGGATCAGTCGAACCAGCTCTCCCAAGTACATGCCACTGACCATCTTCTCAAACCTGTGGGAGAAAGGCACACCGGCGCTTGTCAGCCTTCCTCTGCACCCCACACACGAGAGCTGGGGCAGACACAAAAGGAATGGAGAGCCTGACCCACCTCTCAGCAGCCCCCAGCCTTGCTGGCAGGCAAGACCATACTCTTGCATGACTGAACAGCAGAGGGAGAGGGATCAAAAGCCAAACCAATTCTGGAGAGGGCAGAGTCATCCAGACCCCATGCCTGTGCCTAGGAGAACACCATGGGCAGGAGCAGGCAGGGAAGGCTCCCTAGAGGCAGAGGGAGCGTTCAGATTTAGATTGCAGATGTCAAGAAGGTCCCAGACAGAAATGTGCAAAATATGATCATCTCCTAAACTGTATGCTATAATTTTCATTCTTTATCTTTATGTATTTATTTTATTTTATTTTATTCTTTGAGATAGGGTCTCACTGTCGCCCAGGCTAGAGTGCAGTGGCACAATCTCGACTCTCTGCAGCCTCAGCCTCCCAGGCTCAAGCCATCCTCCCACCTCTGCCTCCTGAGTAGCTGGACCACCATGCCTGGCTAATATTTAAAAGTTTTTGTAGAAGGGGCGTCTTGTTATGCTGCCTAGGCTCGTCTTGAACTCATGGGCTCAAGTGACCCTGTCGCAAGCTACAGGACCTGGCTTGTATGCTATACTTTTCAAAGAACTTTCAGCTCTATTCCTATGGGAGATCCCAAGCCCTGTGGAAAGGAGGTTGCCAGGAAGCTTTCTCCCCATTTCCCAGCTCAGAAAGGGTAAATAGCTTCTCCAAGGGAAAGGCAGCCACTCCTCCTGGGGCTGCTGTCAAGACATTTGTTAGGCATCTCCCTGGCATGATTTTCTCCTTCTCGGGCCAAAAGGACCAAGAATTTGCTTTGAGAAACTCACTCCTCCCCTACTGATGTTACCCTAAACTCCAGGGCTGGGCTCTGAGTACTGACAACCAATCGGCTCACCCCACTGCTCCAGCCCCTTCAGACACCGGCCAATCACAAAATGAGCCCAGTGCTGCATGGGAGAAGCGGCCCGGTGGAGCCCGAGAGAGAAACCAACACGCAATGCAGGCGGCCCAGCCGAGAGCTGGTGAGAACCAGGGCTCAATGCCATATCTGAGCCAGATTCAGCCCCAACATCCTGGCTGACCAGGGGCCAGGAGGAACCCCTGAACAGGGCAGATGGAAAACGTGGGAGCACATCAGAGCGGCCAGCCGCTCCTCGTCGGGAGCCCAGCTGGCAGACCCACAGCTGGCTGTGACACAGCAAAACAATCTGTTCCAGCCAGAGCCGCCCAAGGGCCAAGGATGCTGCCCGAACCTGAGCACCCGGCCCTTAACCATCAGCACAGGGTGCAGAGTCTCCTTAAAAACACAGTCCACATTGTTCCTGCTCCTGACAGAACCAGACAGGACTGCCTGGCTGTGGCCACGCAGAGGATCCCTGGCAGGAGAGTGCCCTTCTGAGTCTGGTGCCACCCCAGGCTCCTGTGGGAACAGCCTCTGTGTAGCCCCGAATGGGAATCTCAGCGCTGGCGGAGCCCTGGTGGAGCCACTACTCACCTTGGCCTCCCTACCTGTGTAATGGGGATACTGACTGCTTTATATGGAGGATATGGGTTAATATAGGTCAGAGAGTGCTACAATATCTGGCTCATAATAAGAGCCTATGGCCCTTCCTGTGTGCCTGAAACTTTTCCCAGCACTTTACCTGTATTAACTTATTTCATCCTCATTACAGCCCTAGGAGGGAGACATTAGCATTATCCCTATCTCACAGATGAGGAAACAGAGGCAGAAAGGTTATGTAACCTGCCCATGGACAGGGCTAACAAGTGTTGAATCCAGTTAGATGTAACACCAGAGGGTGTGCACAGTGTATTTCCGCCTGTCTCATGGACAGTGTCACCCAATGCTAGCTGTCACTATCATGCTAGCAGCCACCTAGGACCACCCCTACCTCAACCTCTCTTCCTGTTCTCCTCTCTAGGCAGCCTTCCCTGTTGGGCAGTGTGACAATAGAAAGGGCATTCCCCCTTAGGATGGGCTAACATCAGTCTCCTGGCACCTTCTACCCGCTGCTTTTCACTCTGCCTTCTAACAACGCCCAGAACAATCTATTCCTTTTTCTATATGGCCTATTACATACGTGGATATGGATACCTCCTTTTCCAGATAGAGGCCCATGGCCAGGGTCTGCCCTTTCCAGTCCCTAGAGGCCCTGTTAGAGAAGCAGAACAAGTAAATAGCACCTCTCACAAGCTTCTCTCTGTTCAAGCCAAGGCTCATGGAGACCAGCTTCTGTTCCAACAGCATGCTTCCCATCTGTTCAAGTGAAATTAATGAAATTGAGCAAGTCATGATCTGCCTCTGGGAGCATGCCACCTGTGATAACTGAACAGGTAGTATCCAGGCCCTTATCTTTGTGATAATTGAATAGGTCCAGGTATCTCAGCAGTCAGACACCTATGACCACAGACAGGTAAGAAGGGGCAGTACAGTGGGGTTCCAGCCACCCTGCCTGCTGGTGGGCCCAGGCAGGGCTGAGATGGGGAAGAGGAGCCACAAGGAGTCATGGGCAAGGACCTGCACACCAATGGAGAGTCCCCAGCAGCCTGGGTCTGCTTCAACTAGAAGCCCAAGGAAAGAAAAGAGACAGAGGCTCATGGCCAAGCAAACCAGGATCAGAGCTGCCGAGAGACTCTATGGAGCAGGCAGAACCACAATAAGAAAAGGCATCACTCCATCACCATCCAGGCCAAAGAGTTCTCCCAATCACCGACCACAAGCATTTGCTGCTGCAGTCACGGCTGTTGCTGTGCTGTTGTGTGGGGTACATGCTCTGCATTTTGAAGGATGTGATAAGGAATCACAGGGAAAAGGGATTCAAGATCCCAGAGATTCCAGACACAACACAGAGCAAGAGCAGAAGAGCAAGAAGTCCAAGCAGGCGTCATACCTGCAGCAGCTCATACCTGTAATGCCAGCACGTTGGGAGGCTGAGGCAGGATGATTGCCTGAGCCCAGGAGTTCGACACCAGCATGGGCAACAACACAGGGAAACCCAGTCTCTACAAAAAATTTTAAAATTAACCAGGCATGGTACTTCTGCCTGTGGTCCCAGCTACTCAGAAGGCTGAGGCAGGAGGATCACCTGAGCCTGGGAGTTCAAGGCTACAGTGAGCAGAAATCACACAACTGCACTCCATCCTGGGCAACAGAGTGAGACCCTGTCTCAAAAAAAAAAAAAAAAAAAAAAAAATCTCAAGGAAACAAAAGGGAAGGAGAATCACAAACGAAATAAAAGGTGGAGCTAACTCCACAGTATAAGACAAGTATGTGGCAAGAATATCAAAGGCCTGGAATGTAAGGGGAAGAGGGAGGAAGCCAAAAGACTGATCCATTTTAGAAACAGACCTTCTAGCTCTGGGGCAAGGTGGGGCTCCTGAATACTCAAAGCAGGCTCCTCTGCTGCCTCCCAAATGCTGTAACCACCAACGAAGGAAGGCAGGAGCCAATAGCTATTGTGACAATGTCTTCCCTGTCCACTGTATACAGTAGACATTCAGTTAAATGCTAACTTCAATCAAAGCAAATGGAATTGGTAGCTATTGGTGGTCTAGAGCCCACTTGGGCACCGAGAGCCTTTGCACAAATCTAACACACCAAGGTTTTAAAACGTGGTTAAAGGCTGGGTGTGGTGGCTCATGCCTGTAATCCCAGAACTTTGGGAGGCCAAAGCAGGTGTATCACCTGAGGTTAGGAGTTCGAGACCAGCCTGGCTAACATGGTGAAACCCCATTTCTACTAAAAATACAAAATTAGCTGGGCATGGTGGTGTGTGCCTGTAATTCCAGCTACTCAAGAGCCTGAGGCAGAGGAATTGCTAAGAACCTGGGAGGCAAGGGTTGCAGTGAACTGAGGTTGCATTATTGCAAGACTTATATCTCAAAACAAACAAAAAACAAAAACAAACAAAAAAAACCTGGTTAAAAATTGGAATCGCCCAGGGAGCTTTTACAATACTGAGGACTGGCCAGCCCAGGCCAACTGAGTCATTGGTGAGAGGATGCCTGGACAACAGTATTTTTTTAAAAGGCCCCTATGTAACTCTAATGTGTACTCAGAGATGAAAAATCACTCCCCTAGATCCTCCCTGATAATTTTCTCCATAAATGATAAGAAATGCATCTTTATAACAAATTGTTTATTGTCTATAAGAAGAGATTCTGGAAGCTCACTCTGAAAACCTCAAACTTTCAAACAGGGCAAAAATCCCCAAACCTATGCCAGACTACACCTCAACAGCCACCTCTGTCCTGTCCTAGGGCCTTAATTTTCCTATCAGTCAAATATAGCAAACACCTTTCCCTGCCACACAGAGTATACAATGGCTTTCAAGAACTAGGCATTCCATGGAAAAAAGACAGAGGGAAGATCCAAAGATTCAGATAAAAGCCAGGGGGCACAGCAAAAAATGTGCTGAGGCAAGAAACTCTTTAGCCTACAGCCTATTTCCAGGAATATGAGATGCAACCCGAGAATTTGTCATTTCCTTGGAATTATCCTCAATGAAACCTGACTTACAGTACGCAGTAAACTGATGATATGCTTTTACTGTGTTTCCACCCAAATCTCATCTTGAATTCCCATGTTGTAGTGGGAAGAATCCAGTAGGAGGTAACTAAATCATGGAGGCAAGTCTTCCCCTGCTGTTCTCGTGATAGCGAATAAGTCTCACGAGATCTTATAAAGGAACTCCTTTATAAAGAGGAGTTCCCCTGCACAAGTTCTCTCTCTGTCTGCTGCCATCCATGTAAGACATGGCTTGCACATGTGAGGCTTCCCCAGCCACGTGGAACTGTAAGCTTATTAAACCTCTTTCTTTTGTAAATTGCCCAGTCTCAGGTATGTATCAGTGGTGTGAAAACAGACTAATACAACTGAGAAACATAATGGAGAAAAGAGACTCTGCCCCAACCTTTCACTTTCTCAACTGTACCCTCATTTAGCCACCCACTCATCTCTCTCATCAGTCATCAGCCAATCATCAATGCATCCATCCATCCATCCCAAAAATATTTATTGCAAACCGACCGTAAACACATCTATAGTTTAGCCTTGGGATACAGTTCATCTCTTTGGAAAAATTCAGAAATACACCAAGATGGACAGCAGAGAGATACAAGTTTACACCCAAGCCATGCAGGGTTCCCAACCTAAGGCCAAAGATAAGGGCCTGGGCATTACCTGTTCAGTCATCGAGAGTGGCATGCCCCACCTGCACTGCTATGAAAAGAGACTTCTCGTTAAGCGACTGATAGTAACTACAGGTATATAACCTCTTATCTGAAACCCTTTGGGGTCACATGCACTTGGGAATGTGGAGATTTGAGAACTTTAGAGATGTGATAGGGTATACATGCCACATGTCACAAAATACCTCCAGAGGTGCCTGAGGCATCATGCCAGCAAGCACATTCAGGGCTCTTCAGTGAGATAGGCACAGTAATAACTTCATGCCAGTGGGGTCAGGTCGATGGACTGGGCGGGGTAGGGGGATGGTAAAAATACCTTTGACTGTCAGAGCTTTGGAACTGGGGCCCTTTGTCACCAAGCTGGTGCCACAGGCTCAGCCTGCAATGGAGATACTCAACTCTGGGTGTAAGAACTTGGGAATTCCCTCACTGAGAAACCTAGTTTATTCACTGTTGCCATCTCCAGTGGTGGGGAGCTCGCCACTGATGAAAATCCATTAATTTGGGTGGAAAGGCCAATTCTCCAGGCTGCAGTATTGAGATCTTTTGGGTGATGCATTTCAACATGGCTAGTAAACTCCTATTTCCCTCTGACATCAGGATAAGGACTATTAGGTCTACAGAGTCAGTCAGTGAACATCTCCCTGTAGGCCGACAGCATCCAATTCCAGGATAAGGCTGCTGGGAGGCTGGGTCAGTCAGACAGAGCCAGCAGCATGCCAGCATCACAGATAAATGTGAGCAGGCACTTCAGGAAAATAAGTGGCTCAGAGAAAGCAATACGTGCTCCAGCCTGAATAATATCACGCTTACTTCTGTAGCCAGGAGCTTTCCGCAGTCAAAAACAACCTGCCCGTACATTTGATGTTCTCTATCAATTCTGACGTGTCTATTCATGCTTGACATTGAAGAAGGTTGCTCCCTAACATCTATATGACTTATACTCTTCTAGCCTGACTCCTCTGCACAACAGCTATTTGCATGTCTGGCCTCCCTCCCCATCTAGATTGTAAGTCTTGGGAGGGAAGGTGCTATTGTGTATCCTCAGAGCCTAGCACAGAGCTCAGCATATAGTAAGTGCTCAATAAATGTGTAATGAATGAATGGACTCTCATCTCCCTTGCTCAGAAGATGGCCCACATACTATGTGGCCTCTCTTACCATGAACAGCAAACTCATGACTACAGTATAGAGAAATTTTTTAAACCTTATATTTCAGCTAATATTTCTGTGCTTTGTGGGAGAAGCACTTTCGAACCATTAATATCTATTAATTTTTGTGCTGCAGGGGATAATTTGAGGACTTTTTTTTTCAGGGGCTACTGAGCTCCTGGGCTCCCATTCACATCTTGATCTCCTTCCCTGGCCATCCATACCCACTCAACTCTAGCCCCGTTCGCCATCAGATGGGTTCACTGTAAACTCCACGCCAAGCTGCATCAATGCTTCTGTGCTTTTCATTTTCAAGATGTTTTACAAGGACACAATCATAGTATAATTAAACAAAGAGAAGATTATTTTAAAAGTGCTTTTCAGCTATAGACTCTACAGCTGTGCATCTCACCAAACAAGGAGCAACAAATAATGCAAAATTGATGGGCTTTAGGCTGGGCATGGTGGCTCACACCTATAATCCCAGCACTTTGGGAGGCTGAGGCAGGTAGATTACTTGAGGTCAGGAGTTTGAGACCAGCCTGGCCAGTATGGTGAAACCCCGTCTCTACTAAAAATACAAAAGTTAGCTGGGCGTGGTGGTGCATGCCTGTAATCCCAGCTACTCAAGAGGCTGAGGCAGGAGAATTGCTTGAACCTGGGAGGCGGAGGTTACAGTGAGCCGAGATTGCACCACTGCACTCCAGCCTGGGTGACAGTGAGACTCTGTGTCAAAAAAAAAAAAAAGTGACAAGCTTATCTGTTTATGATCACTTGGCTTTATGCCCCTTTCATCTGCCATCCCAAATCTTACATTAAATGTCCCCTAAGTCGGCGGGGAGCGGTGGCTCACGCCTGTAATCCCAGCACTCTGGGAGGCCAAGGTAGGCGGATCATAAAGTCAGGAGTTAAAAACCAGCCTGACCAACATGGTGAAACCCCATATCTTAAAAAAAAAAAAAAAGAAAGAAAGAAAGAAAGAAATGTCCCCTAAGTCACATATGCAGTTAGAAGCAAAGTCAAAGACTCACAGCTGTTTTCCAGGGTTGAGGGATCCTCGGTCTATCTCCCTGTCAAACTCCGTCCGGATATCTTCTAAGGATCCATCATCTCCAAAGGCTCCCCATTCCGTGTTGATACACATCCTCCCCTCGTCTCCTTCCACCAGATCAATGTGCCTCAGTTCCTCCATGTAGCAAGCATTGGTGCCAGTGCCTGGGAGGAACAAGATCAGAAGCTGTGACCACACAAGGGAGAGGGTGCAGAGTCACCTGGAAAGATGGGCCAAACAAATGGATGGGCAAAGGGGAAGACGTTACCGATGATCAGGCCGACTTCACACTGCTGGTCGTCATAGCCACAGGTCATCATGGTACCCACCGTGTCATTCACCACAGCTACAATATTGGCATCATAGTCCTGGAAACAGATAGCGGGGTGTCACTGGCCACTCACACATGGGAGCAGAGATCACACACCTTAACAGCGCTTGGGAGGAGTGCTCCTGCTTTCAGAACCCCTGCTTTTGTGGGTGGTGCTGGCTTCATTACAGCTGGTACTCAAATTAACTAGATCAGAGTGTGGTGATTAAATTATGAAAACCTCACAGTTCCCTTAATTATCTGGCTTAAGAGTCTTTGGGTAGTGGATTTTACTCATGGAGCTACATTCCTCTGCAAACCTCTGCAGGAGGTCCACATGCCTGCTATAAGGCAGGCTCCTCTGCTCTTGTTCTAAGCACAGCAGCCTGTATCCACGGCAACTGCTTCCTGAATGGCCCAGCACTCCTGTCAGTCCCTGCTCCAGGCCTGATTTGGGCAGCACCTCCGAGAGCTAGCTTTACACCATCCCTATCCCTCCCTGCCATTCCACACTGTGGACCCTCAACTCTTCCCTGCCTGGGTGTTCAGACTTTGGCACAGGAAGGGTCCTGGTCTGTTTTAGAATGCAGCCCTGCTTCCCACACCCCCGCATGGCTGAAGCTGAGGGCCCAGTAGAAATTACCCCTCGCTTTTTTATGGCTTTGTTGAGCAGCTTGACCACATCTGCTCCTTCTACGCCGCTCGCTTTAAATCGCTTTGTCCAGGTGATCAGGACGGCCTGCAAAGAAGAATCAAAGTGACAGGATGAGGGATGGGAGGCCCTCCAGCACCCCAAGGCCCTGAGCACTGCTCCAAGACAGGGATGACGCAGAGCCCCATAGAGGCCAAGTGGCTCCTCCCAGATCATACTGGGCTGGGCGAGGGGCCCGGAGGGGCCCAGACTCAGTTCCATCTCCTGATCATCCACACAATGGGCTTCTCTGGGGGCGAAGATAGGGCGGGGAGAAACATGCTCACAATATCCAGCTCACTCCAGAAGAAAGCAAGTGGATGTGGGGACAGTAATGCCACATGGCTTGCCAATCTAACTGGATGCCAACTGCACAGCCAGACCTATTTAAAAAGGAGGCAAGAGAAATCCCTGGCCCCCTTCCCCACTTCCCAACCAGACCCCAGCTTCCACAGCCCTGGGAAAAGAAAGCCAGAGCCAAACTGGAAAGAGAAACAAAATGCTAAGATAATTATTGGCTGCTGAGCTTTTAAGGGCCAGGTCCTAGAGAGTTAGGGAATAATGTGGACTACACATGATTTGCGCCTCTTCACTAGCTTTGGGACTTAACCTCCATTTGTAAGTGATGACTCCCCTATTTATACAGAATGATTCCATTTTACTTGCATATTAGCGGAGAAACATCAAGGATAGGCATCCAATGGCAAACATTTTATAATTTTATCTTACTCCAATAGTTTTACATATTGATTTTGTTTTATTTAAAAAAAAAAAAACTAGGTTGGGCTCAGTGGCTCATACCTGTAATCCCAGCACTTTGGGAGGCCGAGGCGGGTGGATCACGAGGTCAAGAGATTGAGACCATCCTGGCCAACATAGTGAAACCCCATCTCTGCTAAAATACAAAAAATTAGCTGGGCGTGGTGGCATGTGCCTATAGTCCCAGCTACTCAGGAGGCTAAGGCAGGAGAATTGCTTGAAGCCAGGAGGCAGAAGTTGCAGTGAGCCGAGATCGCGTCACTGCATGCCATGCCAGCCTGGTGCCTGGCAAAAGAGCGAGACTCTGTCTCAAAAAAAAAAAAAAAAACTAAAAAGATATGAGAACAGAAAAGTAATTGTTATGCTTGGCTGTTTTCCTCTGAATGGGGAATGTCACTATAAATGTAGCAGATCTGGAAGATTCGTGGTCCGGGCCCTGCAGGCCTGCAGAGGCAGCCCAGGGATGGTATTCTGTGCACATGGTCCTTGGCCCAGCTCACGGTGGAAGCCACACAGACCACAGCATGCACCAGGGAAAGCAGCTCTTAGTGAGAACTGGTGGTTCTTTGCTCAGCAGCAACTGAGCTAAGTCAGGAACTGCAAAAGCCCTGGACACTGTCTGCCTTCCCTCAACCAGCCCTCTTCCTCCTCCAAAGCCTCAGTGAACCAGGTGTTGTGGGACAAATGGCAGCGGGGTGGGGGAGGCTGGCAATCTGGAGACCTGATCCTACTTCACACTTTCTGCCTGTTTCCTGCCAGGCACCTCCCTTCACTGCCCTGGGGTTCACTCTGCTCCTCTGAATCAGGGAGCTGATGCAGCAGTGAACAATCTTGAAGGTCTCAGCCAGCCCTATGCAGAAGCCTCTGGACAGGAAATTAAGGGTGTATGATCCATTGGTGCCACAGCAGGTACCTGACCAGGCCTAAGAAGCATTCTCCAGATGGGGTGAAGGCTGGCAGGTGGGACGCCCCCCACCTTCGGCTCCTTCTCTGTTCACAATGCCCGCACCCAGGCATGTCTGCTCCACCCTGCAGGCTCTCATGCCCATGAGGTCATTCCCTCCCAGCTCCTGCAACACTTCTGTCCCTGGAAGGCTGCGCCTTCACAGGGAACAGGTCCAGTAACATTGAACCTCAGCACTGCAGGAATACAAAATAAACACATTCTGGCCATTCTCTCCCAGGGCCTAGCCCATGCCCGGCACAGGGACGGCACTCAGTTGATACTGCAGAAGGCACATGTGAACAACGGTGACACGCAGTCCACCAAAGTCTCCTCCTCCCAGGCCCACCTCTCACAGGGAACGGGGAGTGACTGTCACGTCTCAGTTCTCAAAAGCCAAGGGAGGCCGGGCGCGGTGGCTCAAGCCTGTAATCCCAGCACTTCAGGAGGCCGAGGCGGGTAGATCACGAGGTCAAGAGATCGAGACTATCCTGGCCAACATGATGAAACCCCATCTCTACTAAAAATACAAAAAAATTAGCTGGGCGTGGTGGCACGCGCCTGTGGTCCACTGCTCGGGAGGCTGAGGCGGAAGAATCACTTGAACCCAGGAGGCGGAGGTTGCAGCAAGCCAAGATTGCGCCACTGCACTCCAGCCTGGTGACAGAGCAAGACTCTGTCTCAAAAAAAATGAAAAAAAAAAAGCCAAGGGCAACCTTTACTGACAACAGGACTTGTAAAAGGGTTTGGGAAGGACACGCTGGAGGCCAAAGTGATCTGAACACCTTGGAGGGGTGTTCTCAGATACTAGAACCATAGCAAGAATCCACATATGGCCACAGCTTCCTGAAAGCATAACAGGTCAGATAAAACATCTCCGGTCATTTAGACATGTTGGAGGTGGGTGGAGCAGCGGAAGGGAGGTAGGGCCTGGGACCTGGTCGAAGACCTGCCGTTAATAAGCCCTGTGACCCTGGGGAGACCTCTGTGCTCATCTTAGCCTGCTGGGCTCTCAAGCCCCTTCTTGCTGATTCCACAAATTATACAGATGTAAGGATTCCAGCCACAGGAAGCAGTGCCCAAGAAAGGGTGCTTACCGTAAAGGCATAAAGGGACCCAGGGGTGCTGCCTGCAAGTGTAGAAAGTGCCCTGAGCCCAAATGCTACTATCCTGTAGCAAAGTAGACCAGTTACGAGCACGGGATCTGCCGCTTCCTGGCTAAGTGACCTTGGACAGGTTCTTAACCCCTCCGAGACTCAGTTTCCTTATCTGTAAAGGAGGAATCACAAGCACTTAACTCATAGAGATACTTGAAGATTACGTGCAGTACCTGTGAAGTATGTATTAGAACAGAGCCTGGCTGGGTGCGGTGGCTCGCACCTGTAATCCCAGCATTTTGAGAGGGCAAGATGGGCGGATCATCTGAGGTCAGGAGTTCAAGACTAGCCTGTTCAACATGGTGAAACCCCGTATCTATCAAAAATACAAAAATTAGCCAGACATGGTGGCAGGTGCCTGTAATCCCAGCTACTAGGGAAGCTGAGGCAGGAGAATCGCTTGAACCCAGGAGACAGAGGTTACAGTGAGCCAAGATTGCACCATTGCACTCCAGCCTGGGCGACAGCATGGGCCCTCAATAGTTAAATATCAGAATTCTTTTTTTTTTTTTTTCTTGTTTTTGAGACAGGGTCTCATTCTGTCCCCCAGGCTGGAGTACAGTGGCACAATCATGGCTCATAGCCACCTCAATCTCCCAAGCTTCTCCTACCTTAGCCTCCCACATCGCTCGGACTACAGACACGTGTCGCCACACACAGGTAATTTTTTGTATAGATTGCCCAGGCTGGTCTTGAACTCTTGACTCAAGTGATCCTTCTGTTTCGGCCTCCCAAAGTGCTGGGATTACCATGGCACCCAATCCCAGAATTCATACTATTAGAAGTTTATTCAGGGGTGGTTTGGGTGTGGGGTGTGTATGTGTTTCTATCTCTCCATGTAAAAAAAAAAGGAAGGCTACTTGTATTCATTTTGTATTCCTGCAGTGCTGAGGCTCAGTGTTATCATACAGAAGGTCTGAGTCCATCCTTGCTGAATGAATGAATAAACAAATAGATGACCAACAGGAAGTTGGGTACAACAAGTCATCTCAGAGGTCACCAACGGCATCTCTGGGGCTGGAGCCACTGACCAGCTCCACCGAGGAGAGGCAGCCCTGGCACCTGAGGGACAGGGCCCAGAGCATATTCAAAGTAAGCAGGGCAGCTTCCAGGCAAACATCACACACCATGCAATTATGGCAAAGAACTTTCCCACCTCTCTCCACCATCTTTAAACCTACTTTATTTTCCTTTGCTTGCTTGCTTAAGATTAATAAATGGTTCTGTCCACCTGGTAGCCAAAAATACCATTATTTGTCTCCAAAAATACATACATAACTAAAGTAATTGAAAAAGTAAACATTATCTCATGGTATCACACTAACTTCTGCAAACGTTTCTTTAAAAATAGCAGACATGCAAGCCAATCTGCAAGCAAAAGGAAAAAGTTGTGGAGAAAAAGGCTTGTTAGCTTTTCCAACCTGGGGCATCTGCAGAGCCCAATAATCCCAGAGCATCCTTACCTCATCTATTTTGGATTGTTGGCAAGGAAAAGAAAATGTGAATCCCACAGGTAACTTCTTGTCCTTGATCTTCTTTTTCTCCATGAAATCTCCCAGGCACTCAGCAACATGATCAAAAAGCTAGAAGAAGCATGAGAGAGCAGTCAGGGAGGGCCAAAGCAGGCTTAGCGTTTCACGGGAAAATATAAACAATTCCCTCCCACACATACAGAAAGGTGTTTGTACTCATGGGACCTGGTGGCCCTGTCTGACAAACCATGCTGTATGTGATTGCAGAGAGGAGTCACTTTTCAAAAGCTGCCTTGTGGGTAAGTACAGCTCTTAGGCAGCAATTCAAAGCCTTCAAACAGAGCTGGCCTCTCAGTGGTCACTAATATGCAACATCTGGGTACTGAGAAAAATGGAAAAATAACAGAAAATCAGCTATGTCTTTGTAACACACAGGTCACAGGTCTCCACCAGCCACTCAGGTGCAGTGGCCTTCCTGCCTCTCCTGATGCCACGCTCTCTGAAAATTTCAGAAATTCTGAGGGCAATTCCACAGCCTCTAGCCCACTGGAGTGACTTAACAATTCAGACTATCTTAATTTTACCTTTTATAGAAGTATCTTGTGCATATCCCAAAAAGTACACATATCCTAAGTGTAGAGTTCACTAGGTTCTCACAAGCTGCAGCTATCTGTGTAGCCAGCACCCAGGTGGAGAAACACCTGTAAGATACCCCCTTCTGCCCTTGCAGTCCCTACCGCTACCACCCACCCCAAGGGCAATTGCCAGCCATCCTGACGTCTGTCGCCCTCAATTACATCTGCCTCTTTGTCTAGTATGTCTAAAGGGAAACGAGACCATGTGTGCTCTTTGGAATCTGTGTTCTTTCACTCAACATTACGTGGATGACAGTCGTCCACAGAGTTGAGTGTCTTTGCCAACTGTTCATTCTCGTTGCTGCACAGTATTCCTTGGTATGAACATACCACAATTTATCTACTGCATTGTAACTTAAGCTTGCCTGTTCTATAACACATTATCTATGATTTATTAGGTACACATATATCTTAGGAATCTGCTAGAAAGAGCCTGGAACACCGGTTCCCTAGCTTCTATATGAATACTGCCCATGATGAGAGGCTCACCACCTCTAAGGAAATCTTTTTGAATCTCTCTAATGATTCCCTTCATCTCTAAAATATAACCAGGGCCAGGCATGATGACTCACATCTGTAATCCCAACACTTTGGGAGGTCAGGACAGGAGGATCACTTGAGTCTAGGAGGTTTGACACTAGCCTGGGCAACTTAGTGAGACCTCATCTGTACAAAAAGCTTAAAAATTAGACAGGCATGGTGGCACATGCCTGTAGTCCTAGCTACTTGAGAGGCTGAGGTGGGAGAATCCCCTGAGCCCAGGAGGTCAAGGCTGCAGTGAGCCATGATGACATCACTGCAATCCAGCCTGGACAGTAGAGTGAGACCCTGTCTCAAAATATAACCAGAACAGAAGACAATATTCTGTGTGTGTTCTAACCAGAGGAGTGGTTAGCAGAACTAAAAGCCTCCCTTCTTTATCTCTCTGCCTCTAGTAATCCAACCTGAGCATATATATACACGTTTAGCAGCCACGTCACAGTCTAGCTAACCCCTTATCTCTTTCACATGACTCTCGTGACACTAGACCTCCGTTGCACATGGGAGTGACACAGCCATGGAGCTTTTTAGAACCCAGAAGAAGGTTGTCTTGGAAGAGCCAAACCATAGTCACATGAAGTGGCCCTGGCCCGAACTCCCAGACAAGGCCATCTGCCTAAAGCTTTACTTGCAGGGCCTCGTGAGGGGGCCAGAAGTCATTACTGCTGTTCCCATCGTTCCCCAGATCCTCCCAAAGCCAGCTCTAAAGGCAGACTTTGTTGCCAGAGTAAAAGAAAACCTGGTCAATTTCAATGTAGGATTCTTCTACCTGAGACACTATTACTCAGGCCACAGAGCAGCTGGCATCTTAGGCTCAGTTGACACATGACCCTCCTGGAGAAGCCGGCTAAGCTTCCTGCGACCTACATTGCAGACTGATGTAAACTCATTACTAAGTTGGCCCTCGCGCCCCATGCCATCTGCACTCAGAGGCTCCAGGCTCTCCTGCAGCCTCAGGAAAGAAGGCCCGGTGGAGGGAAGGCTACCTCGGGAAGGGGCAGGGAGGCGCCTGGGAGAACTCGCCTGCAGAAATGGATTCCCATGAATGGGGCCTGTCACCAGCTCCCGGATCCAGGCCAAACACAACTCCCCAGAGTGCTCCATTGAGAAGGAAAGCCCGTTTCTGTGGAGTGCTGGTGATCCAGGGTGACAAGCCTGCCCAAAGAAACAGGAAGCTACCCCCTACGGCTAAGCTATCTCTGCAATCAGCTAGGAAGAAAAGTTACCTAACCGCTCTGAACTCAAAGCTTCAGTGTCTTAAAAAATATTATTTTCTCTTCTTTCCCGACAACATACTCTTTATTTGAAAAATACACAGACTATGGCCAGGTGCAGCGGCTCACATCTATAATCCAGCACTTTGGGAGGCTGAAGTGGGAGGATTGCTTCAGTCCAGGAGTTTGAGATCTGCCTGGGCAAGCTGGCAAGACCACATCTTTAAAAAAAAAAAATTTTTTTTTAATAATTTAAAATAGGCCAGGTGCGGTGGCTCACGCTTGTAATCCCAGCACTTTGGGAGGCCGAGGCGGGTGGATAACGAGGTCAAGAGATCGAGACCATCCTGGTCAACGTGGTGAAACCCCGTCTCTACTAAAACTACAAAAAATTAGCTGGGCATGGTGGCACGTGCCTGTAATCCCAGCTACTCAGGAGGCTGAGGCAGGAGAACTGCTTGAACGCAGGAGGCGGAGGTTGTGGTGAGCCGAGATCGTGGCATTGCACTCCAGCCTGGGTAACAAGAGTGAAACTCCGTCTCCAAAAAAAATAACAATAATAATAATTTAAAATAAAAATAAAGATTCAGTCACTCTGATTAAAGATGGCAAGTAATGGCCAATACAAAAACTTAAACATTTATTATTCAAAATTCCCAAAACTAAATAAGTAATATTTTAAGAATGTTGCATTTGTGCTTCTGAATTTATCAAAGCTTAAAAGTACTCTGGGCTGGGTGCAGTGGCTCACACCTCTAATCTCAGCACTTTGGGAGGCAGAGGCAGACAGATCACCTGAGATCAGGAGGTCGAAACCAGCCTGGCCAACATAGTAAAACCCCGTCTCTACTAAAAATACAAAAATCAGCTGGGTATGGTGACACGTGCCTGTAATCCCAGCTACTCGGGACACTAAGACAGGAGGATCACTTGAACCCAGAAGGTAGAGGTTGTAGTGGGCAGAGGTTGTAGTGAGCCAAGATCATGCTACTGCACTCCAGGCTGGGCAACAGAGCAAGACCCTGTCTCAAAAAAAAAAAGTGCTCTGAGACTTTTGAGATTGAAATCTCAAAAGTGTGTGTGTGTGTGTGTGTGTGTGTGTGTGTGTGTGTGCGTGCGCGTGTTTGGGTGTGTGCAGAGAGAGGAAGAGAGACAGTAATAAAGGAAACAGTAGTTAACTGGGGAATCTAGATGATAATACACAGCAGCCCTTAGTGCTTATCTTAAAAATTTCCTCAGGGAGGGGAGCACTACACACTGGGGTCAGTTGGGGGGAAATAGGGGAGGGACGGTAGGGGGTGGGGAGCTGGGGAGAGATAGCAAGGGGAGAAATGCCAGATGTAGGTGATGGGGAGGAAGGCAGCAAATCACACTGCCACGTGTGTACCTATGCAACAATTTTGCATGTTCTTCACATGTACCCCAAAACCTAAAATGCAATAAAATAAATAAATGGGAAAAAAAAATTTCCTGTAAGTTTAATATTATTTCAAATAAAAAGTTTAAAAATCTTGCATGCCTGTAATCCTAGCTACTTGGGAGGCTGAGGTGGGAGGATCACTTGAGCCCAGGAGTTCAAGGCTACCCTGGGCAAAATAGTAAGATGACATTTAAAAAAAAAAAAAAAAAAAAAGTTCAAAAGTACTTGTAAATTTATTTTTAAATTCCCACATATTGCAAAAGATAAGAATCTGCTATGATCACAACCCCAAGAATTTATTACTGTTCATAATCTGTGAGTCTAAGTTGCTTCATAGACAAAATGAGGACCCAGTTTTATCAGAATATTCTATAGGTCGATAAGAGATCTCCAAAAAGTATTGGACCACTCGGCTAGGCACAGTGGCTCATGCCTGTAATCCCAGTACTTTGGGAGGCCAAAGCAGGAGGATCACATGAGCCCAGGATTTCAAGACTAGTCTGGGCAGCATAATATAACCTCATGTCTATTAAAAATACAAAAAAATTAGCTAGGCACAGTTGTGCGTGCCTGTAGTTCCAGCTACATGGGAGACGGAGAAGCAAGAAAATCCCTCGAGTCCAAGAGTTCCAGGCTGCAGTGAGCCGTGATTGTACCACTGCACTCCAGCCTGGGCAACAGAACAAGGCCCCATGTCAAAGAAAAACAAGGTGTTGGACCACCCAATACTTATTTCTAACCTAACACCAGACTTCTGGAGGAGGTTCCCATTTCATCCATTTTTCATTTTCCAACCCTCTCCCCTCATTCCCGAGACTGTTCTCCTTGCCTACTGCTCTCCTGTTCTCTCACCAATCATAAAATTAAAATAACCAAATAAAGACAAAAACACAACCCAGCCTAGGAACTCGAAGTTGCTGAAACTGTTTATCATCTGGAGCCTTATTGCCTAGGTTCAAATCCCAGTTCCATCACTTATGAGCTGTGTAACCCAAGGGGCTAGTTAATAAACAGCTGAGCCTCAATTCTCCTAACATGAAATGGCAAAAATAATATCTACCCCCTAGGGTTGCTGTGATGATTGAGTTAATACATAAAGTGCTTGTTTCTGTGACTTGTGCATAACAAGCACCAGGTAAGAATTTGTTATGATGATACTACATTATCATCATTATTGCCATCACCCTCTTTTCAGACTGCTTAAAAGGAACAGAAGGGCTGGGTGCTACAGCTCACGGCTATAATCCCAGCACTTTGGGAGGCTGAGGTGGGCAGATCACCTGAGGTCAGGAGTTAGAGACCAGCCTGGCCAACATGGTAAAACTCCGTCTCTACTAAAAATACAAAAATTAGCCAGGCATGGTGGTGGGCGCCTGTAATCCCAGCTACCTGGGAGGCTGAGGTAGAAAGAAAATTGCTTGAACCCGGGAGCTGACATCTCATTACTGCACTCCAACCTGGGTGACAAGTGAGACCCTGTCTCAAAAAAAAAAAAAAAGCAGCAGAGGAAGAAACAAAGACAGCAGGAAATGAAGTGATTCTAGGACTGAGAAGAGGGGAAGATGAGGACAGAGGCTGGGAGAGACAAAGCAGGCAGTGGTAAGAAGGTGAGGGCACTCCCTTAACTAACAAACCTTGCTCCTAAAAAGTCAAGCCAAAACACACAGGGAATGTTTGCAGCACAGGGTGAGTTTCAGTGGTGAACGTGCCAGGCTTAGGTGGCTCAACCTAAGGGCCATGCGAAACAGAGTGATAGGCCAGTGTGTGCTCCAAACAGAAAGTGCAGGATGCCAAACCCTGGGCTGCCAGCCATCTGTGAAGAGGAGCAACGCTGCAGCCAACTGGGCATGGTCAAGAGACCTACCAGCTGGCAGCCTTTATGCAGGCACCAGATGGATGGGCCGGTGTCTGCAGCCCAGTGATGGAGGGGTAGCAGGGGAGCCTTTGGGCAGGGCCAACCAGTAGAGATGCACCCAGCTTTGGTGGCCTACCATATATAAACTGGCTCACCTGCTCTAGTGACAGTGTCACCTGTGACGCTCACTGTGACATAATCTGAAGGGCTCTGAACCCACACCCCAAGGGAGCAGGTTAGCCAGGATTAGCCCTTGTCTCTTGGACAAAGAAAAGGCTTGGGGCTTGCTCCAGGTCCTACCCACAGGAACTTAAGAACAAAGCAGAGTCAAGAGGAGAAGGCTCCTGGGTCTCATCTCAAAGTCCACCCCAGAACAAACAGGTTCCCTGGAGATCTTAGTCATGAACATTGCGGTGAGCACACCCTCCTTAAAGCAAACATTTGGCCAGCTCTGAGAACATATGCTGGACAGCAGCCACGATTCAGGAGGCGAGCCAGAACGTCTACAGGAGAGAGGAGAAGTACACCCCTGCCCCACAACGGGCTTAGGGACCCAGATATGATATGAAGGCCTGCAGTAGAGGCTACCTGAGCTCTGATCAGAGTCCTCAGTGAGCTAGAGACCCACCACTCACCTCACCCAGACAGCAGCGGGCAGGTGGATAGGCCCTTCCTAGTCATGCCCACAGCCCTTTGAGCAAGGAGGAAGGGCAGCCGTTCCTGGGGTGCAGTGTGGGGAGCCCCAGTGGGAGAGTGAAGGGAAGGGACGGTGATGTCCCTGCTTCCTCTGCTTTCTGTGCCAAGGGCTTGCACAATGCTGTTCTAAATCAGGTAACAAGAAGCCACCAAATAGCCCATAGCTGTGCGCCCTCATTCCTGCCCAACAAGGCCACAGCCACACCCTACAAGGCCGGGGCCTCTGGTAAGTGGGTGAGGCCAATGACCAAAAGAAAGGGGCATTTTTGGCTGGGTACGGTGGCTCACGCCTGTAATCCCAGCACTTTGGGAGACCAAGGTAGGTGGATCACAAGGTCAGGAGTTCGAGACCAGTCTGGCCAACATAGTAAAACCCCATCTTTACTAAAAATACAAAAAAATTAGCCAAGTGTGGTGGTGTGTGCCTGTAATCCCAGCTACTCCAGAGGCTGAGGCAGAAGAATCACAAGAACCCGGGAGGCAGAGGTTGCAGTGAGCCAAGATCATGCCATTGCACTCCAGCCTGGGCGACAGTGCAAGCCTCCGTCACCAAAAAAAAAAAAAAAAAAACCGAGGGTGCGGGGGGCATTTTCACCTAGGGCTCTGCTAAACCTGCACCAGGGAACTGACCCCAGGATCCACAGGGAATGAGAACATTTACCCAACAGAGCTGCAGGGTCTCCCTCCTCAAACCCAGACTCTGCAAGTCCAAGCAGCCCACTCCCACTGCACCAGTTTACCCAGACGGAGGGCCTCTGTGTAAGCACAGCCCCCACACAGGCTGCCACATCCTCTGCCCAGGAGTCCTTTTACATATGCACTTATGAGGGACTATTTCCAGCAACCCTCTTCCAGGAGCTTGGAATGCCAGTGCTTTGAGGCCTGGTTCCTGGAGGAATCCTAGGGGATGCTAGCCCAATGGGGTGACCCAGAGGAAGCAAGGACCCACCTGGCTTCCACTGCCGTGCACGATGTTCTCTGGGATGTCATAAACCTCAGACTCCATGCGAACATTCTGGTTTTTCTCATGATTCACTTGCACCCGCAGAATTCGGAAGGAAGACCCACCAAGATCCAGGGCAATGAAATCTCCCTTTTCTGTTTAGGGAGACAACAGGTATAATATCAGATTCAGATGTTAAGAGGAAGCCACATACCATGCCCGCCTTCCTGGCAGGGCCTAGGCCCTGTCTGCTTCCCCCTGTCACATGCTGTTATCAGCCAGAAAGCAGCAATCATGCAAATTTCATCCAACCACTGCCATATATGCAGAGTAGGCAAGAGAAACCCTATCCTAGTCCTTAGACTAGGAGTCCTTAGACAGAAATAGCTTCAAGCAATCCCAGTCTCTTACTTCTGACTATAGGGGAATGGAAGTACTGAATTAAGTATAAATTCCCACCCCATGTTTCTCGTCTCTTAACCTATTTCAAATACAGCACTGATATGCTGAAATAAAAAAATCCCACAGCATTTCAACTCAGACAAGGCCCTACATCTGAGGTCCACCCAGTGCCCTCCATGTCAGGTCTGACATCGATTACTCCAGGGATCCACTTACTCCACAGGGTTGTATTTTATTATTGTCGTAAAATACGCATAGCATAAAATTCACCACTGCAACCATTTTTAGGTGTACTATTTAGTAGCATTAAGTACATTCACAACGTTCTGCAACCATTACCAGTATTTTCAAAATGTTTTCACCACCCCAACACAAACTCTAGAACTATTAAGCAATAACTCCCATTTCCCCTCACCCTCAGTCCCCAGTAACCACGATTCTACTCTGTCTCTATGAACTTGTCTATTCTGGATAATTCATACAAGAAGAATCACATAGTATTTGTCCTTCTGGTACCGGCTTATTCCTCTTAGCATAATGTTTTCAAGGTTCATCCATATTTTAAGAACTCTATGTTTTTTGTTTTGTTTTTTTTAATTAATAGAGAAAGAGTCTTGCTCTGTCACCTGGGCTACAGTACAGTGGTGTGATCATAGCTCACTGCAGTCTCAAGCTCCTGGGCCCCAGAGATCCTCCCACTTTAGCCTCTCAAGTAGCTGGGTCTACAGGCAGGTATGAGCCACCCTGTCCTCAACAGAATTTCATCCTTTTTTTTTTTTTTTTTGAGAAAGAGCTTTGCTCTTGTTGCCCAGGCTGGAGTGCAGTGGCATGATCTCGGCTCACTGTAACCTCTGCCTCCTGGGTTCAAGTGATTCTTCTGCCTCAGCCTCCTGAGTAGCTGGGATTACAGGTAACACAAGCCACAACCAAACATTCTCTACCCTTCATCTTATTAGTTACCCTCACAATGCTCCCAGAAAAATCAGTTAAGATCTGTTTCACTTGTGATGCTACAGTGACATCCCCACTGTCCTAGCATCTATCACAGCAGGGGTGACAGCCACCTCTGCCTTCCAGAGCACATGATCCACCAAACCCTCAATCCTATGGCAGTGGGGTATCTCCTTTTCCTAGGTAAGAAAAGATTTTTATTACATCTTACATAACAGCATTATTGAAACTTAATTCACATACCATATAATTAACCCATTTAAAGTATACAATTCAGCGGTTTTTAGTGTATTCTGAGTTATGTAACCATTACCACAGCCAATTTTAGAACATTTTCATTATTTCAAAAGGAAATCCTGTACCCTTTAACTATCACCTCCCAAGCCCCTCATCCTCCTCCAGTCGCAAGCAACCACTAATCTATTTTCTGTTGCTATAGATTTACCTATTCTGGACATTTCACATCAATGAAATCATACAGTGGCTAGGCGAGGTGGCTCACGCCTGTAATCCCAGCACTTTGGGAGGCTGAGGTAGGTGGATCACTTGAGCTCAGGAGTTTGAGACCAACCTGGGCAAGACAGCAAAGCCCTGTCTCTACCAAAAATACAAAAAAAGATTAGACAGGCATGGTGGTGTGCGCCTGTAATCCCAGCTACTCAGAGACTGAGGTAGGAGAATCACCTGTGCCCTGGCGGCACTGAGGATGCAGTGAGCTGAAATCACGCCACTGCACTCCAGCCTGGGCGACAGAGTGAGATCCTGTCTCAAAAAACCAAAGAAGAAAAGAAATCACACAGTATATGACCTCGTATGACTGGCTCATTTCAGTCAAATGTTTAGCAAAATGTTTTTAAGGTTCATCATGTTATAGCGCATATCAGACTTTATCCCTTTTAATGGCTGACTGTTACACTCTATGGATATAACATATTTTATTTATTCATTTGTCTACTGATAGACATTTGGTTTGTTTCCACCTTTTGGCTATTACGAACAACACTACTATGAATATTTGTGCCCAAGTTTTAGTGAGGACATGTTTCCATTTCTCTTGGGTATATACCTAGGACTAAAATCACCATCAAATTGTTACCCATGTTGAACTTTTCAAAGAATTACCACCCTTCTTCAAAGCAGCTGCACCATTTTACATTCCTACCAGTAATGCATGAAGTTTCCAATTCTCCGTGTCTTCAACACTTATTACAGTCTGACTTTTTATCAATTTGCATTTCTCTGATGACTAATGATGTTGAGTACATTTCTTTTTTTTTTTGAGACGGGGTTTCACTCTTGTTACCCAGGCTGGAGTGCAATGGCGCGATCTCGGCTCACCGCAACCTCCGCCTCCTGGGTTCAGGCAATTCTCCTGCCTCAGCCTCCTGAGTAGCTGGGATTACAGGCACGCACCACCATGCCCAGCTAATTTTTTGTATTTTTAGTAGAGACGGGGTTTCACCATGTTGACCAGGATGGTCTCGATCTCTTGACTTCATGATCCACCCACCTCGGCCTCCCAAAGTGCTGGGATTACAGGCTTGAGCCACCGCGCCCGGCCCCCGATGTTGAGTACATTTCTATGTGCTTATAGGACATTTGGAGAAATGACTATTCAGATCCTTTGTCCATTTTAAACACTTGTCTTATTTGTGTTTTTTTTTTTTTTTTTTTTTTTTTTTTGAGATAGTCTTGCTCTGTAGCCCAGGCTGGAGTTCAGTGGTAAGATCTCAGCTCACTGCAACCTTGGCCTCCCAGATTCAAGTGATTCTCCTGCCTCAGCCTCTTGAGTAGCTAGGATTACAGGTGTGCACTACCACACCTGGTTAGTGTTTGTATTTTTACTAGAAATGGGTTATTACCATGTTGGTCAGGCTGGTCTCGAACTCCTGACCTCATGATCCACCCACCTTGGCTCCCAAAATGTTGGGATTACAGGTGTGAGCCACCACTCCTGGCCTTGTCTTTTATGCGTTGAGTTGTAAAAGTTCTTTTTATGGGCCAGGCATGGTGGCTCACGCCTGTAATCCCAACACTGGGAGAATGAGGCAGGCAGATCACAACGTCAGGAGATCAAGACCATCTGGGCAAACATGGTGAAACCCTGTCTTTACTAAAAATACAAAAAAAAAAAAAAAATCAGCTGGGCATGGTGGCACTTGCCTGTAGTCCCAGCTACTCAGGAGGCTCAGGCAGGAGAATTGCTTGAACCCAGGAGGCAGAGGTTGCAGTGAGCCAAGATCACACCACTGCACTACAACCTGGGCAACAGTGCATGACTCTCCGATTCAAAAAAAAAAAAATTAATTCTTTTTATGTTCTAGATATAAATCATTTATCAGACATATGACTGGCAAATATTTTCTCCCATTCTGTGGATTGTCTTTCCTTTTTTTATGGTATCCTTTGAAGCACAAATGTTTTTATTTTTGTTGCTGTTGTTGTTGTGTTTGAGCAAGGGATCCTCCCACCTCAGCCTCCCTAGTAGCTGGAACTACAGGCATGTGCCACCACCCCCAGCCAACTTTTTTTTTGTATTTTGTGTAGTGACAGAGTTTCACCATGTTGCCCAGGCTAGTCTTAAACTCTTAGGCTCAGGCGATGCACCTGCCTGGGCCTCCCAAAGTTCTGGGATTACAGGCATAAGCAATCATACCTGGCCTGTTTTAGGTTTTTATGGAAGCACCATCACACAGTCATGATTGACTAAATAACTGACCATTGGTTTATTCGCTCAATTTTCTGGCTCTCTCCCTCCCTGTAGGCGGCATGGGGGCTGGGGCTGAAAGCAACCCTCTGATCACATGGTTGGTTCCCCTGGCAACCAGCCCCCATCCTGAGGCTATCCAGGGGCCCACCAAGGATGAAAAGATACACTCTTATCACCCAGGAAATTCCAAGGAATTTAGGAACTCTGGGATTCTCCTAGCACCTCCATCACTCAAGAAATTATAAGGATTTTAGAAGATAAATGCTAGAGACTAGGAGCAGAGACCAACATGTAAGTGTCATTATTTCACACATTGGTTAGTTGTTTTTTTTTTTTAATGACAGCTTTATTGAGATATAATTAACATAGCAAACAATTTTTACCTAAAGTGAAAAATTCGGTGGTTTTCAGCATATTTAGAGTTGTGCAACCATCACCACTATCTAATTTTAGAAAATTTTCATCACCCCAAAAGAAATTCCATATCCATTAACAACCATTCACCATTTCCTCCCAACCTCCCTATTCCCCAGAAACCACTAATGTACTTTCCGTCTCTACAGATGCCCCTATTCCAGACATTTGATAGAAATGGAATCATACAATATTAGGTCCTTTGTGTCTGGCTTTCACCCAGCATAAGGTTTTCAAGGCTCATCTATGCTGTAGCATGGATCAGTACCTCATTCCTTTATCTGAACCGATTATATTCCATTACATGTATATATCACATGTAGCCACTGGTTTTAAATTATTTGTGGTCCAAAAGAAAGAACAAGGGAGAATGCTGGGAAGCATTCTCATAGATTTGGCAGAAATTCTGACCCTGACTTGGTGGCACTGTATAAATCAACGTAGGATTTTCTTTGGGGGTCCACTGGAATCCTAACTCCAATAGTACTTTACCACTAGGTTAAAAAATTGAATTCTCACTCTGTCGCCCAGGCTGGAGTACAGTGGTGCAATCTCGGCTCACTGCAACGTCCACCTCCCAGGTTTAAGCAATTCTCCTGCCTCAGCCTCCCGGGTAGCTAAGACCACAGGTGGTGCAATCTCAGCTCACTGTAACCTCTGCCTCCCAGGCTCAAGCAAGCCTCCCAACTCAGTCCCCCAAGTAGCTGGGAGTACAGGCATGGGCCACCACACCTGGCTAATTTTGGTATTTTTTGTAGAGACAGGGTTTCATCATGTTGCCCAGGCTGGTCCGGAACTCCTGGGCTCAGGAGATCCTCCAGCCTTGGCCTTCCAAAGTGCCGGGATTAGAGGCTTGAGCCATCGCGCCCAGCTTCATGGCTCCTTTCTCGCGCCCAGCTTCATGGCTCCTTTCTTTAACAGGCACAGGCCAGCAGGGTCCCCAGGAATTAGGGTCAGAGAAGAAAGGGCGGCATGAGATGCCAGAGTAACGCTAAATATTGGACACTTCACACACTTGTAAATGGGAGTCATAGATTTGAGGGGGGCCTGGATAAACAGCCCCTGAAGGTAGTCACAAGGGGTCTCTCTCAGCCCCTGATCCTTCCCCCTGAGCAGTGACCCTGGTTCCATTTGACAGTGTGCTTTATGGTTGATAAAAGTAGTCGTTGTACCTATTAGTTTATGGATAAGGAAGCTCCAGCCAAACTCGCTGAATGGCTCACTCATGGTCACACCTGTGGCAAGGCCAGGGTGACCCCTCCCTTCCCTTATCCCTTATACTTGGCAAATACTGCGGTGCTCAGAGAGTGTGTGTGTGTGTGTGGTTTTTGTTTTTGTTTTTGTTTTTGATACAGCGTCTCACTCTGTCACCCAGACTGAAGTGCAGTGGTACGATCTTGGCTCATTGCAACCTCCCACTCCCAGGTTCAAGCAATCCTCCCACCTCAGCCACCCAAGTAGCTAAGATTACAAGCACGGGCCACCATACCTGGCTAATTTTTGTACTTTTAGTAGAGATGAAGTTTCACCATGTTGGCCAGGCTTGTCTTGAACTCCTGACCTCAAGTGATTGACCCACCTTGGCCTCCCAAAGTTCTGCGATTACAGGTAAGAGCCACAGTGCCCAGCCACGATGCTCATTATTTTTATGTGTATGTCTTACCTTCATCAACTGGATGATAAGCAACTTGAAAGCAAAGGCAATTTAGCAGGCTTACCTCCCTCCCCTGAGTACTGAGCCTTACAGGTGGCAGGCAGGCAGTGAGTGTCTGCTGCTAGCTCAGTGAGAAACGGCTGCACCAAATGTATGGTTCATTTGGTCCTATACTCTGCTGGGCAAAAGACACTGAGGAACGATGTCTGTTAAGGACAACAAGATTACTGATAAATTTGCTGGATAACTATGCTCCCATTTTTCACCTATGAGGTTAGAAGTGGGCCTGAATCCCTGCTCTAGCTCCAGGGGGACCAATGTGTGATCCAGGCATGGGATCCAGGGCCGTCCCAGGTCACCCATCTTGTCCACTGTGATTGGATCAGGATGAGCACATGACCCCAGTCAGCCAATCACAACCCTCTCCAAGACCATCACTGGTCCCTTGGGGAGCAAGCCTGCTCTTTGCGCAGAGATAGCTGGCTATAAGGGGAAGCATCGGCCTAGAGCTGCAGGGGCCATCTCTACCTATAAGAGGAGACAAAAAGAAGCCAACACAGAGGAAAGAAGCTGACTGAACGAGTAAGAGACAGATGAATCCCTGGATACAGAAGTCAACTCACAGCCAGACTTCCCAGTTACAAGAAACTAGAATTCTCTTTTTTTCTTAAATGATTTGAGTTAGATTTCTTTCAGCTACAACCAGAAGGCTCCCAAGTTCAATATTCTTTGTCAGAGGATGAATCCCCCACATACCCACTTGCCCACCATAACAAAAGGGACCTATCAGTTCTTTCTGTATTTTTGTTTTTTGTTTTTTTGAGACGGAGTCTCACTCTGTTGCCCAGGCTGGAGTGCAGTGGCAGCAATCTTGGCTCACCACCTCTGCCTCCCGGGTTCAAGCAATTCTTCTGCCTCAGCCTCCCCAGTAGCTGGGACTACAGGCATGTGCCACCATGCACAGCTAAGTTTTGTATTTTTTTTAGTAGAGATGGGGTTTCACTACATTGGCCAGGCTGATCTCAAACTCCTGACCTTGTGATCCACCCACCTTAGCCTCCCAAAGTGCTGGGATTACAGGTGTGAGCCACTGCACCCCGCCTATCAGTCCGTTTTACCTCCGGTTGGCTCTGATTCAGGGCTGTCATGTCCAGTCACCTCCTTACAGAGACTGGAGTTGCAGCCTGCATGCTCGCCCACATCTTGTGTGGCTAGCTCAGGGGTGGGGGTGAGACAGCCTGCCTTGGTTTGCCCCTTTTCTCTGCCTCCTCCTCCTGTAACATCACAGAGATGCCAGTGAATCCTGAAAACCTCTGCTTCCTGCAGGGGCTCAGCATACACATTTAGGCCTGCTGGGTGGGGTCCCTGGACTGGCTCCACGAGTTAGGAAAGACTTTCCCAAGGAATTCTTACAAAGCCAGTTATTAAATCACAATACTGATGAGGATGATGATGACCCACTGGAACTCATGGTGGTTTGCAGTTTTCTGAAGACTCATTTGATCCTGGTGACAGCCTGGTGAGGCAGGTGGGACAGGGATTACCATGGCCATTTTACACATGAGGAAATAGAAGCTCAGAAGTTAAGTGGCTTCTCCAAGGTCACACAGGTCAGGAGTGGCAAACTCAGAAATTGATACAGTGTTCTAGATTTTTATTTCCTTTTTTCTTTGGCTACAAGTTCTGCAGTAATAGGTTTCTTCCCAACTTCCTCTTTCAATCTTTGGTCTCAAACCTTCCCTCCTGCTACTGGGACCTCCTACTTGTGACCTCTGCTCACATTTCCCATTTCCACTGAAGCTGGGAGAACCGCTCTTCAAGAGAAGGCTCATTAAGCAAAACATCCAAAGGGCCACTGGCAAGTCTCCACTTTCTAATGACAGCCATTATTACAGGCAAATAATGGAAAACAAACACAGGACAGATGTGTCTTGAGTCCCAGCCTGTGCTGGAATATAGGGCAAGCAAAAACTCTGCCTGCAGGAAATGCCTGCCTGAGTCCAGCTCAATGAATTGACTTTTTTTTTTTTTTGAGATGGAGTCTCTGTCGCTCAAGCTGGAGTGCAGTGGAACAATCTCGGCTCACTGCAACTTCTGCCTCCTGGGTTCAAAGTGATTCTCGTGCCTCAGCCTCCCAGGTGCTAAGATTACAGGCCCCTGTCACCACGCCCAGCTAATTTTTGTATTTTTAGTAGAGGTGGGGCTTCGCCATATTGGCCAAGCCGATCTTGAATTCCTGACCTCAGGTGATCCGCCCACCTCAGCCTCCCACAGTGCTGGGAGTACAGGTGTGAGCCACCATGTCCAGCCTCAGTGAATTAATTCTGTACATGAGATACAAAGGCATTCCTGACCATCTACAATCCAGCTACCTGATGGGAACTCCACGCTTTCATCAAAAACCTGACAGGAACACGAGACACTCTGGAGGTTTCAGAGATGGAGAGGAATATCTGAGATAACCCAACAATCTTTCCATATAAGAAAACTAAGACAGGCCGGGTGCGGTGGCTCACGCCTGTAGTCCCAGTACTTTGGGAGGCCGAGGCAGGTGGATCATGAGGTGAAGAGATCGAGACCATTCTGGCCAACATGGGAAAACCCTGTCTCTACTAAACATGTAAAAATTAGCTGGGCGTGGTGGTACATGCCTGTAGTCCCAGCTACTTGGGAGGCTGAGGCAGGAGAATCTCTTGAACCTGAGAGGCGGAGGTTGCCGTGAGCCAAGATCGCACCACTGTACTCCAGCGACAGAGACTCCGTCTCAAAAAAAAAAAAAAAAAAAGAAAACTTAGCCCAAATGCTGCTAGAAGAGAAAGTAAATATTTTTCTTCTGTTGACTGGAAAGTAGTACTATGAATATTTAGGGTCCCAAAATAACCATGACTATACTGTAAATGGCTCTGTTTTGCATGAAAAAAAAGATAAAAAGATAATGGCACATTCAAGCTTCTAGCAAATATGTTTTTTACTTCTCCTTTGCGTGAAAACTTCTCTTTTGGGTAAAGACTGTGCTAGAAACAACGAAGCTGAAACCAAGAAATATCCAATGGTATTTAGCCTCCAAAAGCTTACACGCTAATTAGCACATATATTTATCCTTAGAGATAAATGAGAAAAGGAGAAAAAAAGGGACATTTCAAGAATGGGGGAGGCTGGACACAGAGGGACAGCAGTTCCCAAGAGACTAGGTAGTGAGGGAAACCAAAATATTTCACCCCAAAATATGGCTTCCTGGTATGATGAGTATTTTGAACTAAAGGCCCTTAAAGATCAACGGATTCTGGAAGACGCTTTTCTCCTATCTACATAAAGACCCCACAGACCCTCCAAGGAGAACTCTGCCCTTACCCTCCCTGTTATCTCATTATCTACTGCAGAAAAGAAGACTGAAGAATGTGACCACACCTGAATGGACCTTTTTAAAGGTCCATGGACCCTAGGCTGGGCACGGTGGCTCACGCCTGTAATCCTAGCACGTTGGGGGTCCGAGGCGGGTGGATCACGAGGTCAGGAATTCCAGACCAGCTGAACCAACATGGTGAAATCCCATCTCTACTAAAAATACAAAAATTAGCTGGGCGTGGTGCTGGGCGCCTATAATCCCAGCTACTCAGGAGGCTGAGGCAGGAGAACTGCTTGAACGGGGAGGCAGAGGTTGCAGTGAGCCAAGATTGCTCCGCTGCACTCTAACCTGGGCAAGAGAGCAAGGTATATTGCGCTAAGTGAAACTTGCCAAATAAATCCTCCTTTTAAAAACTGCAGAAAAAAAAAAAAAGTCTGTCTCTCATTCAATTTCCAAAGAGAACCGGTACTGGTTAATCCCTATTCCCTGATCCCTTCATTCTCCCCAGTAAACATTTATTATTCCCTGTCTCCTGCCTCCCCTTTCAAAAGCGGGCCCCACTAGGATACTTGGGTCATCACTCTGTGATTCTCCCCCATGCATGTTAATTAATGTGCATGACCTTTCTCCTATTAATCTGCCTTTTGTGAGTTGATTTTTCAGCAAACATTCAGAGGGCAAAGGGGAAGTTTTCCCTTGCCCCCTACAGTAGCTTAGAAGAGGGAATTCTATTTAACCAAATCACCAAGGTTAAAAGGCTTCAGCCAGGCGTGGTGGCTCATACCTGTAATCCCAGCACTTTGGGAGGTAAAAGGATCACTTGAGTCTAGGAGTTCGAGATCAGCCTGGGCAACACGGCAAAACTCTACCTCCACAAAATAACAAAAACAAAAAACCTCACTGCCTATAAAAAAGTGTTCAAAGGGGGAAAAAATTAAAAATGGGCTGATAGGTATCAAAATGCATGTATCAGATATGTTTTCAGAAATGCTTCTGAAAAATCAGTTGAATTCCAAAACTCTGCATCTAGTCGACCAGGGTAGAGGGCAGTGAGAAAGGAAAGTGTTGTTTTCTTCCTTTGCCTTGGAAATCACATCACCACTCAGGCATTTCTCCGCCGTGGTGAGCGCCAATTTATCCCTCTTGGGGTTTGGGATTACCACTAATTCTGTCGCTAATTACTGCAGGTGAAGCAGTGATTAACATTACAAAAAGGGAACAGCACTATGGATTTACTATTAAGGAGACCCAAATTCTGATTACTCCGGAGATCTCCAGATTCGTGGATGATAAAAGAGCCAGGAGGCAGGGGGAGGTGAAGATGGAAGCCGGAAGCGTGCAGAACACAAAGGGGCAGGGAATGGACTGGGTGGGGCTGGGTATCCAAGTCCTTAGCATCAACAGCAATCTCTTTGCAGGGCTGTAGGGACCATTCCAAGGGAAGTGTGGGTTCTGGGGCACATTAACTGAACCCACCCATAAATATTTGAAATGGGGGGTACTGTTTCTATGAATCTCTAAAAGGGGGTGAAAAATAAATTTCACAAATGAGTATGAGTTCTGAGCCTTTTTTGGAGAAGTAGCCAATATGGCAAATTGCTAGATTTCTACTGCACTGGGATCACATTTTGGGACTCTCAATCCTGGAAATGGTTTGTGAACGAGAGAGGGAGAGCACCCCTGCTGACATAGGGCCCTGGGACACTGGCTGGCTTGAGAGCAGGGCTCAGGGGGAAGGAGGTGAAGTGTCTCCTCCTCCCCTGTGTCTGCCCTGGGCCAGTCACACAGGGCTAGGTGCCTTGCCAGGGATCAGGTATCCGTCTGAGCTCTCCCAAGCAAAGCCAAAGCAGGTGCTCTCCTGGGTGCTGCCCATACCCACCTCCCCCACCCTCCTCTTTTCTCAGCTGAAAGCAGTCAGAGCCATGCCTCTGCTCCAGAGCTCTCCTCATCCTGGAAAGGTTCCAATGCTCTTGGCTATAGGTGACATCCATGGCTGGGAAAAAGCAAAAGTGAACTATAAGGGTCTTTCTTCGCCAGCCAGAGACAAAAGAACACACCAAGGGCAGACCACAGTCTAGTCTAATCACTGATGGTCAGAATCTCTTTAGTAGTTCTTAAAAAGCTAAAAGTAGGTGCAAGTAATCAACACCTAAACAAAAGGACGGAGGTGAAGTAGGCTTTTAAACAGCCAAAGAAACATCAGAGAGATACATGCTAATATGTGAGCATGAAGTAGACCCCACCCATGGCCACAGTAAACAGTACATGTCCTCTTTATCAACGTCCATATCTCATTCAGGATGACTGCAGGCAGAGGGCAGAGGTCTTTCCTGCCGCAAGCAGTCTACTCCCACTTGCCCATCTTTCCAGACTGTCCGCTGCAACAGCTGCATCCATTTTGCAGGCTGCGTACAAGATGCCCCAAAACACTCCTTTAAATAAGAGCCTTGAGAGCAGGGAAGAAATCCCAGGGGTGTGTGAAGGCTGTACTCACTGGGTGTGCACTCACAACCCAAAGAGAAACCTGACTTCCTCCCGCTCTCCCTCCCTCTGCTGCCTAGAGCAGGTGAGCCCCACCCTAGAGCACAGAACACAACAGGGGATTCCTGTGAAGGCACCACACTGGAGCGAGCACAGCACTCGCCTCTACAAACCAGTAACTGCGGGTCCACCAGGGAGAACAGCTTCCACTGAGCAGGCCAGACTGCACCCTCCCAGTCTCCACTCAGCCAAGTGCAGGGGCTGATGCCACTCCTCTGGGGAGGAGATACAGACAATCCTCAGGGACCCCTGCCCCAAAGCCCCACTGCAGGGCATGAGCCACAGGAGGCAGAGCGAAAGGATAAAATTTTTCTTTCAATTCTACCTCCCCTTTCTATTTCTTTGTTTTGGGGGCTGCCTCAATTCTGCATCTAGGAAATCTATCCAAATGGAGACTAGAATTGCCCCCTCTAAGTCTGAGACCCACCTGTCCACTAGGATTGCTATTATCTGGGGTAAGAAGAGAGGGAAGCATTGATACCCTGATGGAGTGATTTCCCTAAAATGAGCCTTTCATTTGTTCTGGAGCTCTTCATAGAACATGAAGACATAAGAGCAACCCACACAGCATCTGTGAGACTCATCAGCACTATACTTTCTAAAGTATCACAAGCCACTAGACAGTAAAGTGGATGAGAGCAGGTCAGCCTTGTCCAACCATGGTATCCCCACTGCCTAGCATATGGTAGATACTCAGTAGACACATGCTGGATGGTTGGATGGATGGATGGGTGGATGGATGGATGGATGGATGGATGATGGATCAATGGATCAGTGGATGAATGGGAGAAGTGACTGATGGAATGGTGAATGAATGAGCGAACGTATGAACAAATGAAGTTAGAAGGACGATTTCACAGAGCATTCAGCCCTCAGAGTTCAACCTCTGGGTGAGAAACTTACCAGAGCCATCGGGAATAGACCTTACAAATGTTGGCAACATTTTGACTGTGGCTGTTGGATTAAAATCCCGGGAGAGGCCATTCTTCATCTCCTTCTTGAAGCGAGTCATGATATCTATGAGAGTTTCATCGGAGAGCCGCATGGCATAGAGATACTTGTCAATCTGGAGGAGGAGGAGAAGAAAGGAGAGTGATGTCAAGAGGGAGAAGACAGGGTAGGGTAGGGTGAGGCACCCACCAGCCGAGATAGCCAGTTCCCACAGGCACAGGAACACGCACGATGGCATGTCGCACGGTGGAAGGTCATTCAACTGCCATCAACCATATCATCCAGAGCTGGCTTGCAAATGCTCTGAGCCTTAGTTCCTGGCCTGTAAAATGAACCAGACATCTCTAAGATCCTTTCCAACTCTCAAATATTACATGGTAGCTGATCTTCAACCCCCAAGTACTTGATGGAGGCAGGTTTCCTCCAGTATCAGGAACACCTCAAGCCTCCTTCCCTCTGTAGGAAGTGGCTGGCTCACTCTCACCAGGATGAGAATGACAGAGAGGCTATGAACAAGGGCTCTGGAGCCAGCCAACTGGGTTCAATCCTAACCCCACAACTTAACAGCTGTGCGAATTTCAGTTTCCTCAACTGAAAAACTGAGATGATAGATAAGACCTAGCATACAAGATAAGTTCAAATGAGACAGAGAAGCGCTTGGAACACAGTAAGTGCTCAATAAACATCAGCTATTATTATTAACATGAGACAGTAGTACCGGTAGGTGTCCTTGGGCAACACTTCTAGAAAGGCAGAAGTAGTGGCGAAAGGGCTAGAACCTTTCCGAGAACACAGGGTGGCAGGCCCAGAGCACAGAAACCTTAAACCCTGCCTCACAGTATAGAGACAGCCCCCGGGCTCCCATACTGGGCCCGTGTGCCAGGACATGGGCCCTGTACCTCCAAGTCAAGCTACTCCCACCCTTCACCAGGTCTGACCCAACCTGTTCCTCTTCCTGGGTTCCCCATTCTCCTCAAGCTGCCCAGGCTCCTAACCTCAGGCACTCTGGGTTGTCACTGGCTGTCACTAGTTGTTCATCATTGATGGTATATTAGCATTTATTTTCCCAAAAAGTACTCACTGGGCACCCACTATGTGCCTGGCATTGGGCTAGACACCTGTCCTGATGGCACTATCCCTGTGGAGTCCACCAAGGGAGGTCCTTTTGTTTCACCATCCGTTCTTTCTGCTGCTCTATGTCCTGGATTGCTGATGATCGTCTACTATATCTTCAGTCTCTCCCTTTCAATCCATCTTCTACACCACTGCAGCATTAGCCTCTTAAAGTACAACCCTAATCAAGTCACGCTCTGCCCAAAGCCTTGCAATGCCTCCCATTCCCAAGGTACCTGCCCTCTGCAGGTGTGGTTGCAAGCTCTCTGAACTCTGGCCAAACCACTTCCATCATTCCTGGTAGGTGCCCCAGGCTCTCCTCCTTCTGCTATCACCTCTACCTGAAATGCCCTTCCTTTTCTTCCCAGCTCACCTAAACTTCAAGGTTCAGATCAATTGTCACTTCCTCCTGAAGATGTCCAAGTCCCTCACACTGGATTATCACCCCTCCTTTAGCACTGATCCCTAGGCAGGGTCTGGCCTGGATCCCAGCTTTCCGTGTATGTCACCTTGACCTCCCCAATTCCTCGCATGGAAACTTGCACACAGAAGGCTCCCGGTGGATAGAGAGACAGATTTATGGCCCCACAAGGCTGAAAAGACCTTGACACTTTTTTGTTTTTGAGACATAGTCTCTCTCTGTCACCCAGGCTAGAGTGCCATGATGTAATCTTGGCTCTCTGCAACCTCCACCTCCCGGGTTCAAGCCATCCACCTGCCTCAGCCTCCCAAGTAGCTGGGATTACAGGCGCGCACCACCACTCCCTGCTAATTTTTGTAGTTTTAGTAGAGACAGGGTTTCACCATGTTGGCCAGGCTGGTCTCGAACTCCTGACTTCAAGTGACCCACCCACCTAGGCCTCCCAAAGTGTCTGCCAACACCCTCTGCGGCCAGGGTTGATCCTTGCCCCCCCCCCCAATCACTAGCCCTACCACCTTTTTCCCTTCACAATAAAGCAGCTCAAAGAAAGGCAATCAGAAACCACCAAGAGCCTGAATAGAAATTGCCAGAAGAAACCAGGTCTGGTGGCTGATACCTGTAATCCCAGCACTTTGTGGGGCCAAGGCAGGAGAATCATTTGAGCCCAAGAGTTTGAGACCAGCCTGGGTAACAACCCCAGTTTCTACAAAAAATAAAAATTAGCTGGGCGTGGTGGCTCACGCCTGTAATCCAAGCACTTTGGAGGCCAAGGCAGGCGGATCACCTGAGGTCGGGAGTTCAAGACCAGCCTGACTAACACAGTGAAACCCCGTCTTTATAAAAATAAATAAATAAAAATTTAAAAAATAAAAATAAAAATTAGTGCAGTATGGTGATGCCCACCTCTAGTCTTAGCTACTCAGGAGGCTGAGGCAAGAGGATCGCTTGGGCCCAAGAGGGTGAGGCTGCACTAAGCCATGATTGCACCACTGCACTCCAGCCTAAGTGACAGAGAGACTACAGCTAGTGCTCGACTTACGACCACGATTGGTTCCGACAGACCGGTCGTAACACGATTTGGTCGTAAGTTGAGTAGGCTATATGCACGCGGAGATGCTAGTGCTGCCGGAAGCTGGTCTGCACTGTCGTATGCCCAGCTGGGCAACGTTTGCGCTGCCAGACGCGGAGCAGTTGTGGCTAGCGATTGTGGTCGTAAAGTCGAATGGTCTTACATTGCATAGGTCGTAAGTCAATCAATACCTGTATCTCTAAAAAAATTTGTTTTAATTGCCGAGGAGCAGTGGCTAATTCCTGTAATCCCCACACTTTGGGAGGCCAAAGCAGGCAGATTGCTTGAGGCCAGGAGTTCAAGAACAGCATGGGCAACATGGCGAAACCTCATCTCTAAAAAAATACAAAAATCAGCCAGGCATGGTGGCGTGCCCCTGTAGTCCCATAGTCCCAGCTACTCAGGAGGCTGAGGCAGGAGAACTGCTTGAGCCCAGGAAGCAGAGGCTGCAGTGAGCCGTGAGCCATGACTGTGCCACTGCACTCCAGCCTGGGTGGAAATCCAGTCTTAAAAAAAGGAAATACACACACACACACACACACACACACACACACACACACACACACACACAATTTTAAATACATATACTGTATGTGTGTGTATATATATTTATTTATTTAAAAAAGAAATTGCCAGAAACATGGCCCTGGGAGGAAAGACAAGCCATGCTCTACACTGGCTGGCAGCAGTGATCAGCAGCCCTTGCCCTCGTAGTGCCCTAGGTCTGTGGGGAGAGACAGCCACAGTACAAGCATGGGAGAGAAGGCTTCCTGGAGGGGCAATGTTGGAGAGCATGCCCAGGCACGAGCAAGGGCATATGTGAAGGCCAAAGGGGAGGGAGGGTGGTTTTTGTAATGAACAAGCCGACGATGTGCCTGGAAGGACTGTCCAGAGCTCAACCACGCAGGGCCTGATAAGCCACATAAACAAATGCAAGCAGGATCCCAAAGCACAGTGAGCCTTGGGATGGCTTTACTGAGTACAGCCATGATGAGACTTGTGTGTCTGCTGTGTAGAGAACGGAGGAGCAAGAGCAAGATCATACAATAAAAGCCACATTGCTAGCTGGCACAATGGCTCATGCCTGTAGTCCTGGCACTCTGGGAGTCCGAGGCAGGAGGGTTTTTTGAACCCAAAAGTTCAAGACCAACCTGAGCAACATAGTGAGTTGCACCTCTAAAAATTTTTTTAATTTTAAGGCCAGGCACGGTGGCTCACGCCTGTAACCCTAGAACTTTGGGAGGCCGAGGCAGGTGGATTACTTGAGGTCAGGGGTTTGAGACCAGCCTGGCCAACATGGTAAAACCCAGTCTCTACTAAAAATACAAAAATTAGCTGGGCGCAATGGTGCATGCTTGTAATCCCAGCTACTCGGGAGGCTGAGGCAGAAGAATCACTTGAACCCAGGAAGTGGAGGTTGCAGTGAGCTGAGATCATGCCATTGCACTCCAGCCTGGGCAATGCAGCAAGACACTGTCTCAAAAATTTTTTCTAATTTTTATTTTTAAAAAGGCATATTGCTACTCCAGCATTTTGGACACGCACCCGAAGACCACACTCCTCACATATCATGATTATCCTTTATTAAGATGTCCATCTCAGGCCGGGCGCGGTGGCTCACACCTGTAATCCCAGCACTTTGGGAGGCCGAGGCGGGTGGATCACGAGGTCAAGAGATCGAGACCATCCTGGTCAACATGGTGAAACCCCGTCTCTACTAAAAATACAAAAAATTAGCTGGGCATGGTGGCACGTGCCTGTAATCCCAGCTACTCAGGAGGCTGAGGCAGGAGAATTGCCTGAACCCAGGAGGCGGAGGTTGCGGTGAGCTGAGATCGCGCCATTGCACTCCAGCCTGGGTGACAAGAGCGAAACTCCGTCTCAAAAAAAAAAAAAAAAAAAAAGATGTCCATCTCCTATGATACTGTGTGAGCTCCCAGGGAAAGAAAACATATTGAATACACCTTTGGAACTCACCCAGTTGCTTGACACAAAGGAGGAATTCAAACAATGCTGGGTCCTGGAATAATACTATATAATTCTCTTGCGGTTTACAGTCTATCAGTATATCAAGATCCAGTACGTCATTTAACCTTCAAAACTGTCAGGGAGATGTTCTTAATCCCCATTTTGCAGACACAAAAACTGAGGGTCCAAGAAGCTAAGTGATTTATTAGTTCAAAGCACACAGCTGGGGGAATGAGGGTTCATACCAGCAAGTCTAAGTTTACTCCATACTATCATCCCTGCCCCTTAGAGAAGGCTGGTCCCCTGCTCTGCAGAAGGCAGATCCAAGTAGAGCTGCAGGGGTTTTTAGCTGGACAATGAAAAGCTTCTAGAAAAGGCAGCTCTCCGTAATTCCACAGCTATCCTGCCTTCTAACTCAAGGTGCAGCTCAGCACACAGACATTGATCCAAAAACCCCAACGTTTGAGGACAGCCAAGCCAAACTCAAATAAAGCCTAGAAGCTCAAATCAAAAAGGAGGCTGCCGACACAGAGGATGGCCTGGTCCCCAAGCTGCCATGGATGGAGGGTTTTCCTCCTTTTGTTCAGGTTCATGAGTCATCGTGGGGTACAACCCCTCTCAGAAGAGACATGGATGGACACTGGGGTCAAACGGGGGTACAACTGAGGCAAGGCTGGAACTGAAACTGGGGACTCCTGGATCTTACATGAATGGGGACAGTGAAAGGAAGCCCCTTCTTTCCACTGGTCCTCAGTAGACCAGAAGAGGCCACCGAACCAGCAAAGACCCTGGGCCCTGGGGCTGGACTGGCCAGAGAAGTCAGCTCCCTGGTACCTGCCACACTGCCCAGCCAGGCAGGCACCTGGTGCAGGACTCAGCAGACATGCCCCTCTGGACTGTGGGCCTCTAAGTGGCCAGGAGACACTGGAGAAAAGCACATGTCGAAAGACACCTGCAGAAAACTTCCAGGGACCCAGAAAACCCAGCATCTCACTGAGCAAAAGGCGTTTTCCTCATTCATACCAGCCCCTCCTGGCATTCGGCTGGACCACCCTTATCTCCTGGGAAAGAGAGGCTGGGAATGGGCAGTGGGTAGAAGGAGAGAGGGAGGAAGGAAGGTATTGGCGAAATCACTGCCGCCCATTTGCTCCAGGTCTCTGCCAGAAACCCAGGAAGACAGGCTGACTCTTGGTCTTTGGTGATTTGGCCAAACTCTGTGGCCTTTCAACTTTTCTATTTCTGTCCTGCTCTCCACAGCATCTCCAGATCTTTTTACTCTCCTCCTTCCTTTTCCCTCTTCCCTTTCTCTCTACACATGCACTCTCACATACACACTCACACACACGCACTTACACACATACACAAACACACATATACTCACACACACACACACACACACACACACAATCTCCATATCCTGTCCCCTTCTCTTAGATGCCACCTCCAAATCACCGACGCTTTACTGCTCCAGCCAAACATCGGTGCCTGAAGAATCCCTCCCCACCCTCCATGTGGGGAATGGGGAGGACACTGCACAGCACCTCTTCCAGCTGTTTCTTCTGCAAGCCTCGGTCTTTGGACCCTCTATCAGAAGACAGAGGTTCCCAAGAGCTAAAACAGGAACTCGAGCCCTCAAATGCTCACTCTCAAACACGGTGCCTGACACAAGCACATGGGATTCTGGGCAGGCTGGGATGGAAATATGGAAATGGAACGATGCCTGGTCCCAGACACCAGACATCAAACACCAAGCTGGGTCCCTCAGGCTCTTGTCTGAGGCTACCAAGAACCCGCATCCAGCCTCCAGGGCCTCTGTCCACCATTGCCCAGGGGAAAGAGTCCTTCCTATGAGGGTAGCCAGGCTGGCAGCACAGGGCGGGTGCTCTTGCTCAAATCCCGTCCAGACACTTGTCCTGGATTCTCCTCCTTGTGGACTGAGGGGGCCTTGAAGTTCTCAGTGGCTCCCAAAGTTGGACCCCTGCAGAGCAGGAGACATCATAGGCAGAGGCAAGCAGCCTCACCAAGCTTCCCTGGCCCAGAGCCCTCCAGCCAAGAAAAGAACTCAATGGCCTGGCACTGCATTCAACTCACAAACATTTCTGGGCCCAAACCCATCCCCCACTCCTTCCAACAGAACATGCACAAAAAACAAACTCAAGACTGGACATGCCCAAGTGAACAGGCTGTTCACAGCAGGAGGCACCAGTAACCACTGGTAACCATCCCGGATGTTTTCACCCCACCCCATGGAAGGGGGCACAATCATGGAAAACTTCACTCCCTCTCTCATCCATTCTCCCATGAGGATCAAAATGATCCAGAACAGCAGGTGTGACTGAAGCTGCTGACGCAGGCCTTTCAAAGGAACTTTCCAAGCGAGATACTCCACTTACAAAGAAATCGTGGCATGCACCCTGAAGAGTTAAGAAGGGTGTTAGCTTAGGGGAGGACAGAGATTTCAACATCAGAATTCACTTCCCTTTCCTAAGGACACTGACTTGGAGAGAATGGGTCCTGGGCGCTTATTAACATCACCATTAGCAATGCCTCACATGTGCACTGGCCCTTCAGACACAGACCTTCACATACATTATCCCATTTGAACTGCGTAGAAAGACGTGAAATGAGCCGTGGATGCCAAGTGCCAGGCAGGAAGCAGGTGCTTTAATGCTAGTTGCCCTTCTCCTGTCACTGTAGCCCAGTGAAGTAGGCAGGAAAGACAACATTATCTCCATTACCTAGGAGAGGAAACAGACCCATGATTCAAGCTAAGTTGTGGAATTTATAAATGGCAGCTGGGTCTAGATTCCAGGGCTTGTAACCTCCCATTTGGGGCTTCACCTTAAGCATTTCCATTTTTCTCATGTGGTGGAAGGAACACAGGGCTGTGGACAAAGAGCTGGGTTCAAATCCTATTAGCTGTGTGACTTTGGACAAGTGACTTAATCTTTCTGAGTTTCACTTTTAAGATGGAGATAATAAATTCTCCACCTCAGAGAACTATGGGGAGGATTTTAATGTGCCAGAAACAAAGTAAGCATCAAGTGTCATTTCCTTCCATCCCATCCCTAAGTGACATAATCATGTGCCCCTAACTCCTTTCACCTCAGTGCCTAAAAACCGCATCTTCCTGGTGAAACCTCATCTCTACTAAAAATACAAAAATTAGCCAGAGGTGGTGGTAGGTGCCTGTAATCCCAGCTACTTGGGAGACTGAAGCAGAGAATCACTTGAACCCAGGAGGCAGAGGTTGCAGTGAGCCAAGATCATGCCACTGCACTCTAGGATGGGCAACAGAGCAAGACTTCGTCTAAAAAAAAAAAAAATGCATCTATCTCTGGGTGCTGTGGCTCATGCCTGTGATCCCAGCACTTTGGAAGGCCGAGGCGGGTGGATGACCTGAGGTCAGGAGTTCAAGACCAGCCTGACCAACATGAAGAAACCCCATCTCTACTGAAAATACAAAATTAACCAGGCATGATGGTAGATGCCTGTAATCCCATCTATTTGGGAGGCTGAGGCAGGAGAATCACTTGAACCCGGGAAGCGGAGGTTGCAGTGAGCCAAGATTGTGCCATTGCACTCCAACCTGGGCCACAAAAGTGAAACTCCTTCTAAAAAAAAAAAAAAAAAAAAATGTATCTACCACAAATGCTACTGATCCACTGGTAGAAAACTAAAGCTGGGAGGCAATATGCCTGAAAAAATAGCAAATGAAAGATTCTGGCAAAACTACTCTGAAACATCTGCACTGTTTTACTGTTTTTTCAAAGAAGCAGTAACAGTAATATATACTTATTGTAAAATATATTCCAACATCATATAAGTGCATAAAAGTAAAAAGTATTAATTCTTGGCCAGGCGCAGGGGCCCTGCCTATAATCCCAGCACTTTGGGAGACTGAGGTGGGCGGATCACCTGAGGTCAAGAGTTCGAGATCAGCCTGACAAACAGGGAGAAACCCCGTCTCTACTAAAAATACAAAATTAGCTGGGAGCCGGGCATGGTGCTGCATGCCTGTAATCCCAGCTACTCAGAAGACTGAGGCAGGAGAATCGCTTGAACCCAGGAGGCGGAGGTTTCGGTGAGCTGAGATCACACCATTGCACTCCAGCCTGGGTGACAGAGTAAGACTCTGTCTCAAAAATAAAAAGTATTAATTCTCCCCCCAGCCTCCCAGAGATATCCCTGCTAATAGAGCTTTATGTATTAGGACTGTTTCCCTACCTAAACAAACACTCATACATACAAAGATGGATGGTTCTTTTTGTTTTACAAAAATCGAATTATATCATAAACTCTTTTTTCTTTGAAAACGTACTTCCCACCTTCTATTTCCTGCAGACACTGTCTCTAAGACTCAAACTAGCAGAGCCACACTAAAGACATCCTCAGGACCCTGCCCGGTCTGATGAAAGGACACAGTCAGGGCCTGTGGGCACCCCTGTCTTCCCATCTGTCACGTGGGTGTGTTCCTATGACTCTGACCTATAAAGGCCGCTCTACTTTGCACAGTACTTTTACCTGTTGGTCCTTACGGCATCCTGTCTGCAGAAGCAGAGCAGGTGCCATCACTCAAAACACTCTGAGCAAGAATGAGGGGCCAGGAGGTTCCTCAACTGGCCCAGGTAACATACTTGCAGAGAATTGGGGTAAACAGCAAGCTCTCTGATTCCTGGTCCTGTGCTCTATCCTGTCAGTCTAGGGAGAGCCAGGGCCAGGGGCTTCCTGGAGAGGGAGACACAGTACTACAGGGGCATCACCGCCACTGCTCCAGCCACTCCAGAACAGCATGGCTGCCCAGCCTTGCAGAAAGCACGCCACTCCAGTGTGACTTCCAGGAGGCCTCTTCTCCCCTCCAGCTGGGATCAGAGCCTTGACAAGCTTTTTGATCTGCCCCTTCCCCTTTCACACAGTCTGGGAAGGAAGTTCAACAGCCAAAGCGAGCTGAGAGCCGGGGCCCACACTGTGGTCTGTGCCCGCCTAGTAGCCTGCACTCCTCTTCCTGTCTGCACATGGCTTCTGTGTCTGCTCAGCCCCACCTCAGTCCTAGGGCTGGCGGCAGGGAACCTAGTTTCTGTCCTGCTCTTGGCAGCCGGTCTCTGGGCAGGGAGGGAGTTAGCCACGAGGGGAGACAGCCCTGATCCAGTGGGGTCCCTAAAGCAACCACTGACTCTCAGCACCCTGACAGTGGTTCATCACCTCAAAGGTCCTCCCTTGCAGAGCCCTGTCCTCCTAAGCCTCTCCGTCCCCAGCTCCTTCTTCCTCCCAAAGCTTACCTCCCAACTCACCTTCTCGGAAGCACATGCCATGATCCGCCCCACCCCACACCGTCCACTCCTCTCCTCAGCATCCCCTCGGCCTTAGGTGTTCACTAGGTAGAAGTCGATCTGCCTGGGGACACTTCGTGGTGTGTGTCTTTCCTTGGCGTTGCAGGGACACATGCATGGCCCATGCGGCCAGCTAAACCATGAGTGCCAAGGGTGTAGGAGTCATGCCCTCTGGGCCCTTTGTGTGTCCCGGAGCCCTAGAGGGCACCGCGTGGTGGCTCCCCGGCCAAGCTAGGTGGCTTCTGTGCTGGGCGGGAGGCCTCTGGTGACGCCTAGCCTAGGGAGGTCTTAGAGGGTTTGTTGGCTCAGATAAGGCCCAGAGACTTCCCCAAATGGCCCAGCCCTTCTCCCCCCGCAGCGGCCCCTCACTTCAGGATCTCTTTAAGTGACAGTGAGTTCCAGGCACTTCTAACCCCTGCCTTCCCCTCACCACTTCTCCACTGCATTGCTAAGGCCCAGAGGGACAGAGGAGCCTAAAGATAATCAGGATTCCCACTTCCTTATTCAAGCTGAGTCACCTGCAAGCTACCAGAGGAACTGTGTCTGGGATCATCAATTCCACTGCAGGGCTCCCCAGTGACACGTCTGTGTGAGATCATCGCAGAAGTCAAAACCATCCCTCAGGCACTCGAAAACACTATCCTGGGGACACAGCCTTGCAAGGTCTCTTCTTCCGGGTTCATGAGTGTCTCTCAGGAGGTATAAACTGTTGGTTCTGTTTCAATGAACTCTGTTTATGCACAACAAATCACAAGGAAAATGGGATCCCCATTCTTGATGAAGAAACTGAGGTTCTAGGAACATGAATGTGGACAGAGCCTATGCTGGGTGCTTTAACCTCCTACAGCCAAATCTACACAACTGTAAGGTAGCTGTTATGAGCCCCACTTGAGGCTGTGGGGTTAAGCCAAATGCCTCAGGCACCCAGCAAGCACAGCGACACTGGCTGACGATCCCAACCTCAGCAACCCTTTCCTTGCCCTCCTCTTCCTAGGAGGACCTGAGTATGGTCTAGAGGTTCTAACAGGAGCTTCCTGGCTGGTAACAGTGGCCAAGTCCTTGCCCAGAAAGAGAACAAGGCTGTCACATGGAACTAACTAAAAATAAAGCAGGCCCCCAATCCCTCGGGCTGGGGGCGGGGGGCACAGAACAGTCCTGGAATGTGGCAGAGCAGGCACAACAGGCTTACTTCTCAGCGTCCTGGTGGATGGCTTAGGAAACAGCCAGCCTCTGGACCTCCAGTCTCAATTCCCACTATGCCAGGCACCTCCTGACAGCAAGGAGAAAAGGATCTGAGTCCAGACAGGTTTACTTTCACTGCGAGAAAACCAAACCCCAACGCTGTGGCTTGGAGATACTGCAGTGTTGGGACTGGACTGAGCTAGAAATCAAAAGACCTCAGGCCTCAGCCAGGGGCACTGCCTCCCTCTACGACCTTGACCAAGTCACTTCAACCTCTTGTGTATTTCTATCAGTAAAACAGCAATCATGAAAACTGCCCTCTGGCCTCACATACCATACACAGGAGCTACATGACACTTTAGACTTCTCAGAACACAGCATTTCAGCAACCCATGGTATCATTTTCATCTGTCCATTTGGCCAGGACACAGACATGAAGCTAGTCCAGGAGCTCTCACACAATCCAAGGCAAAGGCAGAAGGGCAGTCAGGACCCCTGCCCGGCTCAGGGTTCTGCTGCCTGCCTACTCTGTTAGCCAGGAAGCTGCCAGCCTCCACCTGGCTACTCACGGTGCCTACAGGTATGAGCTGGGTGGGTAACAATGACGGCACCCAACATTGGTACAGTTCTGTTCTGTATACTTTCCAAGTATTTCCTCGTCCATTCTTTTTTTTTTTTTTAACCCCTCGTCCATTCTCTAATTTGATTAAGTAGTGGCAGAGAACAAGGTAGGAATCATTTACCTCATCTGACAGAAAAAGTAACAGAGGCCAAGCCGGGCACAGTGGCTCACACCTGTAATCCCAGCACTTTGGGAGGCCAAGGCGGAGGATCACCTGAGTTCAGGAGTTTGAGAATAGCTTGCCCAACATGGTGAAACCCCATCTCTATTTAAATAAATAAATAAATAAATAAATAAATAAATGAACTGGTAAAAATAAATTTTTTTAAGATAATCTCACTCTGCCACCCAGAATGGAGTGCAGTGGCACAACCAGGGCTCACTGCAGCCTCAAACTCCTAGGCTCAAGCAATCCTTCTGCTTCAGCCTCCCAAGTGAAATAGTGTATTTTATTTAACCCAGTATATCCAAAATGTTGTTTCTGTATTTAATCAATATCAGAAAAAAAAAAATTTTTTTTTTGAAACAGGGTCTTGCTCCATCATCTAGGCTGCAGTGCAGTGGGTCAGTCATGGCTCACTGCAGCCTTGACCTCCTGGGCTCAGCTAATCCTCTCACCTGAGCTTCCGAAGTAGCTGGGACTACAGATGTGTGCCACCACGCCCAGCTAAGTTTTTTAATTATTTGTAGAAATGGGGTCTCGCTATATTGCCCAGGCTGATCTCAAGCTCCTGGGCTTAAGTGATCCTCTGGCTTCAGCCTCCTAAAGTGCCGGGATTAAAGGTGTGAGCCACCATAGCCAGCCTATACTAGAAAACTACTAACGGTCTATGTCATATTCTTTCTGTCACATGAAATTTTTGAAAGCCTCAAAATCAGACTTGCCACATTTTAAGAGCACAACAGCCACCTATGACTGGCTCTACTATTCCGGACACACAGCCCTAGCATTTCTGACATATCTCCATTATCAGAGCCTTGGGTGACCGTTTCTATGAGGAAGGCCGCTGCAATGTAGAACACACAGTAGTGGAAAAGAAACATCCTTCTTTCCCATCTTAGAGTTATAGCTGAGGCCCCTATAACAAAAGACAGAGTAACAAGAACAATGCATACAAATTAATCTAAGTTTTTAGATGACGCAGAAGCCTTCGTAAAGAAATGAAGGCCCAAAGAAACAGATAACTCTGGCCGGGCATGGTGGCTCACATCTGTGATCCCAGCACTTTGGGAGACTGAGGCGGGCAGATCACTTGAGGCCAGGAGTTCAAGACCAGTCTGGCCAACATGGTGAAATCCCATCTTTACCAAAAATACAAAAATTAGCCAGGTGTGGTAGCGGGTGCCTGTAATCCCAACAACTCAGGAGGCTGAGGTGGGAGAATTGCTTGAACCAGGGAGGTGGAGGCTACAGTGAGCCAAGATTGCGCCACCACACTCTGGCCTGGGAGACAGAGGAAGAAATCCTGTCTCAAAAAAAAAAGAAAAGAAAAGAAATAGGTAACCCTGCATATTTCTATATGTCAGTTTGATGAAGAAGTGTGACTGGAGAAAGGGGGATGATCTAATACTGATAAACTGGGAGCAGGGCCTGTTTGTTCAGATTCTTCTCTGTGTCCCTGTATCTTCAGAGATAAGGATGTCCCTTTCCTCTGGGTATAGGGTGGACACCTTCTTGAATGAGAGTCTGATGACCTGTATCAGGGAAGAAGGGAGGGGAAAGGTGAGAGACCTAGCCAGTGGTGTCTTTATCACAGCAGTAGGCTGGGTCTCCTACTTCACTCACCACACCCACCCAGACAGGGTCCTAGGAGGCACCAGGAGACATCAGAGGCATGAGGTCTGGGTGAATAACATGGCTGAAGACAAGCCCCATGTGTCAATCAGTTGATGGAATCGACAGCTGCTTACATTGCCAACAGGCAGAGGCTAGGCGTGGGCATCACAAAGGAGCATGGGGGCGGGAGTTTCATGCAGGTTAAGCATTGCCCTCCTGGGGGTCCTCTTTTAAAATGCAAACAAAGATGGGAGCAGGGAGGCAAATGAAAAAAGAGATTTGAAAAACAGGGCAAATCCCTAACATTTCACTGTTTTTTTTTTTGTTTTTTTTTTTTTTTTTTTTGAGACAGAGTTTCACTCATGTTACCCAGGCTGGAGTGCAATGGCGCGATCTCGGCTCACCGCAACCTCCGCCTCCTGGGTTCAGGCAATTCTCCTGCCTCAGCCTCCTGAGTAGCTGGGATTACAGGCACGCGCCACCATGCCCAGCTAATTTTTTGTATTTTTAGTAGAGACGGGGTTTCACCATGTTGACCAGGATGGTCTCGATCTCTTGACCTCGTGATCCACCCGCCTCGGCCTCCCAAAGTGCTGGGATTACAGGCTTGAGCCACCGCGCCCGGCAACATTTCACTGTTAACTACCTTATTGGATCCATTTCCTTCCCAAGTTGAAAGGGCCCGTCGACACTAAGCAAATGGGGCTGGGGGTAGGGCAGCAGGCACAGGCTGGAGATGAGGTGCTGATGCAGGGCAGGGCAGGGGCAGGAGATGGGGGACAGGGAACCTGAGGGATCCCAAGCCAGTTCCCCACTCTCCCACCCCAGTCTTTCCCTCCTTGGTTGGATCTGTTTCCCTAAACTGCAAAATGAGAGTTGAGCGCAATAATGGAAAGAACATGGGTTTCTGGGTTAGGGGACCAGCAGTAGTGTTCCTGTCCCTATCATGAGCTGTGTGATCATCAGCAAGTCAATTCACTACTTGGGGGGGCCTTGGTTTGCTCACTCCTGAATGGGGATGATCCCTTTCTCAGGGTGATTAAAAGCAGGGGCTCTTCCCAGGAATTCCATTCTTATATATGCAACCAAGAGACATAAAAGCATGTCTATAAAAAAAATTCATACACAATTGTTCAGAGCAGCATTACTCATAATAGCAAAAAGAATGAAAACAGTCCAAATGTCCGTCCACTGACAAATGGACAAACAAAATGTGGTACATAAATGCAATGGAATAGTATTCAGCACTAAAAAGGAAAGAAGTGCTGACACATGCTACCACATGGATGAACCACGAAGACATTATGCCAAGTAAAAGGGGCTAGACACAAAAGGCCACATTTTACATGATTCCATTTATATGAAATGTCCATAAGAGGCAAATCCATTTTTAAAAAAAGTAGATAAGTGGTTGCCAGAAACTAGGTGAGGGGAGAAATGGGAAGTGATTGCTAAAAGGTAGTTTTTTCTGAGGTTGATGAAAATATTCTGGAATTACATGGTGGTGATGGTTGGACAACCTTGTAAATGTGTTAGAAACCACTGAATTGTACACTGTGCAATGGTGTATTTCATAGTAGGTGATGTATAACTCAATTGAGAAAATAATAAAATCATGGGCTCTGTCATCAGCCTTGATGAGGCTGAATGCTGGCTCTATCGTTCACTATCAGGGCCTCACGGTATGAAATCACACCCACCTGATAGGGACCTTGTGGGGATGTACCAAGCAAACGCTCATGATGCCTTTGGCACAGTACATGGTAATGAACGCAACAATGACTGTTGGCTTTGGTTCACATGAGTACTAGCGATGATTAAATAAGACCCCTATTAAGAAAAAGAAAAGCTGAGCGCCTAGTAGGCACTGAATGCCACCTTCCCTGCAAGGTACCCTCAAGGTCTCCGAGTCTGGAGCCTATAATCGGAAACTCACTTAAGATGAACCTGAGCTGACATTTTCTGCCTCCAACAGAGACAGCTCAGCTTCTGTTTGCAAAGGGCTGAGCTGCAGACTTCAGGGTTCAGTTTTCCCTGCCACGTGGGTACAGCCACCCTCTCCTTTTATGGAAGACAGTCTGAGAGGTTGCTGGCTTGAGTTTTCTCTGAACAGAGCTGGGCATGTTTAGGCGACAGATAAGCCTGCCCTGCCTGGGTCGGATCCACCCGGGAAGAGAGAAAGTGTGTGCAAGTGAAAGGTCACAAATGTGCTTCAATTCCCAGAAAAGTAAAGCCAGGTGCCTTACTTACAGGCTCACACCCATAATCCCAGCACATTGGGAGGCCAAGGTGGGTGAATCACAAGGTCAGGAGTTCAAGACAAGCCTGGCCAATATGGTGAAACCCCATTTCTACTAAAAAATACAAAAATTAGCTGGGCATGGTGGCATGCACCTGTAATCCCAGCTACTCAGGAGGCTGAGGCAGGAGAATCGCTGGAATCCAGGAGACAGAGGTTGCAGTGAGCCAAGACTACACAGCTGCACTCTAGCCTGACAGAGAGAGACTCCGTCTCAAAAATACAAACAATTTCCAGAAAAGTTTAACAGAGTCACCCCACAGCAGGAGAGGCCATGGAGAGCCAACCTAAGCCTTTCCCTGCATCAACTGTCCCACCTCAATGCAGATATCTCAACAGCAGCAGTCCATGAGCTGTCAACTTCACTCAGTGGGACTCTGAAGCAAGGGCTATGATAAGGTAACTCAGGAAATGGGCTAATTTTAAACCCAGCTCGAATGCAGTGATATGAATGGAAATGACTGAGGAAGGAAACAGACTAAAACTCATCTATTACAAATTTGCAAAGGTTCCACCATAACAAGGGTCGGTGTGGAACCAAGACAATTTGCACATACTTCGGACGGGAGTGTGAACTGGCATGACTACGATGGTAATTTGGCAGAATCTCATATATAAGAAGAGGCACACATCTCTCCACCTGGTAATCCCAGCCCTAGGTACACAGCTTAGAGCCTAGAGGAACTTGTGCATTCACTGGATGAGTTGTCCTAGAGAAAGTTCACCAAGGCATTGTTTGTCATTTGAAATATTAGAAACACAAATGTCCATCAAAAGCAGAATAGATAAATTAACTGTGGAGCCTTTATACTGTGTCAAAGCACAGAGCAGTTTAATGAAACAGTTACAGAGATCAACATTTTTAAAGCAGCAAAAATGGCCGGGCGCGGTGGCTCACACCTGTAATCCCAGCACTTTGGGAGACCAAGGCGGGTGGATCACAAGATCAGGAGTTCGAAACCAGCCTGACCAACATGATAAGGCCCCATCTCTACTAAAAATACAAAACTTAGCCGGGTGTGGTGGCACACCTGTAATCCCAGCTACTTGGAAGGCTGAGGCAGGAAAATCACTTGAACCCAGAGGCAAAGGTTGTGGTGACCCAAGATCGTGCCACTGCACTCCATCCTGGGCAACAAAAGCGAAACTCCATCTCAAAAAAAAAAAAAAATCTCAAAAATATAATGTTGAGCTAAAAGAAAGTAAATGGCGGAAGGATACATACAGTATAGCACCATTTATAAGAGTTTAAAAGTGGCCCGGCTCGGTGCCTCACACCTGTAATCCCAACACTTTGGGAGGTCAAGGCGGGTGGATCACTTCAAGTCAGGAGTTCGAGGCCAGCCTGACCAACAAGGTGAAACCCCATCTCTACTAAAAATACAAAAAAAATAGCTGGGTATGATCTCAGTTACTCAGGAGGCTGAGGCAGGAGGATCACTTAAACCCAGGAGGCAGAGGTTGCAGTAAGCAGAGATTGCACCACTACACTCCAGCATGGGTGACAGAGCAAAACTCCATCTCAAAAAAAAAAAAAAAAAATGCCGGGCGCGGTGGCTCACGCCTGTAATCCCAGCACTTTGGGAGGCTGAGGCGGGTGGATCACGAGGTCAAGAGATCGAGACCATCCTGGTCAACATGGTGAAACCCCGTCTCTACTAAAAATACAAAAAATCAGCTGGGCATGGTGGTGCGTGCCTGTAATCCCAGCTACTCAGGAGGCTGAGGCAGGAGAATTGCCTGAACCCAGGAGGCGGAGGTTGCGGTGAGCCGAGATCGTGCCATTGCACTCCAGCCTGGGTAACAAGAGCAAAACTCCGTCTCAAAAAAAAAAAAAGAAAATCCACATTTTTATTACAATTCATTTGACTCCACCTTACAAAGCTTCTAAGTACAATATCCCTGATATGTACTGTTCACCAAAAGTCAATGTTATCTCCAGAAAACAAGATCTATCGAACTATAAACTTTTTACCTATTTTTCTTAAGATCAGCTACAATGAACACAACCTAGTGTATATTAATTGACTTCATAAGATCCCACTATTAAGGTTTATTAGGCCAGAAGGCAGTGGGCACCTGTCTTGCTACTCCAGACAGACTAACACGTCCCCAGGGCTGGGGATGGGAGCAGCTTCCTGAAGCACTTAAGAAGCTAACATCATTAGCTAGGCATGGTGGTGCATGCCTGTAATCCCAGCTACTCGGGAGGCTGAGGCAGGAGAATTGCCTGAACCCAGGAGGCAGAGGTTGCGGTGAGCTGAGATTGCACCATCAAAAAAAAAAAAAAAGAAGCTAACATCAACAGCCTAGCTGTAAGCAGTTGCTAGCCTAGGGATTTCCCCCACAAGGTCTGACCACACCACGCTGTGGGCCCCCATAGTCATCTATGCTTTGCACATGTAACACAGCAAATATTGTATTTTTTTTTAATTATCATAATTTTTTTTTGAAACAGAGTCTCACTGTGTCACCCAGGCTGCAATGCCGTGGCTCAGTCTCAGCTTACTGCAACCTCTGCCTCCCAGGTTCAAGTGAATTCTCTTGCCTCAGCCTCCCAAGTAGCTAGGACTACAGGCATGCACCACCACGCCTGGCTAACTTTTTTGTACTTTTAGTAGAGGGGGTTTCACTGTGTTGGTCAGGCTGGTCTCGAACTCCTGACCTCAAATGATCAGCCCACCTTAGCCTCCCAAAGTGCTGGGATCAGGCATGAGCCACCACACCTCGCCAGCAAATATTGTATGCTCTGTGAGAAAAGGAACCATTTCTGCCTTGTTTATAGTTGTCACCCCAGCCCAGCACAGTCGTCTGCACATAATTTAAAAAATCAAACATTTTTTAATGAAATGATTGAGTTCCTGTGATCAGATTTGATTTTCAGGGTTTTCAAATCACTAAGCACACTTAGGGGGGCTGCGGCAGGAGGACTGCCTGGGCCCAGGAGTTCAAGACCAGCCCAGGCAACATGGTAAGACCCTGTCTCTATAAAAAAACAATATAGCGGTGAACTGCTCAAAACAAAAAAAAAGACAAGAAAAAAAAAAAAAATCAACAAGCAGTTGCAGTTGAGCATGCCAGCAGTCTGAGCCCAGGAGTTCAAGACCAGCCTGGGCAACATGGTGAGACCCTGTCTCTATAAAAAAAATAACAATAAATCAGCAAGCAGGTGCCAGCAGTCTGGCCACTAGACTGATTTCTGGATGCAGAGGTGTACAGCTCCCTGTCTTTATCCATGTCTTCCCTGGGGCCTTCTCAGGCATGCTCAGAGCTGATTCCAGTGGCTAAATCTGTCCGTCAGGAATCCCTGACTGCAGATACACACAGACAATTCCAGTCATGCCAAATCAGTCTTGTAAGGGGAAAGCTGCCTGTGTCTTCTCCGGAGAACAGCAGGAGCGTAGGAGCATGGCACAGCTTGGCCAGATGTGAAGGCACCTCACAGCCACCCTGCCTGCCAGTTTATTACTTCGCGACATTCCCAAACTATCCAACCAAATAAAGTGATGGGGTTTCTCTTGGTAGAAACCCTAACAGTATCTAAGGTAGAACAGGCAGGGATTATAAAGTGAAGATTCGCCAAGAAGCTCTCATTGAATATTTGCACAACATCAGAATTAAGACGTTATAAGACACTTCTCTTAATTTTCTTTTCCTTTTTTTTTTTTTTTCAGACGGAGTCTTGCTCTATCACCCAGCCTGGAGGGCGGTCGCACAATCACAGCATTATAGCTGACTGTTTTGGGATCAATCTTTTGGGCGCGATCAGCCTCCTGAGTAGCTGTGACTACAGGTGTGCGCCACCACAGCAGGCTAAAAAAAATACTTTTTTTTTTTTTCTTCTTCTTTTTTTTTTTTTTTTTTTTTTTTTTTGAGACGGAGTTTCGCTCTTGTTACCCAGGCTGGAGTGCAATGGCGCAATCTCGGCTCACCGCAACCTCCGCCTCCTGGGCTCAGGCAATTCTCCTGCCTCAGCCTCCTGAGTAGCTGGGATTACAGGCACGCGCCACCATGCCCAGCTAATGTTTTGTATTTTTAGTAGAGACGGGGTTTCACCATGTTGACCAGGATGGTCTTGATCTCTTGACCTCGTGATCCACCCGCCTCGGCCTCCTAAAGTGCTGGGATTACAGGCTTGAGCCACCGCGCCCGGCCTAAAAATACTTTTTTTTAAAGATGGGGTCTCATTTTGTCGCCCAAGCTAATTTTTCATAATTTTCTCTTTTTTTCTTTGCCACTCCAAGAACCCACAGGTTTTTTAATAATTTTCTAACTCTTACCTCTCTTGGCCCTGAGAAACAAGGAATGGCCTTTTTTTTTTTTTTTTTGAGATTGAGTTCAGCTGTTCTTGCCCAGGCTGGAGTGCAATGTCGTGATCTTGGCTCACCGCAACCTCCGCCTCCTGGGTTCAAACGATTCCCCTGCTTCAGTCTCTCAAGTAGCTGGGATTACAGGTGCCCGCCACCACACCAGGCTAATTTTGTATTTTTAGTAGAGATGGAGTTTCTCCATGTTAATCAGGCTGGTCTCGAACTCCCGACTTTAGGTGATCCTCCTGCCTCAGCCTCCCAAAGTGCTGGGATTACAGGTGTGAACCACCACAGTCAGCCTTTTTTTCTTTATTTAATGCTTGCTTTTGCAGCTGGAACACATGCACTCTAAGGAATAGACCTTGGGTAGCCCTTTAATTGCTAAGCCTACTCTCCCCTGTCTTCCTACGCCAAGTACTCAAGGACTCCTGAGTTCAGCCATTGGACTAATCTCGCCTGTTTGCTCACCCACTAGTGGAAATCGCTTAGAGTTATGGGGATCTCACCCAGAGAAAATCCACTGGCATCTGCTCACCATTCTGACAAGCCTGAAGGAAAGGAAGTCTAATTTTTCTTTAGAAGCCAAGTTCTGACTTTCCTGGACCCATCTTCCTTTTCTAAACAAACAGAGCACTATGCAATCCTTCACCCTGCTCCAAGCTCCTAATGGCTAAACCAAGTGGAAGAAGCTGGGGAGATGAGAGGAGTGTTTAAAGCTACGTAGAGGTCAAAGAACCTAGCCTCTAGCTGCAGAACTAGCAGACGTCCAGGATTGTGATGAATGGAATACTTTACAAGCACATGTATGCCTCCCTTTCCCCCTAAAGGCACTAGAAGAGTGAAAGGAATATATGTGTGTTGTGCTTAGCTCAGCCCAATGCCACGACACCCTCTTCAGCAGCACTCATTAACCAATTTATGCAGATTTTTGCCTGGATAACGGGGTTCCAAGCTGGGATGTCAGACACCTGAACTGTTTCAACGCAGAATATATTCTTATGGAGCTGAACTATTGATGTGCTTCACAGGCAATGAGGAGAAAAATGACACCCTTTTTCATGTTCACATTTGGATTCGAAGCAATAACAAAAACTTCTCCAGCGTGGTCCCCACCTTCCCTTCTCCTACCTCTGGCTCGGAGGACAAGAAGATAGATGAGGGTTACTGAGGGATGTCAGGTCTGTCTCCAGAACCCACGAGGCTGCCTACGGCTGGAGGGCTGAATCATCATGGCCGCCCACGCTGGGTGCTAACCATCCCCACCAGGTGCCTGCTTGGAGGCAGCCAGAGTCCAGCCCCCAAGAAGAACAGGGAGTCCTGCACCTTCACCTGGCCTTTCCCATGCTGAGTGGTAGGTGGAAAGAGCTGGTCTCTAAGGAGTCCTGGACCCCAGAAGAGCAGATGTGGTCCCCTAGCATCTGCATACTTAGGTAAAGCCAATTAGGTCACTGGAACAAGTACCCACTATGTCACTGTCTTTAGAAGGCCCAGGCTAGAGTGCAGTGGCACAATCATAGCCACGACCACACCCACAGACAGCAATGCCACATAAGCCACTATGCAAAAGGAGTGGACCTCCCTGGCAGGAATCCACATATTCCCCTACAGAATGCAACATAGGAAGTCCTTGGTGAAATGCAAGCAAACATCTTGTTTTTAAGAATCCCCTTGACATACAACATCTGGTGGAAACCTTGGCCTCAAGACCCTCCTCCAGCAAGGTTCTGGGGTGAGAGAAGGGAAGGATATCAGAATCCCAACCTCAGAGTGAGGAGAGATGGAAGGGTCACACACTTAGGTACCTACAGGTGTCTGGGAGATAGAATATGCATCCATAAATGTGAATTGAGCCACCCACGAGTATGGAGAGCTCTGGGCCCACACTAGACACCATATGTCTGAGAAAACATGGTCCACGGAATGCAGTCCAAACCTCAGCCCAGCTCAGCTGCTGGAGGCCGCTGGCAGCCAACAGTCACACAGGTGGTGGGTGTGGACGCTGGAGGTTTACAAGGTCACCCAGGCACCTGCTAATCCAGCAGCCCACTGTCTTGAGCTATAGAGGACACTATGTACAGGAGGACGTGAACTCCTCTTGGCTTCAGGAAGCCTGTTCTGGGCACGCGTTGCCATGCTGGGAGAACCATCTCCCTGGTCCAATGGGAAGAACATCAGTGATGCACACCACCACTGGAGAAAGCCCATGAAATGCACACACCGGCAGGTATGGCTCCCAGGGCAGTGGCCAGAAGGAAGCTCCAGGGTGCTCCATGGGAGCAAGTGTCTCCAGTGCCACGGTTTGACAACCCCAGAGTCGTTGCTTCAAGCCATGATGAACAGTGGCAGATTCCATTCCCAAGCCTATCTCCTACCTTCCTCACTCCCACCCACCATGGGATCCACGATCAGAGCAGGATCCCAGGGGCCTCGTCCCTCAGAACCCACTGCCTCCTGGAAGCTGACCTCCAGCAGGACCCTGATGAAGTTCCTGAGTGGAGGAACTGGGAGACCTGGATCTGCCCCGCTGGCTCTGCCTCTAACTCACTGGGTGACCTTGATAAGGTCGCTGCCCTCAGTAGACTTGTTTCTGACTGTGCTAGATGAGGAAGTCATCTTAGATGGACAGGAAGAGGACGGAACACCCTGTGGCTTGCGGGGCAGAAAATCAAGGCCTATCACTCCTGCCTTTCACCTGTAGAACTCCACCCCTCTGAACTCCAAAGTCAAGATGACTTTGCCAGTCCATCGGGGCTAACCCCAGCAATAACGTCACCATGTTCATTCAGGGTGGGTGGGCCAGGAGCCTGGACCAGACCTGGCACTGATAAAATGGGCGTCTTTCTGTACATCTTAGGCTGTTTCTTAAAAATATGGTAGCAAAGCTGGCAGAAACAAATACACCTTTAAGACCTGCCAGCAGACAGTATTTATACTAAGATGTCAAAGGCAGCAACACCTCAGGCCAGGAGGTTGCATGCCGCCAAGTGCTAGAGCAACCATGCCACAAGCTTACGTCCCACCCAACTCAAATGACCAGTCTCTTATTTAAGCTCCTGTGCTGGCTAGAAATTACAGCTTAGGAGGAATAAAAAATTCCATTCAGACGAGCCGCTCCAGACACGAGGCCTATGAGCAAAGTTTCCGGTGGCCTTGCTGCCCCTCCCCATTCCAGGAAGCCGGGCGGGTCACCTCGTCCTCAGATTAACAAGCAGCTCAAACTGGAAGAGTCTGGTTACAGCTTCTCAGGGGCACCCGACAACCTCCGCCAGGAACCCCCAAATATAGGAAGTCTGGCCTCCAGCCAGCAACCCCGCCTGCTGCTCGCTCACTTCCCCAGCATCTCCGTGATCACACCTCCACCCACGGCGCTCGGACCCTCCCAAACAGGCCCTGCGGAAAGGCCCACCGGCCCCCACCGGCCACCTCCCCGCACAGCCCGGGGGCCTGACATCCAGGGCCCGTTTCAAGGACACTGCAGCAGGCAGCCCAGTCTCGAGGGTCTTTCGCCCGGCTGCCCCCCTCCCAACACGCACACACACAGAGAGACTGAAATGCCGGGAGAATCGAAGGCGAAGCCTTTCCCCGCGCCCTGCAGTCCAATTCGATGCTGGCCCGGAGAAGGCCAGGCGCCGGAGGATGAAGGCGGCGGCGAGCGGATGCCGGAACGAAAGGCTGAGGCCGGGACGCCGGCGGCGGCGCGGGCCGGGGCTCACCTTTTTGACTTGGTCATCCTTCAGCTCCGTGAAGTAATAGGCCAGGAGCTGTGCGGCGATCATGCTGGCGGTCGGGGGCGCGGGGCGGCAGGCGTGGGGCCGGTCGGTCCTCCGCAGCCTGGGCGAGCTGTGGTCCTCCAGCGGCTGCTCGGCGGCTCCTCCTCCCCCTCCTCCCGCAGCTCCTCCCCCTCGGCCCGGGGCGCGGCGGCAGCTCGCGCGCTCCCGGTCTCCGCGCTCCCGTCCCCGGGAGGGTGACAGCCGCCAGCCGGCCCACCTCCTCCGCGCCCATTGGCTGCCGCGCGCCTCTGCAGCGCCGGGCGGTGGCGTCCAGGCCGGGGAGCGGGGACGCCGCGGCCGCTCCCTCCCGCACCGGAAAGTGGGCGGGCGACGCTGCGAAATCCCCCCGGCCCTGCATCACCCTGCACGTCCCCCACGTAGGGAGCCGACCCGTGGCGGCGCCTGGTGGACGGGGACAGGAGACGAGGTGCGCGGCGCAGGCTGGAGGCACTGCCCGGGTCGGCCGGGACGAGAAGCCCCTAGGGCTTAGTCTAGGGACGGGCAGCCCCCGGAGCAGGAAGGCGGTCCCATTCCTCGGAAATGAGGGCTCGCCCGTAGGAGTCCGGCAGACGCAGCCTTGCCGGAGGGGGCTTGCAGAAGTGGGCGTGGAAAGCGGGCGGAAGCGGGAGCCCCGGACGCTACGCCGTCCTCGCACCCGGGTCCCGCGCCTGTCTGGCGGCGGCCGAGCGCGCCGCCCCATCTGGGTCTTCAGCGGCGGTGCATCCCCCCTCCCTGGCCTGCCCGGCCTAATCTCCAGCTGGCAGATTTGTACTGCTGAACCCAAAGCGACACCCCAGAGCACCCGTCCCCGAGTCACCGGCTCCTGAGGCTCTCCCTCAGGGCGCACTCCCTCTGGGCGGGACTTGCGCCGCAGGCCGCGGCGTGTCCCCATCCTGTCCCCATCCTCCGGACGTCCTCTTGCTGTTGGGCACCCGGGCCCACTGAGACCTGGGGCACGGTGCAGCCACCCCTCCCAGGTGCAGTGTTTTCCACTTTCCTAGAGGAAGTTAGGTAGGATGGCAGGAATCCCTAGAGGTCCTACCAGGACAGCAACTTTAGGATTCTTAGATTGTTTCTGTGTTCCGGAAGCCACCAGGAGCCTTAGTTCCTTACAAGATGACAATAATGAGCTCAAGTATAACAAGTGGCTGCTATTCTGATTGGACAGGTAAGGAAATTGAGGTTCAGTGAGGTCTCAGTCTTGCTGGACCAGCCAGGAAGTTATAGCGCTAGGATTACGGCTTGGATCTGTGAATCTTCGAAGCAGATGCTCACCCCTAGGGTTTGCTGTGGTCCCGGTTGTATAGAGCCCCCTCTGCCTAAATCGGTCGCTTTCCTGCAACCAAGTCTGCACCGTAGGGTGCCCTGAAATCCAACTCCCAACCTCTACCCTAGCTGTTGACATTAGAACCCCCCTAGCCCTTGACTAGGCCTAGCAAAGGTACACTCAAATCAGAGGAAGGGACGACTTAGGTGCAGGAACTCTGGGAGCCTGCCAGCAGTCCTGGAAAAGGAGCTTAGAGGCAGTCGGGAGGCCGGAGCGTCCGGTCCAGGTCCCAGTCCCTACCCACTGCCTTAGGGCCTATGCTGAGGGGCATCTCAAATCGAGTCTGAGGCTGTGTCCTCATCCATAAGATGAAGACACTAGCGCCCACCTCCCCTACCCTTGATTGTTGTGAAATACTGTACACAAAACACCTGCACATAATATATGCTTAAGGAATGGTAGGTATTATAGAACTGACTGAGAAGTTAAAGCAGCTCAAGATTCAGGGACTCTCACTTGCATTCCTACCCTTCTAGGCCCAGGGAGAGCCTAAGCAATTTGATATTTGTATATTTATATTTGAATTATTTTCCAAAGAGAACCCCAATTTATTTAAGCTTCAAGCCCCACAAAACCTGGATTTGCCCTGGATCATAATTACAAACCAGGGAGAAAGAGATTTTCTGGCACACGTCAAACACTTGGAACAACCTACATGGCCATAAAGCAAAACGGAGTGAATGAGAACAAGATGGTTGTTCTCAAGTGCCATTTGATTTGAGTTCTGCAGATCTGCCAAGCTCACAAAGCTGGAAACTCCTTGAAGATGGAGGGCTGTGTTTTGCTAACTGCTCTGTCTCCCACACAAGCCCAGGGCCTGGCACTTGGCAGGCTGAATGAGCCTAGCACATAATTAAAAATATGACCCTTCACCCAGCCACCAGCCAGTGCCATCACCCATGCCCAAACCCTTGTTACAACTCCTATCTGAGCTGGAGCCAGGGAGAAGCTGACACCTGGAAGAGCCAGGTTACCCTGAGATGTCCTGTTTGCAGGCAGGGAGGCTGCCTCTTCTTTCTCTTCCCTGGCCTTTGAAGAGGGAAACTGCTTCTCAAAGTGACTCATTCCTCCCCACCCACTGAATGCAACCAGGTCCCAAGGCCTGTCAATATTTCCTGAGAAATATCTCTAGGCCTGACCTACTGCCACCTCCCAACTCCCAGTCCTCATCTCCCTGTGCCAGAAATATTACAAGAGTCTTCTAGCTGTCCTCCTCAGCTCCTGGCCTCACGCCATCCAAGCCGTTCTGAGCACCAGGTCACATTAATCCTGCTAAAATGCAGCATAATCATGTCATGACCCTTCCCTAAATCCCTTCATGGCCCCCTCCTTCCTGAGAGAGCCAATTTAAACATCTCTGCCTGGTTTCCAAGGCCTTCTGTAATCTGACTCCACTCTCCCACTTCTCTCTTCCTCCATGCTGGCCGCAGCAAGGCTACTTCCCAGGGCCCTCTGCCCCCACCAAATCCACTCCATTTGTGCCCTACTCATATTACCTCCCTTGTCCTGCCTTCTCTACTCACCTCTGCCTGACCAAACATCCCCTCTCATCTAAGCCCCAGCTTGCCCACCTTCCCTGGACCACAGCTACTCACCCAAATCTCCCAGGCCTCAGCACCTCGACAGGGCAAGCTCAAGATATTCTCACAGGCCATCTGGATATACACCCAGACTCCTCTTTACAGGGCAGGAGCCTGGGACGCCGCAGGTGGGCCATCTTGCCCAGTGTCAGCTTGTGGTAGAGTTTGGAGCCAGGACTCCAACCTAGTCCTGATGCCCAGCCAGTGCTCTGTCCATCCCACCCTCAACCCCTCATGCAGCCTGGGCCTCAGATAAGTAACACCGAGTCATGACTGACTAACTGATATGGGTGACTGTCTTCTAGGGGGCTGGTTCTATCTGCCCCAATCAGACAGCTTCCTGAGACCAGAGCCCATGCTGCACTGCTGTGTCCCCTCTCTGTTGTTCCAGCGATGACTTCACAATTTACTGCTTTTTGCTGTTCCATAGCTCTTAGATCCCTGCTAAGGCTCCTTGACAGTTACTCCATAGATTCTCAGCAAGACCCCAACCCACAGGGAGTCCTTAGTTCCCTCCCTCTCCAGATGACCCTCCACTTCCCTTCAAGTTCCCTGAGTTATCTCTATTCATTTACTGCATGGTTCTTTTTACACAAGTTGGGATTAGAGGGACCAGTGCCAGGCTGTCACCCCAGGAAACGCACCTGCCTATAAGACAGTGCAGTCTGCCTTCCAAGTTGGAATGTCTGTACCAATCCCATCAACACATGGCACTAGGAATGTTACTTCAGGAATGATCTCCAGCAGTTAACAGCTGTACCTCCCGCACCTGAGAGCACACTCCAAATAGCAATGTTTGCATAAGGTTGACAGTTTGCAGAGCAATTTCTCATTTATTGCTTCATTTCTCCTGATAACAGCCTGGTGAGGTTATAAGGGCAAATACCATTATCTGCACTTAATCAGTCAATGAGGATATGAAGGTTAAAGAGCTTGGATGTTTTGGTTTTTTTTATTAAATTGAAACGGGGTCTCACTATGTTGCCTAGACTGGTCTTAAACTCTTGGGCGCAAGCGACCCTCTTGCCTTGACCTTTGAAAGTGCTGGGATTACAGGCGTGAGCTGCTGCGCGGAGCCCTATAGAGTTTGTTAAGGTCTCAAAGAGAGCAAGAAAACAAAGATTAATGCTAGTGCCTAAACCGTTGGAGCATCTTGGAATCCTGACACTGTGGGACTGTCATGCACAGGCTGTCCTAAAGAAATGCCCCAGAGGAGATCCCAACCTAGTATTTCTATTAGTTGCATCAGTGGTTTCCAGCCTGGCTGCACCAAAGCCACCTGGGGAGCTTCTGCAAATGCTGATGCCCACCCAGAGACTGAATTGATGTGAACTGCAGTCCAAGTATCACTTTCTGAAAATTCCCCAGGTGAAACTCAGGTGCTGCCAGGAATGAGGACTGATTTAGACCCTATCTTTCCACGGAACATGTGGAAGAAATGTCTAAAATGAATTGACCCATAATCCTTTTAGCAGCTTCTCCGGGATGCTGAAGGCTATCGCTCCAGGGTCTTAGTGGCTCTGCAGCTGAGCACAGTGGGGTAAAGTTTATCGTGACTCCCATCAGTGTTTCAGACAGTTCTGCTTCCTTGGGGAGAAGGCTGCTGAGGAGTCACAGGCCACCTGGCCCTCGGAGAGGCTGGAGTTGTAAAATCACATTCTCAGTCTGTCTCCTTTTCTCTTTCACTTGCCCAAAATCCTGCCCTCCAACAACGTTATAATGGGGCTAGTGTAAATCAGCAACCGCCAAGCTAAAACTGTGGGCTATAACATCTTATTTGGTCCACTTGATATTTTATAAATATGGGCCTGCCCTTAAAAAAAATTAAGAAATTTCACTTTAAAATCTAGATTTCAGGCACCTAAATGTCAACTCACACAGGACCCATTTGATCCTATAGCAATATGATCATCATGGCACTAGCTCCTTATCTCAGCTAGCTCCTTCCCCGAATCCGCTGCAGCTGAGCAGCCACTGCCCTCTTTAGACAGGGCAGGGGAGCTCCAGCAGCCCAGGCCTCACCCAGCCCACTGACTGACACTGCTGACTGGCCCCTGTAAGGCATTGACATTTTCAGCTCCTAATAATTGGAATTTACCGGCAAAAGCCTCCTGTTATCAGGGCCAGAATTAGGATGAGGCAAGAGCCATGCCTAGGATTCAATACTTAAATCTTGTACTAGGGAGGGAGTGAAAAAAAATTTTCTTTAAAATCCTGTACCTGAATCTTGCTCTATCGGTGCCTCTCTTACTTCACCCAAGCTCCAGTCTGCTCAGGTGTCATAAATGCCTCTGCCCGCCTTACTCAACCCTCACCTGTTCATCTCCACTCAGAGAGGCCCTTACCCCTCAGGGACACATTTCCCACCTTTTGTCTCAAGGAGAAGAGGGAAACCAATATAATTCACCCAAAATATGGCTCCCTTGTGTAATGAGTATTTTGAAAGAAAGGCCCTTAAAGATCAACTGACACTGGAAGAGACTGCCCCACCTCCAAAGGGAAAGGACCAAAAGACCAGAAGGATGTCACTAGGAGAACAATTTCTTTCCATCCCTTTCCTGTTATCTGGTTCTCTATTGCAGAAAAGAAGACTGAAGAATAACCACACCTAGAGGGATAAGATGCTTGTCTGTCTCTCAGGCTCATCCACTTTCCAAAAAGAACCATTTACAAGTTAATCTCAATTCTCTGATCCCTTCTTTCTCCAGAAAAATCATGCACAATTACAGAAATACCATATTCCCCATGACAGCTTATATATATATATATGTATATATGTATGTATAAATATGGCCAGGCACAGTGGCTCACACCTGTAATCCCAGCACTTTTGGAGGCTGAGGTGGACGGATCACTTGAAGTCAGGCGTTTCAGACCAGCCTGGCCAACGTAGTAAAACTTGGTCTCTACTAAAAATACTAAAATTAGCTAGGTGTGGTGGCGCATGCCTGTAATCCCAGCTACTCTGGAGGCTGAGGCAGGAGAATCACTTGAACCCGGGAGGCGGAGGTTTCTGTGAACCAAACTCATGCCACTGGCCTCCAGCCTGGGCAACAGAGTGAGACTGTCTCAAAAAAAAAGGTCATATAAGCTTCTGTACCCCATTGAAGGGTTAGAATAAGCACTCTGTTTTCTTCTATGCATATTAGAAAATGTGTATGCTTTTTCTCTTTTTTTTTTTTTTTTTTTT
>NW_022437034.1:695766-730428 GCF_009761245.1 Sapajus apella | reverse complement strand
CCCAGGCTGGAGTGCAATGGCACGATCTCGGCTCACCGCAACCTCCGTCTCCTGGGTTCAGGCAATTCTCCTGCCTCAGCCTCCTGAGTAGCTGGGACTACAGGCACGCGCCACCATGCCCAGCTAATTTTTTGTAGTTTTAGTAGAGACGGGGTTTCACCATGTTGACCAGGATGGTCTTGATCTCTTGACCTTGTGATCCACCCGCCTCGGCCTCCCAAAGTGCTGGGATTACAGGCTTGAGCCACCGCACCCGGCCTTGCTTTTTCTCTTAATCTGCCTTTTGTCTGTTGACTTTTCAGCAAATCTGCAGAGTGGGAAGGGGAAGTTTTCTTTTTTTTTTGAGACGGAGTTTCACTCATGTTACCCAGGCTGCAGTGCAATGGTGCAATCACGGCTCACCGCAACCTTCGCATCCTGGGTTCAGGCAATTCTCCTGCCTCAGCCTCCTGAGTAGCTGGGATTACAGGCATGCGCCACCATGCCCAGCTAATGTTTTGTATTTTTAGTAGAGACGGGGTTTCACCATGTTGACCAGGATGGTCTCGATCTCTTGACCTCATGATCCACCCACCTCGGCCTCCCAAAGTACTGGGATTACAGGCGTGAGCCACCGCGCCCGGCCCGTGGGGAAGTTTTCTTTTGGCCCTACAGGGGCTTCTACTCCCCTTTGGAGGTAGAAGTCCCTCAGGAGAGCCAAAGAAATCTGAGTCCCACACTGTCCCTTTCTAGACATTTCATCCTCATTAAATTGCCTCTGGGCCTGACAAGAGTCATAGGCATACAGAAGTGTAGCCTGGGCTGAGCACGGTGGCTCACGCCTGTAATCCCAGCACTTTAGGAGGCTGAGGAGGGTGGATCACAAGGTCAGAAATTCAAGACCAGCCTGGCCAATATGGTAAAACCCCCATCTCTACTAAAAATACAAAAATTGGCTCATGCCTGTAATCCCAGCACTTTGGGAGGCCAAGGCAGACAGACCATGAGGTCAGGAGATTGAGGCCATCCTGGCCAAAATGATGAAACCCTATCTCTACTAAAATATAAAAAATTAGCCCAGCATGGTTGTGCGCACCTGTAGTCCCGACTACTAGGGAGGCTGAGGTAGAGGACTTGCTGGAACCCAGAGGGTGGAGATTACAGTGAGCCAAGATCGCACCACTGCACTCCAGCCTGGTGACAGAGCAAGACTCCATCTCAAAAAAAAAAAAAAAAATAGACAGAGTCTTGCTCTCTTGTCTGGGCTGGAGTAGAATGGCATGATCTCAGCTCACTACAACCTCTACCTCCTAGGTTTAAGCAATTCTCTTTCCTCAGCCTCCCAAGTAGCTGGGAGTACAGGCAAGCGCCACCACACTTGGCTAATTTTTTGTATTTTTGTTAAGATGAGGGTTTTGCCATCTCTCGAACTCCCAACCTCAGGTGACTCGCCTGCCTCAGTCTCCCAAAGTGCTGGGATTACAGGCGTGAGCCACCATGCTTAGCCAACCAATGTTATATGTATTGATTGGTGTTTTATTGTCTTCCTGAAATGTATAAAGTTGTAGCTTGACAACTTGGGACACGTGTTCTCAGGATCTCCTGAGGGCTGTGTCATGGGCCACTGGCTGCTCATATTTGGCTCAGAATAATCTCTTCAAATATTTTATAGACTTTGACTCTTTATCAACAACACCAAGTTATACTGGAAAATGCTCACACAGAGTCCATGTCAACACCTAGGCAGAGTTCCTAGGCCCTGAGATGTCACAGGTCAGCAAATTAAACATGTAAACAAAAAAAAAACAAAATTAGATTCTGACTTTTTATATAGCTAAGAAAGGACTTTTTCTTTTTTTTTTTTTTTTTTTTTTTTTGAGACAGAGTCTTGCTCTGGAGGACAGGTTGAAGTACAGTGGCATGATCTCAGCTCACTGCAAGCTCCGCCTGCTGGGTTCAAGTGATTCTCCTGCCTCAGCTTCCCAAGTAGCTGGGATTAGAGGCACGCACCACCACACCTGGCTAATTTTTGTGTTTTTAGTAGAGACAGGGTTTCACCATGTTGGCCAGGCTGGTCTCAAACTCCTGGCCTCAAGTGATCTGCCTGCTCAGCCTCCAAAAGTGCTGGGATTACAGGTGTGAGCCACCGCACCCGGCAGCATTAGATTCTTGTAGGAGAACAAACCTTATTGTGAACTGCATGTGCAAAGGATCTAGATTGTGCACTTTTTATGAGAATCTAGTGCCTAATGATCTGAGGTGGAAGAGTTTCACCGGAAACCATCCCCCCAAACCCACAGGTCTGAGGAAAAATTATCATCCACGAAACCAGTGCCTGGTGCCAAAAAGGTTGGGGACCGCTGTCCTAAAGGAAAAGATGTTTCGAAACAGAGAAGTAAAAATAATGGTTGCTTTGTAATCTAAATACATTTGGCTTTATAATAATAGCTAGCACTTAGGTAGAATTTACTATATGCCATTGTTCTAAATTATTTACTTATTTATTGACTGATTGACCCTTAAAACAACCCAGTGAGGTGGATACTATAATATCCCTATTTTATAGATAAGAAAACTGAATCACGGGGTGACTATGTGACTTTCCCAAGGTCACACAGCAACTGAATGGAAAAGCTGAGGTCCAAGCCAAGGCTGTGTGTGTCCAGCCCACCTTGCCATTCCAACAAAATGCAATATTTATTTTTACCATATTGTCCTTATTTCTCTTATTTCACTCAGGTCCAGTGAAAGGTCCAAAGACCTACACCGAGGAAACTGAGCTGTGGCTTGTTTAGATTCCTAAAGTGTGGCAAGTGGATCCGGGCTCCACAGAATCCCCTTGATAAGGGGAATTCTCAAACCATTCAGGGAGGCAGATGTGCAAGATCAGAGGGGCTACAAGTGGGCTTTGGAAGAAGTTGCCCTCCCCCGGGGGTGGCGGGGCGGGTGGAGACTTATGGCTTAGGTTGATTCCACTGAGGGGCTGAGTATGTCTCCTCTTTCGCTGTTTTCCGTAGGTCTGTCTTGCTGGGCCCTTCCCAAAGAATCACTCTTGTCAAGGGCTTCAGCCACATCTCCCTCCCAAGCTCGTGATTATATTTCTAGCTGCCTATGAGAATCAACTCCTGTATGTCCCATAGGTGCTCAAAACTCAGCATCTTCCAAAACAGTCATGTTCTCCTTAAACATACTTCTCAATTCCCCTCCTTGTCACTTATTCACTCAACACATATTTGTGAAACACCTAATCTGCCCTGCACTTTCCTAGTCACTGGAAATGTGGTGAACAAGACGAAAATCCCCCAAACTCCCTGTGCCAAAGGGAAGTGTTTAGCTTGGGAACTGAATCACCCAAAAAACCTCCCATTTTTGTCCCTACCTAGGCAGCTGCAAAGATGGGCCACATAACTTCCCAGGGGGCTTCCCTCACAATTTGCTTACAAGGAAATTCCTTTACGATCTTTACCCTAAAACAGTATTCTGTTGAATTTCACCCAAACAATGTACATTGACAGCTTATTATCACAGGTACAGGACAAGGACTGGACTAGAAGTCATCCCTTTCTTCACCTAACACATGCATATTTGACCACTTCTTTCATTCTGTGCTTACTTTACTTATGTAAAAATGCAAATTCACTGAGTATAAATGCATAGCTGACTGTTTCTCTACCCTTCTCATTTCACATGTAAAATGTGGGTTCAGGGAACACTAAGCTAATCAAAATCTCAAAAGAATGCAACCCCTTGCCTCTTTTATCTACCCTTCCCTTTTTTTCCTTTCCTCTTTAAATATTGAAGTCCTCCAGCCTGGCGTGATGGCTCACACCTGTAATGCCAGCACTATGGGAGGCCAAGGCGGGCAGATCACCTGAGGTCGAGAGTTTGAGACCAGCCTGACCAACATGGCAACGCCCCATCTCTACTAAAATACAAAAATTAGCCGGGCGTGGTAGCGCATGCTTGTAATCCCAACTACTGGGGAGGCCGAGGCAGGAGAATCACCTGAACGCCGGAGGCAGAGGTTGTGGTGAGCCAAGATTGCGTCATTGCACTCCAGCCTGAACAAGAGTAACACTCCATTTCAAAAAAATAATAAATAAAATTAAAATAAATAAATAAATATTGAAGTCCCCAAACCCTCTTCAGAAAAAGTGTGGAACACAGATCCTACTGTGGTTTGTGTCTTTTTTTCCTGGGCATAATCTCATCCCTGGCAAAATTAAAATTAACTCTAAATTGATTGAGACTCGCCTCAGTCATTTTCTTTTTTTTTGAGACAAAGTCTCACTCTGTCATCCAGGCTGGAGTGCAGTGGCGTGGTCTCAGCTCACTGCAACCTCTGCCTCCTGGGTTCAAAGGATCCTCCTCCCTCAGCCTCTTGAGTATTTGGGATTTCAGTGTGCACCACCACACCTGGCTAATTTTTGGTATTTTTAGTAGAGACACGGTTTTACCATGTTGGCCAGGCTAGGCTCGAACTCCTGACCTCAGGTGATCCACCTGCCTCGGCCTCCCAAAGTGCTGGGATTACAGGCGTGAGCCACTGTACCCAGCCTTCTTATTTTTTTTTTTCTTTTTTTTTTTAACTTGTACCTCAGTGTTCTTTGGTTTAACACAACCAACGTTCTGATCACAAGAGACAGATGGTAAACAAATGGCTAATTAAATATACATTAGGCCAGGCACTAGGAGGAAAGACAGGCGCAGCTGAAACGGCTATAGCCCACAATATCCATAGCCCCTTTGTCCTAACAAACTAATCAATGCTCCAACTTTTAGGTGAATTCAGGCCCCCAAGAATAAAGATTCCATTTCCAGCCTCCCCTAGAGTCAGATGTGGGCATGTGACCAAGCTCTGGCCAGAGATAAAAGTGAGAGTGTCTCTGTAGCTTCTGGGACCCTCCCTTAAGAGACACGGCTATTCTGTGGGTTTAGAATATGCTTCTTTGCCATTCCTCCTTCCTGCTGACTGGAGTACAGGGAGAGGGGCTAGAGATCCTGCAATCATCCTGGATTATGAGATAACCTTTGGGACACACAGGGAGAACACTATGTGAAGGGACACAGAGAGAAGATGACCATGCGAAGATGCAGGCATGGATGAGTGATGCTGCCACAAGCCAAGGAACATTTGGGGCCACCAGAAGCCTGGAAGAGACAAGGGAGAGTCCTTTTCTCCATGATTCAGAGGGAGCATGAGCCTGTCAACACCTTGAATTTGGACTTCTAGCCTCCAGACTCTTAGAAGAAGCAAGATGTAATCCTACAGCTGCAAAGACCCGAATGCTGCAAAAAACCACCTGAGCAGGAAAGCATGCCCCAAGGCTGGACACCTAGCTCAGCTTGTCCCAACTCCTGACCCACAAAAATGAAACCCCCATTGCAAAATATAACTGAGACAGTGAAAGATCTGACCTAACCAACTCCATCTTGCTTCTAACCTCCAAGCTGTCCTTGTTCATTCCTGGGCATAGGCTGAACTAACTTTGGGAGGAACTTAGCTAATAGTTTAAAACAAAGATGAGGCTGGGCATTGTGACTCATGGCTGTGATGCTAGCACTTTGGGAGGCCAAGGCGGGTGGATCATTTGAGGTTAGGAGTTCAAGACCAGCCTGGCCAACATGGTGAAACCCCATCTCTACTGAAAATACAAAAAAAAAAAAAAAAAAAAATTGCCAGGTATGATCTCAGCTGCTTGGGTGACTGAGACAGGAGTATCACTTGAACCCAGGAGGCAGAGGTTAGTTGCAGTGAGCTGAGATCGGGCCATTGCACTCCAGTCTGGGTGACAGAGTGAGACTCTTGATAAATAAATAAATAACAAAAATAAAAATAAAGATGATAATAGCCCTTTTCCAAAACAAACCCTATTCTTGTCTGGAGACCAGACTGCCTTTGAAGGACTAACAAATTAGCCAAAATATTAGAAATTATGGTTTAGGAGTCATACAGCTAGAGGCTACAAGATTCTGACCCTCCCAAATTGCTCCTGGGGATTACATCACTATTGTAAAGCCTAAGATAGTGCTTGTGATATTTTGCAGACCCTGCATTTGATGGATCAGCTGGCACCCCTTACATTGATAAACTGGATTATTTGATCTTGTGGCCACCAGCCAGAAACTGACTCAGCTCCCTATGATTTCATCTCTGACCCAACCAATCAGCACTCCTGACTCACTGGCTGCTTCCCACTCAACAAATTATCCTTAAAAACTCCAATCCCCAGTTGGGCGCAGTAGCTCACGCCTGTAATCCCAGCACTTTGGGAGGCCAAGGCCAGTGGATCACCTGAGGTCAGGAGTTTGAGACCAGCCTGGCCAACATGGTGAAACCCCACCTCTACTAAAAATACAAAAAATTAGCCGGGCATGGTGGGGCATGTCTGTAATCCCAACTACTTGGGAGGCTGAGGCAGGAGAATCACTTGAACCTGGGAGGCAGAGGTTGCAGTGAGCCAAGATCGCACCATTGCACTCCAGCCTGGGTGACAAGAGCGAAACTCCGTCTCAAAAACAACAACAACAACAAAACTCCAGTTCTCAAATACTTGAGGAGACTGATTTGAGTAATAATTAAACTCTGGTCTCTGCACAGCCTGCTCTGCGTGAGTTGCTCTTTCTCTACTACAATTCCTTATCTTTATATATCAGCTCTGTCTAGGCAGCAGACAAAGTGAACCGGTAGGGTGGTTACAAAATTTGTTAGAAAATACATGTGTGTTATTCTAATTAAAAAAAGAGATAACTTTGGGAATGATGCCCATACAAAACAAAGCAACGAAATAGAATAGAACCTGCATCCCTGACACCAAGGTGCCCCCTCCCAGCCCCATGCACTACCTCCATATTTCTAAAATTTGAGAGGAAAACAAAATTCCAATGTGTGTATCAAAATGCTATTTTGGAGTTTTCTGTTACTGCCAGCCAAATCTAATCCTAAGGGATACATAAGTTGAACAAATAGTAGGGATTTCATTTTAGACAGGATGGACAGGGAAGGTCTTCTGAAGATGTGGCATTTCAGTAGAAACTAGAATAAAATGAGGGACACTAATCTAGTGTCTAGGAAAAGGGTGTTCCAGGCAGAACTATCCCCTCATCACCTTGGCTGAAAATCTGCCATCATCTTTGACCTCCTTCCACTCCATGGGCTCCAGATCTAATCTGTTACCAAACCCCAATAATTCTACCTGTAAATGTACCTCAGAACAAGCAAAGCAAACAAATCAAACTACTTTTTTTTTTTTTTTGAGACACAGTCTCATTCTGTCGCCCAGGCTGGAGTGCAGTGGACAATCACAGCTCACTGCAGGCTTGACCTTCCAGGGATCCTCCCAGCTCAGCCTCCTAAGTAGGTGGGACCACAGATGCACGCCATCACTCTCAGCAAATTTTTAAATTATTTTTGTAGAGACAGAGTCTTCCTATGTTGCCTAGGCTGGTCTCAAATTCCTAGGCTCAAGCGTTCTTTCCACCTCCACTTCCCAAAGTATTGGGATTGCAGGTGTGAGCCACTGTGCCCAGACCTACAAACTTTTGTTTTGTTTTCAGACAGAATCTCACTCTGTCACCCAGGCTGGAGTACAGTGGCACGGTCTCGGCTCACTGGAACCTCCACCTCCCGGGTTCAAGCAGTTCTCCTGCCTCAGCCTCCTGAGTAGCTAGGATTACAGGCGAGCGCCAACAGGCCTGGCTAATTTTTGTGTTTTTAGTAGAGGGGGGGGTTTCACCATGTTGGCCAGGCTGGTCTCGAACTCCTGACCTCATGATCTGCCTGCCTTGGCCTCCCAAAGTGCTGGGATTACAGACATGAGCCACCGCGCCCCACCTTGTTTTTTCTTTTTTCTGTTTTTTGTTTGTTTGGCTCATGCTTATATGTCTGAGGTTTTATTTGGCTTTATTTTGTTTTGTTTCTAAAAATTATTTTGAATCCAACCTCTCCTTCCTAATCATTCTGCTAAACAGTCCTATAGTGGGTTAAACTGTGCCCTCAGAAACATATGTCCACGTTGGGCCTGGTGGCTCACGCCTGTAATCCCAGCACTTTAGGAGGCTAAGACAGGTGGATCACCTGAGGTCAGGAATTCAAAACTAGCCTAGCCAACATAGTGAAACCCCATCTCTACTAAAAATACAAAAATTAGAATCACTTGAACCTGGGAGGCAGAGGTTTCAGTGAGCCGAGATCGTGCCGCTACATTCCAGCCAGGGCGACAGAGTGAGACTCCATCTCACACAAAAAAAGGGCCTGGCACAGTGGCTCACACCTGTGATCCCAGCCCTTGGGAGGCTGAGGAGGCTAGATCATGAGGTCAGGAGTTCAAGACCAGCCTGGCCAACATGTTGAAATTCCACCTCTACTAAAAATACAAAAAATTAGCTGGGTGTGGGGGCACATGCCTATAATCCCAGCTACTCGGGAGACTGAAGCAGGAGAATTGCTTGAACCTGGGAGGCAGAGGTTACAGTGAGCCGAGATTGTGCCATTGCACTCCAGCCTGGTTGACAGAGCAATCCCCCATCTCAAAAAACAAAAAAAGAAAACAAAAAAGGGGGAGGGCGGGTGCAGTGGCTCACACCTGTAATCCCAGCACTTTGGGAGGCCCAGGCGGGTAGATCACGAGGTCAGGAGATCGAGACCAGCCTGGCCAAGATGGTGAAACCCTGTCTCTACTAAAAAAATACAAAAAATTAGCAGGCGTGGTGACATGTGCCTATAATTCCAGCTACTCGGGAGGCTGAGGCGGAGAATTGCTTAAGACCTGGGAGCCAGAGGCTGCAATGAGCTGAGATTGTGCCACTGCATGCCAGCCTGGGTGACAGAGGGAGACTCCATCTAAGAAAAAAAGAAAAAAAAAAAAGGTCTTTGAATATATAACTGAGTTAAAGATCTCAAGATAAGATTATCCTGGATTACCAGGGTGGGCCCTAAATCCATTGACAAATGTCCTCATAAAGACAGAAGAGGGCCGGTGCAGTGGCTCCCTTTTATAATCTCAGCCCTTTGGGACGCTGAGGCAGTGCCACAACTGCCTCAAGAATCTCTTAAGCCCAGGAGTTTGAGACCAGCCTGGGCAACATGGTAAGACCCTGCTCTACAAACAATGCAAAAATTAGTCAGGTATGGTGGCGTCCATCTGCAGTCTTGGCTACTTGGGAGGCTGAGGTGGGAGGATCACCTGAGCCTGGGGAGATCAAAGCTACAGTGAGCTGTGATCACACCACTGCAGTCCAGCCTGGGACACAGTGAGACCCTATCTCAAAAAAAAAAAAAAAAAAGAGGAGAGACAAGAGAAGGCATAGAGAGAAAAAGGGGAGGGCCAATAAAAGACAGAGGTAGAGATCAGAGCACCTCTGCTCCATGCCAAGAAACACCTGGAGCCACCAGAAGCAGAAGAGGAAAAGGATTCTTCCCTAGAGCCTGCAGAGGGAGCACAGGCCTTGGTGACCCCTTGATTTTGGGCTTCTAACCTCCAGAGCTATGAGAGAATTCATTTCTGTTGTTGAAACCACCAGGTTTGTGGTCATTCATTATGGCAGTTCTAGAGAACTAATAGAAGACCCTTACCAATGTCAACTCTCCTCCAGCCCCAGGCTATGGAACTTCTAATAGCATGTATATTTATTTATAAATATCAATGCATACTATTGCACTAACATACTATGTATGTTATAAAACATACCTAGGCCGGGCGCGGTGGCTCACGCCTGTAATCCGAGCACTTTGGGAGGCCAAGGCGGGTGGATCACGAGGTCAAGAGATCGAGACCATCCTGGTCAACATGGTGAAACCCCGTCTCTACTAAAAATACAAAAAAAATTAGCTGGGCATGGTGGCGCGTGCCTGTAATCCCAGCTACTCAGGAGGCTGAGGCAGGAGAATTGCCTGAACCCAAGAGGCGGAGGTTGCGGTGAGCTGAGATCGTGCCATTGCACTCCAGCCTGGGTAACAAAAAGCGAAACTCTGTCTCAAAAAAAAAAAAAAACATACCTAAGGCTGGGCATGATGGCTCATGCCTATAATCCCAACACCTTGAGAGGCTGAGGTGGGCAGATCACCTGAGGTCAGGAATTCAAGACCAGCCTGACCAACATGTAGAAATCCCATCTCTACTAAAAATACAAAATTAGGCGGGCGTGGTGGCACATGCCTGCAATCCCAGCTACTTGGGAGGCTGAGGCAGGAGAATTGCTTGAACCCAGGAGGTGGAGGTTACAGTGAGCCAAGATCACACCATTGTACTCCAGCCCCTGGGCAACAAGAGCTAAACTCCATCCCAAAAAATTTAAAAATGGGGAAAAAAAAAAAAGAGCATACCTAAAACATAGACGTGAAAACAAATGAGATAGATGGGAGTATAAAATGATTTAACTACAATGTCTTGAAACTGGCGGTTGCTAATAAAGTTGATTATATACCCAACATATGACCCAGCAATTCCACTCCTGGATATTAACCCAAGAGAAATATATACATGCTAGCAAGGGAAGCAGTAGGAATGGAGAAGGAACAAAGATGGCTGTAACTGGTTGTGATCAATTAGTTGTAACTGTATGCGAACCAGCCAAGAAATGAAATATTTTTAAGGTTCATCTGTGTTGTAGTATATATCTGAACTTTACTCTTTTTCTGTATAAACATACCAGATTCATATTTATTCTTTTTACTGGTAAATAATATTCCATTGTGTGACTACATCACAATTCACTTATCTATTCATCAATAGATGGACATTTGGCTTTTTCCACTTTTGGGGTTCTCTTGGTGGTGTATTAATTAGCTAGAGCTGCCATAATAAAAATATCACAGTCCGGATGGCTTAAGCAGCAGCAATTTGTTGTCTCACAGTTCTGGAAGGTCCAAGATAAAGGTATAAGCAGGTATGGTTTCCTCTGAGGTCTCTCTCCTTGGCTTGCAGATGGCTACCTCTTCACAGGGTCTTTTCTCTGTGCACTCACCCTTTGTGTTTGTTTGTGGGTTCAAATTTCCTTTTCTGATGAGGAAACCAGTCAGATTGGACTAGGACCCACCCTAAAGACCTCATTCCTTACCTCTTTAAAGCCCTTATGTCTAAATACAATTACATTCTGAAGTATCAGAGGGTAAAACTTCAATGTATGAATGGCAGGGGCACAATCCAGCCCGTAACACATGGTTATAGTTAAGAAGTGGTCACCAAACCCAAGGTCACACAGATTTATACCCACGCTCTCCTCTAAGAGTTTCATAATTGTAGCCCTACATTTGGGTCTTTGATCCATGTGGAATAAATTTTTGTATATGGTATGAGGTAGCAATTCAATTTTATTCTTCTGCATGTGAATATCAAGTTGTCTTAGCACCATCTGCTGAAAGACTTTTCTTTCCCCATTGAATTGTTTTCACATCTTCATGAAAAATTATTATACCATAAATGTAAGGGTTTATTTCTGAACTCTCAATTTCAGTCCATTCATCTATATAATTATCCTAATCCTAGTATCACACTGTCATGATTACTGTAGCTTTATAAGTTTTGAAATCAGAAAATGTGAGTTTTCTTTCTTCTTATTTAAGATTGTTTTGGTTATTTGGCAACCCTTCCATTTTCATATGAATTTTAGAAGCAGCTTGTCAATTTCTGCAAAGAAGCCGGCTGAGATTTTCATAGGAATTGAGCTGAATCTATATATCAATTTGGGAATTTGCTACCTTAACAACAGTGTCTTCCAACCCATGAACATAGGATGTCTTTCCATTAATTTAGATCTTCTTTATTTTCTTTCAATAATCTTTTGTAGTTTTCAGAGTAAAAGTGTATACTTCTCTTGTTTATTCCTAAGTAATTTGTTCTTTTTGATGCTATTATAAATGAATTTTTTTTTTAATTGAGACAAAGTCTCACTCTGTTGCCCAGGCTAAAGTATAATGGTGTGATCTCAGCTCACTGCAACCTCTGCCTCCTGGATTCAAGCGATTCTCCTGCCTCAGCCTCCCGAGTAGCTGGGATTATAGGCACGTGCCACCATCACTGGCTAATTTTTGTATTTTTAGTAGAGACAAGGTTTCACCTTGTTGGCCAGGCTGGTCTCAAACTCCTGACCTCAAGTGATCCACCCACCTTGGCATCCCAAAGTGCTGGGATTACAGGGATGAGCCACCGCGCCCAGCCAGAAATTGTTTTCTTAATTTCATTTTTAGATTGTTCATTGCAAGTGTATAGAAGAAGTACAATTGATTTTTGTGTATTGATCTTGTATTCTATAACCTTGCTGAACTTGTGTATTAGTTCTAATAGGCTTTTGTGGATAAACTAGGATTTTCTACATATAAAATACATAGGGCTCTTTTCACCGTCTTTCCAAGCCACCACAATGGTGCACATGAATGACCTGGCTAATGTTCTCAAGAGCATCAACAATGCCGAAAAGAGAGGCAAACGCCAGGTTCTTAGGCCATGCTCCAAAGTCATCGTCCTGGCTGATGCTCTCATGAGCATCAACAATGCCGAAAAGAAAGGCAAACGCCAGGTTCTTAGGCCATGCTCCAAAGCCATCGTCCAGTTTCCCACTGTGATGATGAAACATGGTTACACTGGTGAATTTGAAATCATTGATGATCACAGAGCTGGGAAAATTGTTGTGAACATCACAGGCAGCCTAAACAACTGTGGCATGATCAGCCCCAGATTTGATGTATAATTCAAAGATCTAGAGAAATGGCAGAATAATCTGCTTCCATGCCACCGGTTTGGTTTTACTGTCCTGACAATTTCAGCTGGCATCACGGACCATGAAGAAGCAAGAAGAAAACACATAGGAAAACCCTGGGATTCTTTTTCTAGAGATGTAATACATATTTACAAATAAAATGCCTCATGGAAAAAACAAAAAACAAAATCATATAGGAATAACTTTGATGTATGCAGTAACAAAAATATTAAAAACCAGGCACAAGAGTGTACAGGTATTGATCGACTTACCACCTATGCAACTTACGACCATTCAACTTTACGACCACAATCGCTAGCCACGACTGCTCCACGTCTGGCAGCGCAAACGCTGCCCAGCTGGGCGTACAACAGTGTGGACCAGCTTCTGGCAGCACTACCATCTCTGTGAGCACCATTTCAACTGTACATATAGCCTACTCAACTTACGACCAAATCGTGTTACGACCGGTCCACAGTCCCGACTGTGGTCGTAAGTTGAGCACTAGCTGTACATATGTATGATTATATTTACATGAGTTTCAAGAACAGAAAAGCTGTGGTGATAGAAGTCAGAATAGAGATAATCTCAGGACAGGAGATGGGAAGTATTGACTGGAAAAGAGCAAGAAGGGATTTTGGGGGCTGATGGAAATGTTCTACATCTTGAACTAGGCAATGGTGTATACATGTGTTAAAACTTACTAAGCAGCTGGGCATGGTGACTCACATCTGTAATCCAAGCACTTTGGGAGGCTGAGGCAGGTGGAATGCTTGAGCTCAGGAGCTCAAGACCAGCTTGGGCAACATGGCAAGACCCTGTCTCTACTGGAAAAAATTCAAAATAAAAAAAACGACTGGGCCTGCTGGCACGTGGCTGTAGTCTCAGCTACTCTGGAGGCTAAGGTGGGAGGGTCACTGAGCCCACAGGGTGGAGGCTGCAGTAAGCCAGCATCACAGCACTGCACTCCAGCCTGGGTGACAGTGCGAGATCCTGTTGTCTTAACAACAAACTTTTTAAGCTGACAGCATTTGTGCGTTTGACTGCTAGCAATTATATATATATATGTATTATATATGTATATATATGTATATGTATTATATGTGTGTATATATATGTGTGTGTATATATATAAACACACACACACACACACACATATATATATATATATATTTTTTTTTATATATTTTTTTTTTTTTTTCTTTTTTAGAAGGAGTCTCACTCTGTTGCCCAAGCTGGAGTGCAGTGGTGTGATTTCAACTCACTACAACCTCTGCTTCCCTGGTTCAAGCAATTCTCCTGCTTCAGGCTTCTAAGTAGCTGGTATTACAGGCACCCAGCACCAAGCCCAGCTAATTTTTTGTATTTTTAGTAGAGATGGGGTTTCACCATGTTAGCCAGGATGGTCTTGATCTCCTGACCTTATGATCTGCCCACCTCGGCCTCCCAAAGTGCTGGGATTACAGGTGTGAGCCACCATGCCCGGCCTATAATTTCATTTAAAAAAAATAAAGAGATAGGTCGGGCGTGGTGGTGGTGCCTGTAATCCCAGCTACTCGGGAGGCTGATGCAGGAGAATCACTTGAACCCAGAAGTTGGAGGTTGCAGTGAGCTGAGATCACACCACAGCACTCCAGCCTGGGCAACAGAGTGAGAGCCATCCAAAAAAATTAAGATGATAAATAAATAAATAAAAAGACAAAGATAAACTATTTTTAAATGTGGTGACCTACTAGTGTCATTAGCTAATTCTCTCAAGGCACTCTGTACACACAGTGATTAGTTCATCATTAACAATATCATACATAAAGTCAGAATTTAAATAGCCATGCTAATTTTTAATTTTTTGACTGACTTGTTATTATATCTAATAAGATCTTTGTCTTCTTTCCACCCCATGATGTAGCTGAATAGTCTGTACCAGGGATAGGAAAATTAGCAGACTTATTTTCTCATTGTTCATTTGTGTTAGCTTTAACCCAGTTTCTTTTACTTTTTTTTTCTTTTAAGAGACAAGGTCAAAAAAAAAAAAAGAGAGAGACAGGGCCTCACTCTGTCACCCAGGCTGGAGTGCAGTGGCACAATCATAGCCCACTGCAGCCTCAAACTCTTGGGCTCAAGCAATTCTCCTGCTTCAGCCTCTTGAGTAGCTGGGATTATAAACACACACCACCATGCTCAGCTAATTCTTAAATTTTTTTTTAGAGATGAGGTCTTGCTATGTCTCCCAGGCTATTCGCAAACTCCTGGCCTCAGGTGACCCTCTCTCCTCGGCCTTCCAAAGCACTGGTTCATAGGTGTGAGTCACCACACCCATCTCAACCCATATTTTTTATGCAGAAATCTTTCCCTGTAAAACCGCTTGCCTATCTTGCCTATTTTGTGAGGGTCAGTCTAATTAAAGCCAAATAACATGATACATTGATACATAAGACTACTTCAACCAAGCAATTCTTTTTTTTTTTTTTTTTTTTTTTTGAAACAGTCTCACTCTGTTGCCTGGGCAGTGGCTCACTGCAACCTCCACCTCCCAGGTTCAAGCGATTCTTGTGCTTCAGCCTCCCAAGTAGTTGGGATTATAGGTGCACACCACCACGTCTGGGTAATTTTTTGTATTTTTAGAAGACACGGGGTTTCACCGTGTTGGCCAGGCTGGTCTGGAACACCCGACCTCAGGTAATACGCCCACCTTGGCCTCCTAAAGTGCTGGGATTACAGGCATGAGCCACCGCACCAGGCCTCAACCAAGCAATGCTAAAGCTGCCATGCTTAAGAATGTGCTGCCGGGCACGGTGGCTCACGCCTGTAATCCCAGCACTTTGGGAGGCCGAGGCGGGTGGATCACGAGGTCAAGAGATCAAGACCATCCTGGTCAACATGGTGAAACCCCGTCTCTACTAAAAATACAAAAAATTAGCTGGGCATGGTGGTGCGTGCCTGTAATCCCAGCTACTCAGGAGGCTGAGGCAGGAGAATTGCCTGAACCCAGGAGGCGGAGGTTGTGGTGAGCCAAGATCGTGCCATTGCACTCCAGCCTGGGTAACAAGAGCGAAACTCCGTCTCCAAAAATAAAAAAAATAAAAAAATAAAGAATATGCTAAAGATGGTCCAGGAAACAAAGGAGGGGGCCACTATCAACCCCTCCTCATCGTGAGAGGCCTGGGTATCTGCAAGGCCACCAACATTGATCTGTCTTTAAAAAGTTGGTAACAATGGAATTGTAATAAAGTCGACCCTTGAACAACACGGGTTTGCACTGCATGAGTTTGCTTACAGCCGGATCTTCGTCCACCTCTGCCACCCAAGACAGCAAGACCAACCCCTCCTCTACCTCCCCTCAGCCTACTCAAAGTGAAGACTACAAGGATGAAGACCTGTATGGTGATCCACTCCCGCTTAACGAATAGTAAGTTCATTTCTCTTCCTTATGATTTTCTTAGTAATATTTTCTTTTCTCTAGCTTACTTTATTGTAAGAATACAGAATATAGTATATAAAACATACAAAATATGTGTTAACTGATTTTATGTTATCGATCAGGTTTTGGTCAACTACAGTAGTTTAGTTCTGGGGGAGTCAGAAGTTAATATACGGATTTTCTACTGCATGCGGTGGGGGCGGTCAGTGCCACCAACCCCCTCATTGCTTCAGGGTCAACTGTACTTTCTTCCCACTGGGAAGTAGATCGTCTTGCACAGCACACACCCTGGAGGTCTCGCTAAGCTTATGCCCCCTACACCCACTCTGGTTTCCAGGACGCTCAAGGCTTCCTGCAGCTCAAGCTCCTTGCTACTGCCAGACAGAAAACAATGCAATCGCATGACTCCTCAGCCTGGAAGATCCTTCAGGCCCTGCTGTCAGAGTTTCTCAACTGGACAACCAATCCCAGCCCCTGCAGCCTCCTCAGTCTCCTCAGCTTCTTCCCTCTTTCCAGGTCTGTCTTTGCACCTGTTGCTCTCTCTGCTTGAAATGCCCTTCCTCACCTGACACGTGCTTTCCTCTTCTTCAAGACTCTCTGCAAATCTCATCACCCCTATCCAGCCTGTGTTATCTGGACCCAAGGCAGGGTTGACCACTCCCTCACCTGGCTGTTAAGGCACGTTACACCAACGTAAACTTTCTCTTTTTAAAAAACATTAACTTCACTTCTCAGCCATTAAGTCTTTTGAGGTTACAGGCCGAGTCTTATTTATTTTCTTTTTTTTTGAGATGGAGTTTCGCTCTTGTTGCCCAGGCTGGAGTGCAATGGCGCTATCTCAGATGACTGCAAGCAACCTCCATATCCAGGTTCAAGCAATTCTCCCACCTCAGCCTCCAGAGTATCGGGGATTACAGACATGTGCCACCACGCCCGGCTAATTTTGTATCTTTAGTAGAGATGGGGTTTCTTGGCCAGGCGCAGTGGCTCAAGCCTGTAATCCCAGCACTTTGGGAGGCCGAGAAGGGTGGATCACGAGGTCAAGAGATCAAGACCATCCTGGTCAACATGGTGAAACCCCATCTCTACTAAAAATACAAAACATTAGCTGGGCATGGTGGCGCGTGCCTGTAATCCCAGCTACTCAGGAGGCTGAGGCAGGAGAATTGCCTGAACCCAGGAGGCGGAGGTTGCGGTGAGCTGAGATCGCGCCATTGCACTCCAGCCCGGGTAACATGAGTGAAACTCCGTCTCAAAAAAAAAAAAAAAAAAAAGAGATGGGGTTTCTTCATGTTGGTCAGCCTTGTCTGGAACTTCCAACCTCAGGTGATCCACCCGCCTCAGCCTCCCAGAGTTCTGTGATTACAGGCATGAGCCACTGCATCCAGCATCTTACTTATTTTCAAAAGAACACAAATACTCAATCAGTGGAATGAGGAGCAGGGCAGAGCTCCAGGGCTCCAGGTTGAATCCATACCCAGCTTTGGGCCTTACCTGGGACTGGGTAATGGCGCTTGACACAAGGAAAATAGAGAATTTCTGTGCTTTTCTCCCAAGTTAATTCGTAAAGTCTGTACCTTACCACCTTTGCATGAAGCAACGCATCTCAGATCCACTCTGTTGCCTCTTTAAAGAGACAGTAAAGTGTGTGCTTGGGGAATGGGAAGGAAGAGGGTAGGTCATCACAAACAGCGCAGAAAATTCTCTGATTTGGAGCTAAATGGGGTGTGTCTATAGCAAAGATCTGACACTTGTCCATGTTGAATTGCAGAGCAGATGGGTGCCAAGTTTCTGGCATGCCTGACTGTGAAATGGAAAAGACAGGAGGGTAGAGACCCTTCCATTTCCCCTCCCAGAGTCCCTCACGGTCAGGATGCCATGCAGCTCCAAGGCAGGAGGGCCCTGTGTTTGGCTCTGACAATTAGCATTCCTAGTAACAGAGGCCCCCTTGGAAAGCACCTTCCCTGTGCAGGTGGACTGAATCCAGCAGGGAGCAAGTTAGAGGTAAATACTGCTACACACCCCGAAGAAGCCACTGCACAGCTGTCTGGCTGGCTTAAAACCGTGATCAGAATTCTCAAAGGGAATTGCCATGCACTGCCTTTTACAGAAAATGTTACAAAAGGAAATGAAAAAAAAATAGCTTTCTTACCTCACTTTCAGTAAGTGGAGGTCGTTTTGGCTTTTCAGTGGCTACATCCTTAAAGAAAGACAGGACAAGTAGTGTTACAAATAGATTTCAGCAACTCACATTCACATTTCAAATGAGCTAAGTGGGATGCTTATAACTAATCAATCACACTCAGAAAGCAAAAGTAATTACAAGGAACCTTGGAAAGTCTATGCAAATTCTAACACAATTACCAGTTCTCTGGATGAAATGCAGCAGAGCTCAGTAATATAAAATTGGCGAATTTATTCACACAGACACTAGGTTCTTACAAATGTTCCAGGCACTGTGCTGGGAGCTGGAGATTCCAAGATGAAAAACAACTGTGGTTCAGCCCTTAAGGAGCCCACAGTCCACGAGGAAACACAGATGTGCCAGTCAGTAACGGAAGCGCAGCAGCACCAGAGCTGCAGCAGAGTCCTGGAGAGGAGGTGTGGGAGCACAGGGATCTAAGCCCTGTTGACCCACTGGCCCCACTGTCTCCTAGACTGCAGGATGCAATGCTTCCCTGATGAGAAAGGAGGCAACCTGGCCATTAGGCATTGACCAGCTCTTGGCAGGGTCTGCAAAAAATGAGTTAGCATTCTGCCCTCCCTCACTTTTTTTTTTTTTGAAGCAGGGTCTGTCTTCTCTCTCTCTCTCCCTCTCTCCGTCTCTCTGTTGCCCCGGCTTGGAGTGCGCTGGTGCAGTTATGGCTCACTGCAGCCTTGACCTCAAGTAGCTGGGACTACAGGTGTGCAACACCACACCTGGCTAATTTTTGTTTTTGTTGTTGTTGTCGTGACAGAGTTTCACTGTGTCACCCAGGCTGGAGTGCAGTGGCGCTATCTCTGCTCACTGCAACCTCCTCCTCCCAAGTTCAATCAATTCTTCTGCCTCAGCCTTCCAAGTAGCTGGGATTACATGCACGTGTCATTACCCCAGCTAATTTTTTTTTTGTATTTTCACTAGAGATGAAGTTTCTCCATGTTGGTCAAGCTAGTCTCGAACTCCTGACCTCAATGATCTGCTTGCTTTGGCCCCCCAAGTGCTGGGAGCACAGGTGTTAACCACTGCGCCTGGCCAAATTCTTTATTTTTTGTACAGATGGAGTCTCTCTATGTTGACCAGGCTAGTCTCGAACTCCTGGGCTCAGGTGATCCTCCTGCCTCAGCTTCCCAAAGTGCTGGGATCACAGGCGTGAACCACTGCACCTGACAGATTCTGCTTTTTTATAACTTCCCTTGCCTCACAAATTTTGGAAGCTGCCGCCAATCCAGAGAAAAGCTCATGTGAATTTCTTCATGACGGTAGCTGAATGAATAGGGAAGGTGTAGTAAATTGTTTGCAAAAAAAAGCCACACTAATTCTCCTTCCCATACCCATGCTTTTACATAGTCTTCACCCACAGAGACTCTGGAATTGGCCCTGTGACTTGCTTGACTCATAGGACAATAGCAATGCCATGCAAACAGACACTCGAAATGTGCTTGCGATTTGGGGCTTGACTTCTCAAGCTGCTTTTGAACCCTTACAACCACCACTATGTAAATGAGCCCGTTAGGCTACTGAACATGAGTGGTACATGGCCCAGTTACCATCCTTGCCTATAGCCAGTCAACTGCCAGAGGTGGAAGAGAAGCCACAGACCTCAAGCTGCCTGCAGTTCTCTGAGAAAGCCAGGCTGACAGTAAATGAGACAGAGAAGAGCCACCCCAGCTGAGCTCAGTGCAAATTACCAACTCAAAGCGTTGCCGGTAAATAAGAGATTATTGTTTGTTGTTTGTTTGTTTGTTGTTTTTTGAGAAGGAGTCTCACACTGTCGCCCACGCTGGAATGCAGTAGCATGATCTCAGCTCACTGCAACCTCTGCCTCCTGGGTTCAAGCGATTCCCCTGCCTCAGCCTCCTGAGTAGCTGGGACTACAGGCATGCACCACCACAGCTGGCTAATTTTTGTATTTTTAGTAGAGATGGGATTTCACCATGTTGGCCTGGCTGGTCTCAAACTCCTGACCTCATGATCCACCCACCTGGGCCTCCCAAAGTGCTGGGATTACAGGCATGAGCCACTGCGCCCAGCCAAGAGATTATTGTTTTAAGTCACTAAGTATTGGGGTGATGTATTACACAACACACACAGCAAAAGCTAACTGATACAGAGAGAGATTTCAAGGTTGGAGGCAGAAATGACAGTGCACACATATCTTGGAGATATCTTCCTTCCTCCTCCAGTAATTCCAAAAATCATGTGCAAGGTAGCCTGTTTAAATGCTTGACTTTCTGGTTATGCAATACTTCATGGAAAAGGAAACCTAGACCTACTGGAGGTGAGCTGAGGCTGGAACCTCAGGCGCAGGTGTGTACCAGCCCACCTGCCTAAAAGGGCATGCCCAGGGCAGCTGGCTGAGGCTGGGGACTGAGCTGTCCCGTATCACTGGGCACAGAAGAAGGCCACCCAAGGAGCACAGAGTTGGTAAATGTCTCCACATACAGAAGATGCCAGATAGGGAGTGGGGGATGGATAAAAATGCTTGGTAATGGGCTCAAGTCACACCTCCAGAAATGAGTGTTTGGAAACACTCGTGTGGCCAGCATGCCTGCTCTGGAGCCAGTGGAGGCCAAATCAGTCTTGTCCAGTGAAGGGGGAGATGAATCAGATGGATTAGAGCCTGGCCCCACCTTTCCACCCAACACTGGCAGGGGATAGAGTGGGTCCTGGCCCCACCAATCCCAGGGCTGCTAGAGACAAACTTTCCGGGGAGCCCCAAGCCAGAACAGTTGTGGCCCAAACTCAAGTATATTGGTCCTAACAAGGGACTTTAAAGGACTCTGCTCTTAACTTGGAGATCTCACAGGATTCTGATTGTCAGTCACCACTCACCGCTGCAGGTGTCTCGGCAGCATGAAGGGGAGAGGGGCAGGAACAGGGAGAAAAAGCACGAATAAGAAAACTGAGGCCCTCCTCAGCCCTTTATCTGCAATAACAACCTGCAAAGTGCCTCCTGTCTTCGTGCCTGGACCCAGAAAGCACAGCATAAATATTAGTTCTTACTCTTCCTCCTGACTATTAGTGGGTGAGAAGAGATGGAATGCAGAGTAACAGAGCACAAGAGGCAACCCCCTCTACGGGGAAGGAGACGGAGCCAACCCGCTCTATGGGGAAGGAGACTGAAGTTCCTGGAAGGTTGCACAGCGGCCCATGGATATGCAGGTAGTGCCTGAAAGAATCAGGGGTAACCTGGCCAGGCACGGTCATTTACACCTATAATCCCAGCACTTTGGGAGGCCAATGGTGGGCAGATTGCCTGAGGTCAGGAGTTTGAGACCAGCCTGACTAACATGTTGAAAGCCCATCTGTACTAAAAATACAAAAATTAGCTGGGCATGGTGGCACGTGACTATAGTCCCAGCTACTTGGGAGGCTGAGGCAGGAGAATTCCTTGAACCCAGGAGGTAGAGGTTGCAATGAGCTGAGATCACGCCACTACACTCCAGCCTGGATAACAGAGCAAGACTCCTTCTCTGAAGAAAGAAATAGAACCAGGGGTAACCCATGTATGTATCTCCCCTGGAGGGCAGGGATGACCTTTTCAGCACTTCTTGTCCCACCTCACACAGAGTAAGTGCTCAACAAACATTTGCAGTTCACAAACTGAAAAACCATGCCCTCTTCTCAGTAGGCCCCAAGTCAAAGAAGTTCCACAGAAATCAAGGTCCTAGGCTGGGTGCAGGGGCTCATACCTGTAATCCTAGCACTTTGGGAGGCTGAGGCAGGAGGATCACTTGAGGCCAGGGGTCCAAGAACAGCCTGGGCAACATAGCAAGCACCTGTCTCTACAAAAAAAAAAAAAAAATTAAAAATTAGCTGGGTGTGGGAGCACACGCGTCTAGTCCCAGCTACTTGGGAGACTAAGGCAAGAGGACCGGTTGAACTCAGGAGTTTAAGGCTTCAGTGAGCCGTCACTGTGCCACTGCACTCCAGCCTCGGGGACAGAGCAAGATCCCATCTATCAAAAATAAAATAAAATAAAAATGATGGTCCTAGGAAAACTAGGGAAGCAAAAAATGCATCCCCTAGACAGTCTGAGCTATCAGAACAATCCAGGCAAATTTTCCATGTGCCCAAAGCCAAAACTGCCTAGGCCTTACACTGATACCCCATGGCAGCCAACTCCCTGCTGAAATGGCTCTATTGTTGCAGATACTTGCAAGCCTACATGAGAACTTATAATAAGGCAACAGTGAAAAATACTGTGTGGGACTTGGAATTGTCAGGAAACCTATCAGAAGAAAACCAAATTTTTGGCAATTTTTGGTCCTTCCTTAGACTAACAGTGGACATTTCAATATCCCGAGTATGAGTTTCTAAGCTTGGGACAACTCAAAATATATCTATCATTAGAAATACAGGGCTGGGGTACACACCTCACCTTGAGCGTTGAGCTTGAGGAGTGAGTAGAAAGAGCACAGTCCTGGAGTCAGAGAGACCTGAGTTTATGTCCTGGATCTGCCAGGACCAGCTGTGCAACCTGGGAAAGGAATGTGACCTCTCTAAGCCTCAGTTTACCCATCTGTAAAATGGAATGATACCTTCTTCACTGGGCCTTTGGGAGTTGGGGGCACAGAGGACTTGCTTGGTAAATGGCAGATGATATAATAAAGATCATGAACTGACAGAGTATCCAGGCAAAAAGAACTACAACTGCCCTGGGCTAATTGACGGGACCAAATCAATGTCCAGCTGCTGGATTTCTATCTGTATCTGAGATCTCAGAACCTGTGTTTCTCTCCCTGGACCTCCAAGCACCACGGAGGGCCTGTCAGATTGACACTGGACTCTGGGTGCCAGAGTCCAAACCTGCTGACTGCCACATGGTGCCTGTGACACTGGCTGCTTTGTGCCATTTCTCCAAGGCTGGCATGGCCTACTTTAAACTCCTGGTGGCATTCTGCCTGGGACTGGCAAAGCCAGGCAGGGGCACAGGAAGGGGACCGTGAGAGGTGGCAGTGACATCCCAAACAAACTTCCGGGTTTGGAAAAGCTCCTCCTTTCCCAGAGCAGGCAAAACTTTTCTCACCCTGGTTGGGGTGAAGGAGGAGAAAAGGAAGAGGTCTAAGAAGTTCAACGGCCAAGAGGAATTTTGGATTTCTGTATTCAGTGACCTCCACTCCCCACTGACAACCACAGAAGCCTTGAATTCCACAAAGGAGAATGAGGCTGAGAGCTTGCAGCGGGGCATTAGAAACAGGATGGAATTCAGTCCTCTCAAAAGCCTGAGAGGGGCTGGGCACGGTGGCTCATGCCTGTAATCCCAGCACTTTGGGAGGCTGAGGCGCACAGACCACCTGAAGTCGGGAGTTCAAGACCAGCCTGACCAACATGGAGAAACCCCGTCTCTACTAAAAATACAAAAAATTAGCCAGGTGTGGTGGTGGGCGCCTGTAATCCCAGCTACTTGGGAGGCTGAGACAGGAGAATCACTTGAACCTGGGAGGCGGAGGTTGCAGTGAACCAAGATCGCGCCGTTGCACTCCAGCCTGGGCCACAAGAGCAAAGCTCTGTTTCCAAAACAACAAACAAAAAGCCCTGAGAGGCAGGAAGGATGCACCTGAGCTGGACCTTGCAGAGCCCCTCTCAAAGACGCTGAAGAGGGCATTGTAAGCCACTCTGTAGGACTGAGAAAAAGATGCCCACCCTGGGTGGGCCCAAGCCCCTCACCTCTTGCCTCAAGGTGGAAGCAACTCCTTGTATTGTCCGCTTGTGATACTAATCAGAAATTAGTTTGCCACCCAAGAGCTGACCAGGAGAAAGTCTTCATAAAGGAAACAGGCCAGGTCACTGCAGTGATTTAAATGGGGCTCTGAGAGAGTTCCGGGCTCAGAGCACTCAGTTAGTTTGAGCACTGTGTTTGTCATTGAGGCAAACCCCAACTGTGTCTCAATTTCCCAAATTGTTCTCTTGGTGGGGGGTGGGGTGGAACAGCTGTAGTCCTTGCTCCAGGGGGACCCATCTGCAGCATAGATTAATTTTAGATTAATTTAATACGAACCAGCTACTCAGAAGAGCATAATTTGTCCTATAAACATTTTCCAAGTTTATTCCAACATCCAAGGGGAGAATCAAAGCTCTCTTTTTTTTTTTTTTTTTTTTTAAGATGGGGTTTTACTATTCGTCAGGCTGGTCTTGAACTCCTGACCTCAGGTGATCCGCCCACCTCAGCCTCCCAAAGTGCTGGGATTACGGGCGTGAGCCACCGCGCCCGGCTTCAAAGCTCTTTAAGGTGTAAGAACAGGCTTCTAGGCAGGCATGGTAGCTCACATTATAATCCCAGCACTTTGGGAGTTTGAGGCAGGTGGATTACCTGAGGCCAGGGATTTGAGACCAGCCTGGACAACATGGCAAAACCCCATCTCTACAAAAAAATACAAAGTTAGCCGGGCATGGTGGTACACGCCTGTAATCCCAGCTACTAGGAAGGCTGAGGCACGAGAATCACTTGAACCCAGGAGGTGGGACAGTGAGCTGAGATAATGCCATTGAACTCCAGCCTGGGCAACAAAGGGGAGACTCCGTCTCAAAAAAAAAAAATGTTTTTTAAATGGGCTTCTGCTTTTACATGGCAACATAAAAAGTGGCCAGAGGGGGCTTATCTTAAAGAAGAAAAAAGCCAAACTTCTATTTCCAGCACACATTAATGACTTCACAGTGTAACTGTCTAAGAAGCAATTAACCAGGGGGTTGCAGAATGATCCTCTGGGCTTCCCTTGGTCAGAACCCAAGTGGCCCCTGCTGCAAATGAACCTGTACCAAGACTTAGAGGCTGAGGCTGAGGGGCTCCTGTCTTGCCTCATGACACTTTCCTGCTGTGCTCTTGGTCAGAGTTTTCCCTTCTCTAAGATGGACCCCAACACACCCATCTGCCAGGGATAGTGGGTTGAGCAGGCTGCGGTGCATATGACCCCTCTGAGAAGCTAAAGAAACACCAGAGCTGCTGGGCGTGGTGACTCACACCTGTAATCCCAGCACTTTGGGAGGCTGAAGCGCATGGATCACCTGAGGTCAGGAGTTCAAGACCAGCCTGACCAACACAGAGAAACCCCATCTGTACTAAAAATACAAAATTAGCCAGACATGGCGGCACATGCCTGTAATCCCAGCTACTTGGGAGCCTGAGGCAGGAGAATCACTTGAACCCGGGAGGTGGAGGTTGCAGTGAGCTGAGATCACACCATTGCACTCTAGCCTGGGCAACAAGAGCAAGACTCCATCAAAAAAAAAAAAGAAAAACACCAGAGCTTACCAGTTGTCGCTGGCAGATCTGCCCCATGGTGGGGAAGGCACTTGCTGAGCTCGGGTCCTTTCCTGTGCTTTTCTGCTCTCAACAGGTGGGTCTCGAACACCTAGAGAAAGGCAAAGTTCAAGGAAGGCAGGGTCAAGGTCTTAGCAGCCTCATTTTTTCCTCACCAATTAGAAAGCTAAATACCCTGGTACTGAGAACCAAGACATAGTGCAGACACATTTCTAGATGATTCATAAACCCAGGTAAAATGATATAAGGTTTCTTGTTTTGTTCGTTTGAGGCAGGGTATTGCTCTGTTGCTCAGTCTAGAGTGCAGTGGTGCCATCATAGTTCACTGCAGCCTCTGTTGCTCAGACTGGTCTCGAACTCCTGGGCTCAAGCGAACCTCCCACCTCAGCCTCCTAAAGTGCTGGGTTACAGGCCTGAGCTATTGCTCCCAGTCAAGGTTGCTGGCAGGATATCATTCTAGAATAAATTCCCTGGAGCCTGGTCTGGAGGTGGTACTTCATCACCAACTACAACCTCCTCTGCTTATAACTATACCCAAAGAAAGAGTCATGCTTTGGATAGGAAATTCAATGGAAGTGGAAATTAGCAAAGACATCTCCAAAAGGCGAAGTCAGAGTTTCACTCTGTTGCCCAGGTTGGAGTGCAGTGGCACCATGAGAGCTCACTGCAGTCTCAAACTCGAACTCCTGGACACAAGCGATCCTTGTGCCTCAGCCTCCTGAGTAACTGCAACCACAGGCACATGCCACCATGCCAGCCTAATTTTTAATTTTTTCATAGAGACAGGATCTCGCCATGTTGCCCAAGCTTGTCTTGAACTCCTGGCCCCAAGTGATCCCCCTGCTTCGGCCTCCCAAAGTACTGGGATTATAGGCGTAAACCACTGCATTCAGTCTATTTATGATTTTCAAAATCTCACCCTATAACTTTTTAAGGCTATTTTTTATAATGTACACATTATTTATATATTTTTTTAAAAAATGAGCTACAACTCACATACCAAAAGATTCACCCTTTAAAGTGTATAATTCAGTGATTTTCTGTATATTCACAAGGTTGTGCAACCATCATCAGTAATTCCAGAAAATTTTCCTCACCCTATAAAGAAACCCATACCCATCAGCAGTCATTCCCATTCAGTCCTTCCCCCAGCCCCTGGCAACCATTAATCTACTTTCTGTGTCTGTGAATTTGCCTTCTGGCCATTTCACATAAGTGGAATCATAAAGGTATATAATCTCAAAATAATTAAAATGCAGGTACTGAGGAATGCGAGAGATGGCTTGGCTTTGTATCCCCACCCAAATCTCATTTTGAATTATAAACCTCATAATCCCCACATGTCAAGGGAGAGACCAGGTGGGAAGTAATTGGATCATGGGGGTGGTTTGGCCCATGCTGTTCTCATGATAGTGAGTTCTCACAAGATCTGATGGTTTTATAAAGGGCTCTGCCCCCTTCACCCAGCACTTCTTCCTACAGCCTTACGAAGAAGGTGCCTTGCTTCCCCTTTGCCTTTCACCATGATTGCAAGTTTCCTGATGCCTCCCTAGCCATGTTGAACTATGAGTCAATCAAACCTCTTTCCTTCAGTGGCTCACACCTGTAATCCCAGCACTTTGGGAGGCCGAAGCGGGCGGATCACAAGGTCAGGAGTTCGAGACTAGCCTGGACAATATGGTGAAACCCCATCTCTACTAAAAATACAACAATTAGCTGGGCGTGGTGGCGTGTGCTTGTAATCCCAGCTACTCAAGAGGCTGAGGCAGGAAAATCACTTGAACCCGGAAGGTGGAGGTTGTAGTGAGCCAAGATTGTGCCACTGCACTCCAGCCTGGGTCAAAGAGCAAAAAACTCCGTCAAAAAAAAAAAACCCACACCTCTTTCCTTTTTAAATTATCCAGTCTCAGGCAGTTCTTCACAGCAATGTGAAAACAGACTGATACAATGTGTCTGCAAAAATATTTTACTGATGGGGTGCATAACCAAATTGGTCTGGAGATCCCTGGTTGAAGGCATAAAGCCTTCTAGGATTTGTCCCTGGCTTTTCTATGAGCTTCCTCTGCAGAGGCACTGGTGGGTCCCCTAGTTCAAAGCAAAACATGAGGCCAGGCGCCTCATGAGGTGGGTCACACCTGTAATTACAGCACTTTGGGAGGCCGAGGCGGGTCGGGAGCTCAAGACGAGCCTGACCAACATGGTGAAGCCCCATCTCTACTAAATACAAAAAATTAGCCAGGCATGGTAGCTCATGCCTGTAATTCCAGCTACTTGGGAAGCTGAGGCAGGAGAATTGTTTGAACCCAGGAGATGGAGGTTGCAGTGAGCCAACATTGCTTGAGAGTGAAATTCCATCTCAAAAAAACAAAGTAAAGCGTGATCTAAAAATAAAATATATGCCTTGCAATTATTTGCTCATTTTTGAGACAGGGTCCTGCTCTGTCACCCAGGCTGTAGTGCAGTAATGCAATCACACTAACTACAGCCTCCACCTTCAGAGCTCAAGTGATCCTCTCACCTCAGCCTCTGCAGCTGGGACTACCACACATGGCTAATTTTTAAAATTTTTTGTAGAGACATAGGTCTCACTATGTTGCCCAGGCTGGTCTTGAATCCCTGGTCTCAAGCGATTCTCCTACCTTAGCTTCCCAAAGTGCTGGGATTACGGGTGTCAGTCACTGCATTCGGCCGTAATTCATTATTTAACTTTGTTTTTATAAAAACATGTTCTTATTATGTTACACGGGCTTAACAAATTTTGACAAATTCCACACACACTTTTGCCTTCCTTTCTGATCCCCAGACAACTTCCTAAGTCTAGTTCAAACACTGCTCTGAATTACCAAGGCACTTACAGAGAATGCATGGTATTTATTTTTTAAAAGCTCCCTGGGTCTGTAACACGACGGAGAAGATTATGCTATCACCCGCTTCCTTCCCAGGCTTACAATGTGGTTACCCAGGAGACAGAGTAGGAGGAAGGGAAGGAACCCTTGGGACTGGCCCAGGGCATTCACTTTGAAGGTCATTCAAAGCAGAGTTGCTTTTTGTCTAGAGAGGATTTGGTCCAGACATCATGTAGAAATTGGTGATGTTTCCACCAGCCCACCATGCAGGCCAGTTTATAGCTAGTGGTTCCATTCTTCGTGCACTCTCGCCCCGGAAGCAACTGGCCATCTCTCTGGTACTCGCACAGGTCTCTGTGGAAGGTACCCCTCTCTCCCTCCTCAAGATCTAGGGCATCTGTGTAAGCCAAGTATTGCGCTTCCCCTAAATCTGGCACAGGCCTCACCATAACACAGCTTCAAATTCGATGCTTCGTTTATTGTGTCATTTACTTGAGTTTAGGGATCCTGATCTCTCCATATTTTAGTAACAGAAAAATCCACGTTCATTTGAATTTTGCTAATAGCTGGGTTCCTTTCTCTTTTTTGTTTGTTTGCTTTTTAAGGAATAGGATCTCACAGTTGAGCTCGGTGGCTCATGCCTGTAATCCCAACACTTTGGGAGGCCAAGGCGGCAGGTCACCTGAGGTCAGGAGTTTGAGACCAGCATGGCTAACATGGTGAAACCCTGTCTCTACTAAAAATACTTAAAAAATTAGCTGGGCGTGGTGGTGGCTACCTGTAATCCCAGCTACAAAGAGGGCTGAGGCAGTAGAATCACTTGAATCCTGGAGGTAAAGATTTCAGTGAACAAAGACGTTGCCACTGCACTCCAGCCTGAGTGACAGAGCAAGATTCTGTCTCAAAGAAAGGGAAATAGGATCTGGCTATGTTGTGCAGGCTGGTCTCAAACTGCGGGGCTCAAGTGATCCTCCTCCCTCAGCTTCCCAAAGTCCTGAGATTACACAAGTGAGACACTGCACCTGGTTTAGCAGCTAGATTTCTTGCTCCTTTCCAGGTAATGCCTTTTTTTTTTTCGAGATGGAGTTTTGCTCTTGTTTGTTGCCCAGGCTGGAGTGCGATGGTACAAACTCTGCTCACTACAACCTCAGCCTCCTGGGTTCAAGCGATTCACCTCCCTCAGCCTCCCGAGTAGCTGGGATTACAGGCATGCACCACCATGCCTGGCTAATTTTTATTTTATTTTATTTTTAGTATAGAGACAAGGTTTCTCCATGTTGGTCAGGCTGGTCTCAAACTCCTGATCTCAGGTGATCTGCCCGCCTCAGCCTCCCAAAGTGTTGGGATTACAGGCATGCGCCACCACACTTGGCTACTTTTTTTGTGTATTTTTAGTAGAGATGGGGTTTCTCCATGTTGGTCAAGCTGGTCTCGAGCTCCCAACCTCAGGTGAACCACCTGCCTTGGCCTCCCAAAGTGTCGAGATTACAGGCATGAGACACCCTGCCCGGTCCATGCCTTTTTTTTTTTTTTTTTTTTAAAAAAAAAAGCAAGGTTTTAGCCTTGCTTTCAGAGAGGATGTACCCACTATTCAATTGAGTTTCACTTTGCCCTTAAGCAACTCTCTTGGAAGTCATTATAATTAGCATTTATTGAATACTTCCTGCCTGCCAGGCACTGCTATAAATATAATACCTCATAGGCATTAGTTCACAACAATCCCTCATAAGTTCTATCTTCCCAGTTTTACACATGAGGAAACTGAGGCTTACAGCAGTCAAATAGCTTCCCAAGGTCATATGGCTGTAAGTTAGCCAAACTGAGATTTGAAGTCAAGCTCCTCCATCCTTTTTTTTTAGGGGGGTGGGGGACAGAGTCTTGTTCTTGTGCTCCAGGCTGAAGTGCAGTAGCGCAATCTTGGCTCACTGCACCCTCCACCTCCCGGGTTCAAGTGATTCCCCTGCCTCAGCCTCCCAAGTAACTGGGACTACAGGCACCCCCCATCACACCTGGCTAGTTTTTGTCTTTCTAGTAGAGATGGTGTTTCACCATGTTGGCCAGGATGGTCTCGATCTCCTGACCTCGTGGTCCGCCCACCTCGGCCTCCCAGGCCAGGCTCCTCCATTCTTAATCACTCTGGCACACTGTCCTTCAACCGCAGAGCGTCAGTCCCAAATCCTGAGGCTAGTAGAGGACAGATGGGTACTCAAGGAAGAGAGGCATTTTACAAGTTATCAAGCTGTGAGGAATATCAGCACAGCATTTACCTTAAAAAAAAAAAAAAAAAAAACCATAGATGGCATTAGCTAGTCACTTCAAACAAAAAGGCTCAACTAGAGTGAGCTTTAGCGCAGTTATAAATTACTGTGTATCCCTAGGAAAGTGTTTGCCACTCTCTGGGTCTCATCTGTAAAATAAGTGGGCTTAAACTCCAGGATCTACCATTTAAGATCCCGAGAGCTGGATAGCTCTTTCTTTTTCTTTTTTTTTTTTTTTTTGAGACAGTCTCACTCTGTCACCCAGGCTGGGGAGCAGTACAATGGCATGAACTTGGCTCACTGCAACTTCCTGTTGCAGCCTCCACCTCCTGGGTGCAAGTAATTCTCCCGCCTCAGTCTCCTGAATAGCTGAGACTACAGGCACCTGCCACCATGCCTGGCTAATTTTTGTATTTTTAGTAGAGACAGGGTTTCACCATGCTGGCCAAGCTGGTCTCGAACTCCTGACCTCAGGTGATCCACCTACCTTGGCCTCCCAAAGTTCTGGGATTACAGGCATGAGCCACCATGCCCAGCCAGCTCTTTATTTTTAAATTTTTATTATTTATTTATTTTATTACTATTTTTGAGATAGAGTCTCACTCAGTGACACAGGCTGGAGGGCAGTGGTGTGATCCCGTGATCACTGCAGCTTTGACCTCCTGCACCCAAGTGATCCTTCCCCCTCAGCCTGCGGAGTAGCTGGGACCACAGGCATGCCCCACCACATCAGGCTAATTTTTTTTTTTTTTTTTTTTTTTGTGGAGATGGGGTTCTTTTTATTTTGCCCAGGCTGGTCTTGAACTCCTGGCCTCAAGTGATCCTCCCACCTTGGCCTCTCAAAGTGCGGGGTTATAGGCGTGAGCCACCTCGCCCTGCCAGATTATCCCTTCATTCATTTTATTTTACAGAGAAGGACAGGAAGCTGCTTAACCTGAATGTCAGAGCATGCAGGAGTGAGGCTGTCACAGCCCAAGCTACCCCTCACTTGCCTTGGGATGACTTGAGACACCTTTGATTGCTCTTCACTTGGGCTCATTCTCATTTTTCCAAAAGGGCAACATACACTGTCCTTGCAACCCAACTGTGGATTCTTGGCACGAAGCAGGTGTGGGTGGGTGTTTAGACTCCTTTCCTCCTCAGGAACAATGCTCTGGAGAACAGTTCTTTAGTTGGTTATTTGAAGCCCTGAGAACAGAAAGAGACAAAAGATGCATTTGTCATAAAATCAAGAGTCACAAAAGGTTTGCAAGGGGTAGAGCCTGCGCCAGCGTCCTTGGGAAGGAAAGCATCCTTGGATGTTACTGCAGGCTTGTAGTCAGGGGCTAGGGCACTTGGATGCCCTTGACATTCAGGCAGTGCTTCATGGTTATGAAGTTCTTTGTCCCACTGGGACCTCAGAAACCTTGGGTGCAGGGACAGGAATGGTGACAATCGTGAGGAGGATGATGACATTGAAGATGGTGATGACAATGGTCACTCGTGTGCATTCAGCCAGGCATTGTGCTACGGATTTCACGTGCACTGATTCCTGGAAGCGTCCCAACACCATTAGGAGTAGAATCCATTTTCAGCAGGGAAGCTGAAGCTTAGAGGAGTTAATTCAGGCACTCAGGGAAACGTAGCATCAGCAGAGCTGGGTGTTGTACTTAGGTCTCTTCAGCCCTGAAGCCTTAATTCTTTTTTTTTTTTTTTTTTTTTTTTTGAGACGGAGTCTCACTCTGTCACCCAGGCTGGAGTGCAGTGGCACGACTGAACTCGGCTCACTGCAACCTCCGCCTCCTAGGTTCAAGGTTCAAACGATTCTCCTGCCTCAGCCTCCCAAGTAGCTGGGACTACGGGTGCTTGTCACCATGCCTGGCTAATTTTTTGTATTTTTAGTAGAGATGGGGTTTCACTGTATTAGCCAGGATGGTCTCTATCTCCTGAACTCATGATCTGCCCGCCTCAGCCTCCCAAAGTGCTGGGATTACAGGCATGAGCCACCACGCCTGACCTAATTCTTTATTTTATGGGTGCTCTAGCTGAGGCTTAGAGTGGGTAAGTAGCTCAGAGCTAAAAAAAACAACTTGGGTTTTAAAATGTGTGGAGAAATGAAAGCCCACTCTATGGCCAAAATAGAGCAGGCAGACCTCTGGTTGGCACCAGAGAGAGCTGGGCTAGACTTGGCAGCTAAAGTTCGAATGGATGTTCCAGGCCACGTTTTTCCTTCCTCCTCCCTTCCCTTCCTTTATTCTTTGGGGACTGAATCTTCTGTTGTTTTACTCTCTTTTATTGTGCTCAATCCTGGGGGTGACTCACTACCATTCCCCACCCAAACCCTTCCTTCTTTCCTTCAATTCTCAAATCCTGTCTTCATGGAGCATACAGTCTCTAGAGGAAAGAGAGATTAAGAAATCACACGAACCACAGTTGCAAATTGTGAATTATGTTAGCTGTCAGGGAGGAGGAGTATAGGAAGCCACAACATCTAATCCTGGGGATCATGGATGGCTTCCTAGAGAAAGCGATATTGGATCTGGGACACATTGGTCTAAGTCAAAGTTTTCTTTGGCAGTCCCTGAGGCAGGGATCAGGTGAGCCTTGGTAAAAGAGGAGGATGAGGAAGAAAAAGAGGAGGAAGAGGACAGCACACCCTGGTACTTGTTAATCTGCCCCCTCTGCATTTGGGATTTTACTGAGAGTGGGCTGACTTGGTCTCCGTCCTCGAGGGTGGTGGTTCTCCAAGCATGGTCCCTGAACCAGTGGCATCAGTATTAGGTGGGAACTTGTTAGAAATGCACATTCTTGGGCCCTTCTGCAGACCTACTGAATGGAAAATTTTGGGGTGAAACCAAGACTCTGTGTTTTAACAAGCCCTCCTCGTGATTCTGTGACCTGCTAAAGTTTGAGAGCCAGGTTCTAGATGCCTACAGTCAAGTGGATTCACTCATTAAAGGTATAGAAGTTCCCGGTTCTCTCTCATGTTCTCCACATGGAAGAGGAAGTTATAAATGGTATTTTGAGAGGTCTGATGGGGCCTGCAGCTATAGAGAGAAATAGGACATGTTGTTTGATAAGGTGGAGAGTGGGAGACAAAAATGCGAAGATTTTAGCAAGTCAGAGATTAGTTGCACAGAGGCTGAAACTCCAGGAGGTAAAAGCATGTTATATGATTTGAAAACTGAAAAGAACCTAGCACATCATATTCTGCTCCCACCCTCACTGTCTTAGTCCTTTTAGGCTGCTACAACAAATTACCATAGGCTAGGTAACTTACAAGTGATGGAAATGTAAGTTACCATAGGCTAGGTAACTTACAAGTGATGGAAATGTCAAGGCTGGGAAATCCAAGATTAAGTCACCAGCAGGTGAATTGATCCCACCACCAATCTTTGGTGCCTGGTGGGACTCATTTCTCAAAGATAGTGCCTTTTTTTTTTTTTGACAGAGTCTTGCTCTGTCGCCCAGGCTGGAGTGCAGTGGTGCCATTTTGGCTCACTGCAACCTCTGCCTCCCCAGTTCAAGTAATTTTCCTGCCTCAGCCTTCTGAGTAGCTAGGATTACAGATGCATGCCACCACGCCTGGCTAATTTTTGTGTTTTTAGTAGAGATGGGGTTTCACCGTATTGGTCAGGCTGGTCTTGAACTCCTGACCTCGTGATCCACCCACCTCAGTCTCCCAGAGTGCTGGGATTACAGGTGTGAACCACTGCGCTTGGCCGACAGTGCCTTCTTACTCTGTCCTCACTGGTAGAAGGGACAAACAAGCTCTCTAGGGTCTCTTTTAAAAGGGCGTGAATCGGCCGGGCGCGGTGGCTCACGCCTATAATCCTAGCACTTTGGGAGGCCGAGGCGGGTGGATCACGAGGTCAAGAAATCGAGACCATCCTGGTCAACAAGGTGAAACCTCGTCTCTACTAAAAATACAAAAATTAGCTAGGCATGATGGTGCGTGCCTGTAGTCCCAGCTACTCCGGAGGCTGAGGCAGGAGAATTGCTTGAACCCAGGAGGCGGAGGTTGC
>NW_022437034.1:695391-695666 GCF_009761245.1 Sapajus apella | reverse complement strand
GTGAATCGAATTCATGAGGGCTCCACCCTCAGGACTTAATAATCTCCAAAGATTCCACCTTCTAATATTATCACATTGGAGATGAGGTTTCAATTATGAATTTGGGGGACCATAAACATGCATACATGCATACCATAGCACCCAACCAAGACAAGATCCAGAGAGTTGCTACCTCATTCTTTTTTTTTTTTTTTTTTTTTTTTGACGGGGGTTTGCTTTTTTTTTCCAGGGCTGGGTGCAATGGCGCGATCTCGGCTCACCGCAACCTCCGCCTC
>NW_022437034.1:690986-694991 GCF_009761245.1 Sapajus apella | reverse complement strand
CGGCTCACCGCAACCTCCGCCTCCTGGGTTCAGGCAATTCTCCTGCCCCAGCCTCCTGAGTCGCTGGGATTACAGGCACGCGCCACCAGGCCCAGCTAATGTTTTGTATTTTTAGTAGAGACGGGGTTTCACCATGTTGACCAGGATGGTCTCGATCTCTTGACCTCGTGATCCACCCGCCTTGGCCTCCCACAGTGTTGGGATTACAGGCTTGAGCCACCACGCCCGGCCTCCTCATTCTTTAAAAAACCTTTTCCATCATTGGCTGGTTAAATCTGAGATCCAATCTACTTCCATCTGACTTCCTTCCATTGGCTTTAGTTCTCTAGATTCTTGCAGGTAAATCCTTTCATCCTTCCTCCTGTCTGCCCAGTGATGAGAATATGGGTGGTTCTTAGTGAAAACACAATCACTGATCAACCAAAGTTTAAAGAAGCTCCTGGACTTATAAATGCTTTTATTAAAGCAAGAGTGAAGGTGAAAGAAACTTCAAGCACACATCGTGCCCTCTGTCTGAGAAGCTGACATGACAGCGGCTTTGTACATTGGGCCACATTCTGGAGAAAATGTTAAGTAAATTTTGCAAGGTCCTGATTTCTAACTCTGACCCAAGCCTCCAATGTCCTAGGTCACAGACACCTCTCACATGTGGTTTCCCTTACGTCCTGCATTTATGACTTGGCTGATTAGGAAGAATTTTTTGGACCACATATTTAAACTATCATTGCTTGCTATGGGTACTGGCTACTTCACAGGCCAAGATCGACTTAGTTGCTGGAGAAACATGTTCCTTGTGTCATTCTGGGGCTCCCCATCACATATTTAATCTACATATGTTCATTCATACATTCATTTAACCATTCTACACATCCTGCAAACCCAGTTTAGCCTCCTCAGTCTACCTGCAATTGGGCACTACTCAATTTCTTCTCCAAATCAAGCACCAAAGTCAACCATGGATAAGTTCTATTTCAAAGAATATGCTAACAAAAGACCCAATTCAAAGAAAAAGCAAACGTGACAGAGTACAAAAGAGTAGCACCAATTGGTGCGATTTTGGTTCACTGCAACCTCAGCCTCCCAGGTCCTGGTTAAAGCAATTCTCCTGCCTCACCCTCCTGAGTAGCTGGGATTACAGGCATGCACCACCATGCCCAGCTTTTGTATTTTTAGTAGAGACAGTGTTTCACCATGTTGTCCAGACTAGTCTTGAACTCCTGACCTTCTGATCTGCCTACCTCAGCCTCCTAAGGTGCTGGGATTATAGGCATGAGCCACTGCACCCAGCCTTCAATTCTCTTTTGAACCATACTTGCATGTTGTCCCAATGCCCTTCACGACATGAGGAAGAGGGCACAGACAGGAGTAGCCCATTTTAGAAAGAGCCAGAGCAAAGCCCAGGAAGAAATAGAACACAGAGACCTGCCTCTCAGCCTGGGCCTCCCACCACCAACCAGGGCCCCCAGGCCTGTGAAGGCTCTTGGGGACACCATCATAAGGAGATGACATCAGCCCATGAGTGATAATATAGCATCAACCAAAACAAAACTTCAAAAAGAAACTTACTATGAAATGGGCCTCTGAGATTTCTTGCATAAAGATGATCTTTGAAGAGTCACACCACAATAAAATCACCATTTCTCTACACTCTCGATGGTGCCGGACAAAAATGTGACAACATGCTCTTCAACTGGCTTCCCGCCAAACACCGAAGAGCGAGCTCATGTGCCCACCACCGTGTAATAACCCAAGCCAAATCTCCGTTTTATTTTTACCAAAAAGGAAAAAAAAAAGACTTCATCTTACCACAACAGTCCATTGAATTCAAGCCTTTTCACAGAGGAAGCAAAAGACTTCCTAATCTCTAGCAAAAAATGCCAGCTATGTGCTCCCACAGGGTTCCAGTCGCTGGAGGCCGCAGGGCACCAGGGCCATCACAGTAACTTCCCAGCTGATCTACAATTCAATTCCCTTTTGTGCAAAACTCCAGATGCTGTCCAACAGTTTGGATCCAGGCTTCAATCCCGGGACGTTCCAGCCTTGTCGTCAGCCCCAGTGCATTCCCTGACCTGGCAAGCAGACTCAGAAATCAGGACTAGAATCTGAGACCCAGAGCCTGACCACGTAGCTTTAGCTGCCTTTGAGAGGAGAGATGGATTTCCAATTTGATCCATAGTACTTTCCATGTACCAGTCACCGGAGGGAAAGGGGATGGGTGAGCGTGGAGCGTGTGGCTTTGTAGACTACAAAGCCCTCAAAAGCTTCATAGACAAAATACAGATTAAACATACATATACTCTAGCAAAGCCAGCCAGGCATAGTGTGAGCAGTGGGTGCTTTACAGAAATTGCTTTAGATATCAGAGGAAATGGCAGGGAGGTTCCAAGAAGATAGATTGGAATTGAAACATTGGCTAACCTGTCAGTTTCACTTATTTATTTGGCTTTTTTTCCCCCTTTTTTGTGAAGAACGGGGTCTCACTATATTGCCCAGGCAGGTAGGTCTCAAACTCCTGGGCTCAAGCTATCCTCCCACCTCTGCCTCCCTAAGAGCTGGGACTACAGGTGTGAGCCATCTCACCTGGCCATAACCTGTCAGTTTCCCTAGGAAATGTCAGTCTCATTTCCTCTGCCCTCTCAGTCCTAACCTTACCATCAGATTTATTTTCGTGCTCAGCCGTGTCCCTTATCCCTCCACAGTTCACTGTAAAACAAACCATTTTTACCAGCACTCAGTTATCTGGTAAATAGTATTTTATTTAGGCTTATAAGGAGTTGTAAAATACAAAAGAAGTAGAGTGGGAAAACCTTTTTGTAATATATAATAATAAATGAAAAAAGCTAGATAAAATTTCTAAAGTAGAATTCCATTTATTTATTCATTTATTTAGACATAGGGTCTTACTCTGTCACCCAGGTGATATAAATATATATATCCTACATATATAGGATGGAAGTGAAGATATTTACATATATAACCTATTATATGTAATTATATATAATCATAATCGTTATAATTATTTAATTAAATGATTGAATGATTTGATATGTATTAACAAATAATTTTAATCATTTAAAATTAATATCTTAAAATTTAAATATTAAAATTCTTTTTTTTTTTTTAAGACTGATTCTTACCTTGTTGCCCAGGCTGGAGTGCAATGGCACAATTTTAGCTCACTGCAACCTCCACCTCCTGGGTTGGGACAGTTCTCATGCCTCAGCCTCCTGAGTAACTGGGATCACAGGTGTGTACCACCACACCCGGCTAATGTTTGTATTTTTAGTAGAGACAGGGTTTCACCATGTTGACCAGGCTAGTCTCAAACTCACAACCTCAGATGATCCACCCACCCTGGCCTCCCAAAGTGCTGGGATTATAGGCATGAATCACCGTGCCTGGCCAGATATTAAAATTCTAATAAATTAAGCACAAAATATTAAAGCAAGAATCGTTAGACCTACAGAAATATTCTGACAAACCCACATTATAAGAAAAATTTAAATTTATTTTTCTCTACCGTTAGATCAAGCAAGTAAACAAAATCAACAGTTATAAAAGATTTGAACAACACAATCAATAAGTTTAATCTAATAGATATATAGAATTATTTTTATTTTTATTTTTTTATTTTTGGTGTGCTACACGTTCAGAGAAACTTCTCTAGTAACAAACTATAGAAATGATCCCTGAAAGTATAGTCTTAGAATTATTTATCTAAGCCAGGTGCGGTGGCTCAAGCCTGTAATCCCAGCACTTTGGGAGGCCGAGGCGGGTGGATCACGAGGTCAAGAGATCGAGACCATCCTGGTCAACATGGTGAAACCCCGTCTCTACTAAAACTACAAAAAATTAGCTGGGCATGGTGGCGCGTGCCTGTAGTCCCAGCTACTCAGGAGGCTGAGGCAGGAGAACTGCCTGAACCCAGGAGGCGGAGGTTGCGGTGAGCCGAGATCGTGCCATTGCACTCCAGCCTGGGTAACAAGAGTGAAACTCCGTCTCAAA
>NW_022437034.1:667319-690886 GCF_009761245.1 Sapajus apella | reverse complement strand
TTTTTTTTTTTTTTTAAAAAAAACTCATGACATCACAATGGGAATTTAAGATATTTAGAATTGGTGGTTAGAATATGGGATGTAATAGGGAAGCAGTAGACCATTGTGTCTACTATAGAAATAGAAAAAAAAATGGATCAACTAAAAAACATATATATATTTCTTTTTAGAGACACTGGAAGGCTGGAAATCTAATTGAACTAAATTCCAGAGCAGAAAGCACCCTTCCAACATGAGTGGAGATTCATGACTGCTTTCTTCTCTGAGGGCATTTGTTAGGTCTCACCATGGGCTGGAAGAGATTAGACTTGCCAGCATAGAGGCAAGCCTACTCAGAGAGAATGAGAAACCAGCCAGCTTTGATGGTCATGTGAGCTGGCTAGACAGAGTAGAATCTGAAGAAGCTTCAAATGCCTCGCTGGTTTTCCCCACCTGCCAGTGCTCCTCATAGGATTTTTGCTAAGTTCAGGGCAGTAGAGAAGGCTGGGTTGGACATTCAGATATAGATGTCCTATGATACTGTCGTATTCGAGAAAGAGAAGGCTGCTTGAAAAAAAAGGGCCTGTAATAAAAAAAAGGGTCTGTCACCCAGGCTGGAGTGCAGTGGTGCAATCTTGGCTCACTGCATGCTCTGCCTCCTGGTTTCAAGCAATTCTCCTGCCTCAGCCTCCCAAGTAGCTGGGACTACAGGCATGTGGCATCATGCCTAGCTACGTTTTGTATTTTTAGTAGAGACAAGATTTCACCATGTTGGCCAGGCTGGTCTCAAATTCCTGACCTCAGGTGATCCACCTGTCTTGGCCTCCCAAAGTGCTGGGATTACATGTGTGAGCCACCATGCCTGGCCGAAACTTTTTTTTTTTTTTAATTAAAATTTGAAAAATTAAAAAAATACAGATGAAGTCTCACTATGTTGGCCAGGCTGGTCTGGAACTCCTGAGCTCAAGTGATCCTCCTGCCTCGGCCTACCAAAGTGCTAGGATGACAGGCATGAGCCATCGTGCTCAGCTGATATTTGAAACTAAAAGTGAACTGATCCAGCTCAATATCAGGCTGGTTCAAAGTGATCAGTTCATTACCTTAGCTGACTGAGAGAAGAAAGAGTGTTCTCTCTCTAGTGAAAAATAACATCTACATCAGACTCTATGGCTATTTATGCGTAATATTAAAAAAATACATAATATATTCTAGAAAAATGTGGGTTGTAAGCAAGAGAAAAAATAGACAACAGAAACAGCCCTACAGGTAACCCACGTGTTGGAATTAGTAGACAAGGACTTTAAGACATTTTGTAATTATGTTTTTTTGTTTGTTTGTTTTTTAAGACAGGGTTTCACCATGTTGGTCAGGATGGTCTTGAACTCCCGACTTCAGGTGATCTGCCCGCCTTGGCCTCCAAAGTGCTTGGATTACGGGTGTGAGCCACCACGCCCGGCCGTGTAATTATGTAAAAGAAAAATAAAAGATGGACAAAATGGATGAAAAGACAAAAAAGAATGCAATAGAGAAATTAAATCTCTAAAAAAAGAACATGGATATTCTACAATTGAAAAATATAATGTTTTAAATTAAGAATTCATTGACTAGGCTTAACAGCAGGTTAGCCACAGTAGAAAAAAATATATCACTGAACTTGAAGACTAGTTATTAGAGATTACGCAAACTGGCCGGGTGCAGTGGCTCACACCTGTAATCTCAGCACTTTGGGAAGCCGATGCAGAGGGATCACCTGAGGTCAGGATTTCGAGACCAGCCTGGCCAACATGGCGAAACCTCGTCTCTACTAAAAAGACAAAAATTAGGCCGGGCGCCGTGGCTCAAGCCTGTAATCCCAGCACTTTGGGAGGCCGAGGCAGGTGGATCACGAGGTCAAGAGATCGAGACCATCCTGGTCAACATGGTGAAACCCCGTCTCTACTAAAAATACAAAAACATTAGCTGGGTATGGTGGCGCGTGCCTGTAATCCCAGCTACTCAGGAGGTTGAGGCAGAAGAATTGCCTGAACCCAGGAGGCGGAGGTTGCAGTAAGCCGAGATCGTGCCATTGCACTCCAGCCTGGGTAACAAGAGTGAAACTCCGTCTCAAAAAAAAAAAAAAAAAAAAAATACAAAAATTAGCCAGGTGTGATGGCACACGCCTGTAGTCCTGGCTACTCAGGAGACTGAGGCAGGAGAATCGCTTGAACCCAAGAAGTGGAGGTTGCAGTGAGCTGAGACAGTGCCATTGCACTCCAGCCTGGGCGACAGAGTGAGACTCCATCTCAAAAATAATAATAATAAATAAAAATAAAAACAGAAAAGTTAGCTGGGCATGGTGGCGGGCACCTGTAACCCAGCTACTTAGGAGGCTGAGGCAGGAAAATTGCTTGAACCCATTAGGCAGAGTTTTCAATGGGCTGAAATTGTGCCACTACAACCTGGTCAACAGAGCAAGGCTGCATCTCAAAAAAAAGGAAAGAAGAAAGAAAGGAAAGAAATTATGCAAACTGAAGTACAGAGAAAATGTAGTAGCAAAAGAACAGAACTTGAAAGAGAGGTAAGACAGGAGGAAATGCTCTAACATTTGCATATTGGAATTTCAGAAGGAAAGAGGAGAAATAATGAGTCATAAAAGAATTTTCAAAACATAATGAAGGATATTAACACACTGTTCAAGACGTTCTTAGCAAACCCCAAAAGGATAAATTTTGATTAAACACACACACACACACACACACACACACACACACACACATCCAAGCACATTATAGTTAAACAACTGTTGAAAACTGAAGAGAAACAGAAACCCTTACAGCAAGAAAGGAAAAAAAAAAATCTCTTGCAGAAAAACAAAACAATAATAAGAATTGTAACTGACTTCCCAAAAGAAATTATGGAAGCCAGAAGAAAATGAAATAAGATTCTTAAAATACTGGAGGAAAAAACTGCCAAACTAGAACTGTGTATTGTATATTCTTAAAAAGAGAGGGGTAAAAAGGCATTTTCAGACAAACAAAAGTTCAGTGAATTTACTACCATCAGTGCTGAACTACAAGAAATGCTAAAATGGTTAAGATCTGCCATCTAAGATATTATCTCTAAACAAGTGTCAGCTCCATTAGAACATTTCAATCAGGGATTAATAACCTGGGCACCAGAGATACCCAAAGCGGAGGCTGATATCCATAAGTTTCTGTGGGAAAAAATTACAAATTAATTTTGGATGGTCTCTAATTGAAATTCAGCATTTCCTTTCATTATGAATATGGTCAACAAACCCACCAGTGCTAGCAGCACCTATGACTTTGTCTCCAGTAGAAACCACAAATACTTTGGGCCAGACACAGTGGCTCACACCTATAATCCCAGCAGGAGAATCATTTGAACCCAGAAGGTGGAGGTTTCGGTGAGCTGAGATTGTGCCGCTGCACTCCAGCATGGGAGACAGAGCAAGACTCCATCTCAAAAAAAAAAAAAAAAAATCACAGATATTTTCTTTTTTTTTTTTTTTTTGAGATGGAGTTTTGCTCTTGTTACCCAGGCTGGAGTGCAATGGCGTGATCTCGGCTCACCGCAACCTCCGCCTCCTGGGTTCAGGCAATTCTCCTGCCTCAGCCTCCTGAGTAGCTGGGATTACAGGCACGCGCCACCAGGCCCAGGTGATTTTTTGTAGTTTTAGTAGAGACGGGGTTTCACCGTGTTGACCAGGATGGTCTTGATCTCTTGACCTCGTGATCCACCCTTCTCGGCCTCCCAAAGTGCTGGGATAACAGGCGTGAGCCACCGCGCCCGGCCAGATATATTCTTCTCTATGCTGTTGTTGCAAATGTATCAAAGTAGTGTTTACACTCATCAGGACTTCAAAATTGCCATTGTTATTAGGTTCCTGCTGGATCTTACTACATAATGCATTAATAAATACATGCATGTATTACCATAGTGACACTTTCACATTTTAATAACTATAATTCACACTATTGTTTTCCCTTGTAATCCTATGTATTTTGTGCATTTAAAAACATTATTCTGAGAAAGGATACACAGGTTTCATATGATTGTCCAAGGGGTTCATGGTGCATGCACACACACACACGTACCTGTGCACAAAGGTTGAGAGTTCCTGATCTAAAGGAAGTAGGAAATGGTCGGGAACCGTCCTCACCTTGATCCTGTTCACCATGTTGTATTACAGATATTTATATATCTTTCCTTACTAGCCTATGAATTCTTACAGGGCAGGAATGATGTCTTTTATTTCTTTGGGTCATCATTATAGAATATTTTCTGTGTATAACGATTGAGCCCCATTGAGTGAGGAAGAAGAATGGAGAGATTCAAAGGAGAGAGATAATTAATTCAGGTGCTTATCCAAGCATTCATTCATTCATTCAAGAGAACTGCTCAATAGCTACTCAATGCCAGCCAGTATGGTAGGCGCTGGGGACAATAGGAAGAATGAAACCCAAGTCTTTATTCTCATGGAGCACCCATTCCAGCTAATGGAAGAAAGATAAAAGATTTCTAAAGAAAGACAAATGAGAATGAACTCACTTGTTCTGGAAAGGCAGCATCATGGGAAAACTCTAGTTCTTAAATCTATATTCATCAACTCTTTCTGGGTAAAATGTTACTGGGAGAAAGTAACACTAAGGCTAGAAAATGAAGATAAAGATGCTCTTCCTTTTTTTTTTCTTTTTTTTTTTTCTTCTTTTTTTTGACAGATGCTCGCTCTTCACCCAGGCTGGAGTGCAGTGGCACAATCTTGGCTCACTGCAACCTCCACCTCCTGGGTTCAAGCAATTCTCCTGACTCAGCCTCCCAAGTAGCTGAGATTACAGACATCTGCCACCACGGCTGGCTAATTTTTTGTATTTTTAGTAGAGATGAGGTTTCGCCATGTTGGCCAGGCTGGGCTCGAACTCCTGACCTCTAATGATCTACCCACCTTGGCTTCCCAAAGTGCAGGGATTACGGGCATGAGCCATCATGCCCAAAGATGCTCTTCTTCTTTGCTTTTTTTTTTTTGAGATGGAGTTTCACTCTTGTTGCCCACGCTGGAGTGCAATAGCACGATCTCGACTCGCCACAACCTCTGCCTCCCGGGTTCAAGTGATTCTCCTGCCTCAGCCTCCCAAGTAGCTGAGATTACAGGCATGCATCACCACCCCTGGTTAATTTTGTATTTTTATTAAAGACAAAGTTTCTCCATGTTGGTCAGGCTGGTCTCGAACTCCTGACCTCAGGTGATCTGCCTGCCTTGGCCTCCCAAAGTGCTGGGTTTATAGGCGTGAGCCACTGTGCCCAGCCAAAGATGCTCTTCTTAAAAGGCAGAGTCAGCTGGGTAAAGTGGCATGTGCCTGTAATCCCAGTTACTTGAGGAGGTTAAGGTGGGGAGATTGCTTGAGCCCAAGAGTTCGAGACCAGACTGGGTAACATGGCAAGACCCTGTCTCAAAAAAAGAGAAAAATAAAGTCTTTGGAGTTCTCATGAGGACAATGTACCTTGCTGAATGGCTGCTGGTCTTACCTAGTAAACTTTGAGGATAAGTTAACCCTCCATTGCCCAAGATGTTTCAGGGGCTGGCATGTTTAAAAAAAAGCAAGATAGATGTCTGCCCTCTCGGAGTTCTGGTTCTTGTTCAAGGATTCTATGATGCTATCAATTAGTCAGAATGTGCAAGGTTGCCTAGATACCTTGGGGCTCCCTTTTCTTGTAAGAGACCAGGGCTGGGAGAGAAGGGGCCAAGTGACCTCCCCTGACCTGCCAAACATGAGCTGAGAGACCGGGTCATGGCAGAACTTAACGGCACAACAACCTGAATCCATGGGTCAGATCATTTGTCCAGAAAGGACAGCAAGAAAGAGAAAGACCCCCTAGCAGAACCAGGAGAAAGAGGGACTGGAAGCTGAGGATGCCTTACCATGAAATGGGAGAACTGGGGAAAGAGAGTAAGAACAGCAAGGTTTTTAATTGATTAAGACAAAACCTGATAACATGAAACTTTTCTCTGAAGAGGCATAACTTCCAAATACAAAAAGGTACATTTAATAAATTTATACAACATTTCTCTAGAGAGATATCACCTTAAAATACAAAAAAAGATAATTTTGGCTGGGCGCGGTGGCTCACGCCTGTAATCCCAGCACTTTGGGAGGCCGAGGTGGGTGGATCACGAGGTCAAGAGATCGAGACCATCCTGGTCAACATGGTGAAACCCCGTCTCTACTAAAAATACAAAAATTAGCTGGGCATGGTGGTGCGTGCCTGTAATCCCAGCTACTCGGGAAGCTGAGGCAGGAGAATTGCCTGAACCCAGGAGGCGGAGGTTGTGGTGAGCCAAGATTGCGCCATTGCACTCCAGCCTGGGTAACATGAGCGAAACTCCGTCTCAAAAAAAAAGATAATTTTGGTAAATCTAGGGCCTGTTCACAGTAGTATCACCATATATATGTATTGAAAGTATGGACCAGGCACAGTGGCTCACGGCTGTAATTTCCAGCACTTTGGAAGGCCAAGGCAGGAGGATCACTTGAGGCCAGGAGTTTGAGACAAGTCAGGGCAACATAGTGAGACCCCTGCCTCTACAAAAATCTAAAAGTTAGCTGGCATGGTGGCACGCACCTGCAGTTCCAGCTACTCAGGAGTCTGAGATTGGAGAATGGCTTAAGCCTGGGAGGTCAAAGTTGCGGTGAGCTGGGACTGTGCCACCACGCTCCAACCTGGGTGACAGAGTGAGACCTTGTCTCAAAAACACAACAAAGAAGAAAGAATAAAAAACTATGTCCCAGGGAACCCTCAGCTCCCTCATTACCTCCAGCCCTAGCTGGCCTCTCTCTCTCGGTCTTTAGACTCAGCCTCCTTCACTCCATCTGGACATCCTGCTTCAGCAAATGTTGACACTTACAGCTGGAATAAAAAAAAATTTTTTTTTTTTTGAGACAGAGTCTTGATTTGTTGCCCAGGCTAGAGTGCAATAGCTTGATCTCGGCTCATTGCAACCACCACCTGCCAGGCTCAAGAGATTCTCCTGCCTCAGCTTCCCAAGTAGCTGGGATCACAGGCATCTGCCACCATGCCCAGCTATTTTTTTTTGTATTTCTAGTAGAGATGGGGTTTCACTATGCTAGCCAGGCTGGTCTCAAACTCCTGACTTCAAATTATCTGCCTGCCTTGGCCTCCAAAAGTGCTGAGATTACAGGCATGAGCCACTGGGCCCAGCTGAAGCCATAATCATTTTTTTTTTTTTTTTTGAGACAGAGTCTCACTCTGTCACCCAGGCTGGTGTTCAGTGGCACAATCTTGGCTCACTGCAATCTCCGCCTCCCAGGTTCAAGCAATTCTCTTGCCTCAGCCTCCCAAGTAGCTGGGACTACAGGCATGCGCCACCATGCCCAGCTAATTCTTTGTATTTTTAGTAGAGACGGGGTTTCACCTTGTTGGTCAGGCTGGTCTCAAACTCCTGACTTCATGATCCACCTGCCTTGACCTCCCAAAGTGCTGGGAGTACAGGTGTGAGTCACCATGTCCGGCGCCATAATCTTTTGAAGAGATAGCAAGAGCACTCTGTGGAGTTGTCATAATTAAGTATATGATTAAGCATATAAATAAAAATAAAATCACTCTGGATTTTTCTTTTCAGTTTGTTTCCCATGACAATAGTTGACTCTTTCCTTTCTTCCTTCCTTCCGCTCTCTCTCTTTCTTTTCTTTCTCTTTCTTTCTTTCTCTCTCTCTCTCTCTAAGAAGCAGGGTCTCGTTCGGTTGCCCAGGCTGGAGTGCAGTGGTGCAATCATAGCTCATTGTAACCTCTAACCGAGACTCAAGAGATTCCCGCCACCTCAGCCTCCTGAGTAGCTGGGACAGCAGCTGTGCACCACCACATTCTACTAACTAAAAAAATTTTTGTGCCGGGCGCGGTGGCTCAAGCCTGTAATCCTAGCACTTTGGGAGGCCGAGGCGGGTGGATCACGAGGTCAAGAGATTGAGACCATCCTGGTCAACATGGTGAAACCCCGTCTCTACTAAAAATACAAAAAATTAGCTGGGCATGGTGGCGCGTGTCTGTAGTCGCAGCTACTCAGGAGGCTGAGGCAGGAGAATTGCCTGAACCCAGGAGACGGAGGTTGTGGTGAGCCGAGATCGCGCCATTGCACTCCAGCCTGGGTAACAAGAGTGAAACTCCGTCTCAAAAAAAAATAAAAATAAAAAAATAAAAAAAAATTTAAAAATTTTTGTATGGGTGGGGGTCTTGTTATGCTGCCCAAGCTGTTCTCGAACTTCTGGCCTCAAGCAATCTTCCTGCCTTAGCCTCCCAGAGTGCTGGATTATAGGTGTGAGCCACCATCCCTAGTCTATTCTTTTTCTGAAGATAGTTTCTTGAAAAGTTCTATTTTTTTCAATCAAGTAAGTATTTGATAGGAGTGGCAGAGTGCTAGGTTCACTAGAGCAATGCAAGAATGTGTCTGACAAAGAGTTTACAATCTATCTGGCCAGATGTGAAACTCATGCAGATAACTATGTGGCAAAACAGAAAAGCACAGGCAGTTCAGGTAAAGCAGGGAAGCGAGGACAGAGAGAGGACATCCACTAGAGAAATGGTCAGGGACAGGCCAATTCCACATAGTTCTGCAGGGTAGAATGGAGATCAATGGGGCGTATGGGAGGATCCCAACACAGAAGTCAGAAGGACTTCCAGTCAACTCCAGCTGTTCAAAAGCAAGAGCTGTAGGATCGTGTGGGAAATCTGGATAATCTAATGAAATCTGGATAATCTGTTAAGTATTCTAATGAAATCTGGATAATCTGTTAAGGATATTGTAGAAGATATTCCATATATTTCCCCTTGTTGGTAGGAAGTTTGGACTAGAAAAAAATGCTAAAGCTCCTTCTGACTCTGAATCCCTTATTCCACCAACAAAGCATGGCTTTGCCAAGTGAGCCTCCCAGAAGAAATATCAGCATCTCATGCAGCGTATCTTGGAAAATCAAAATTTTTTTATTAATTTGCTGGATTTCATATACCTAATAATCCTTAAAACAACTATCATCAGCAGCAACACAAACCACATGCAAAATGAAAAACTGATGCCCCAGACAGCACCGCACCACATAGCACACACTTAATAAGGAACAAAACCCTACAGGATGCTGACATAACTTACTTTAAACATGCAAAGATTCCTGCAGGGCTCCCTGGTAATCAACCTCTCTGCATCCTGAGGCTGGATGCTTCAAAGTCTTTGTTCCCTCATCAGGTTTGAAGTCAACACGGCAAGTTAAGGACAAGTTAGATGAGATCCCCCTAGTTCATGACATGAGTTCCTCTTCCTCTCCAAGGTCCATCCACAAGTAGAGGGCCTGATCCCCCACAAGAGATGGCTTAAGCAACCCAGTGGGGAAACTCAGCCTGCCAGCCACATGGGGAGATTCTGTATGTTTCCAAGTACAGCATCCACAGCACTGAAAGCCATAGAGAACTTTCAGCTCAAGCCTCAACTGAAAAATGTGTTGAAAGGGGAGCTCTCAGGACAGAAACTTTGATTTCACAAGTTGGCCCATTTTGGCCCAAATATACCAAATAGAGATGTCATGTAATGTCACTGCAAATCCAGTAACAAGACACTAAGAGTACCCGAGAACCTGGGGTTCTCTATCGGCCATCCAGAAGGTGAGGTCAGCCAGGACGGTGCCCACTGGTGTCTGTCCAACTGATCTGCCAGAGGAAAGCCTGGTCAGTATCCCAGACGCATCAGGCCCAATCCCAGGGGTTCCTAGTTCTCCTTCCATGCCTGCTGTATCCTCTTCGCCACAGCAGTGATCAGCGCTGCCCCTTTTCCACTGCCATCTTCTGACAGCATGAATGTCACATCACATCGAGGGGCTAGTTCCTTCACAGTTTCCTGCAATATTCTAGAAAAGCTATGAAAAAGAGAGAAGCATCATCAGCCCTTCCATGTAGCATCAGCACATTTGCAAATGATCAAAATCTAATTTCTTTAGTCTCTTCCCTTCAGTTTGCTTTCCAAGGCTTTAAACAGCTTCTTTTTCTAATTTTTTTTTGAGACACGGTCTCATTCTGCAGCCCCAGGATAGAGCACAGTTGTGCAATCACAACTCACTGCAGCCTACAGTTTCCAGGCTCAAGCCCCCCAGCTCAGCCTCCCATGTATCTGTGACTACAGGTGTGCATCACCATGCCCAACTAATTTTTGTAATTTTTGCTCATTTTGTATTTCATTTATTTATTTTTGTAGAGATGGAGTCTCTCTGTGTTGCCCAGCTGGTCTCGAACTTCTGAGCTCAAGTGATCCTCCCGTCTCTGCCATTATGGGCATAAGCCACTGCAACCAGTCAACTTACATTTCTTGAGTCCTGTGTGAAGCGCTTTACGTATGCTAACTCATTCCAACCTCACGCATTTAGCCCTATGTGGTAGGGATTATTAGTGCCAGCCTTTTGTGGATGAGAAACCCGGGGTTTAGAGAGGCCAGCTAACATTCCCACATCATATTACTGGGTAGCAGAGGCACCAGGGCTCACGCCTTGTCTGTCAGATTGAATAGGTGACTTGACCACACAGCACTCCTTTCCCATAAAAGGACGGGGACACATCTTCCCATGCGTCAGCTGAGGAGTCTATGCCAAGTCCACCCTTGGCCGCCAGCACCTCCGCTGCCCCACCCACCACGCCTCTCATGGGCACTCACTGAGGGTGTAGTTTGTACAGGGTGCCATCCACACCCACAGTGATCTTCAGGCGTTCCAGCCCCTGGTCTTCTCTCCTTTTTTCCACTACGGCGGCCAGGCCAGCACCGCACAGCTGGGCTGCCCGCCGGGACACGGCTCCGCACACCTCCTTCACCACGATGCTGTCCTCACACGTGCTGTCCAGGCCCAGCTCCTGCAGAATCCTCCTGACCTGGAGGAGGGCCAGCCGATCGCTGCAGGCAACAGAGCAGGGAGTCAGGACCTGCTTTCCAGGGCCCTGGGTCATGCTTAATGCAATACATGGCCTCCCCGTTCTTAGATGCCCATGCAGGAGGGAGGAGAAATTGACCCAGGCAATGGCTAGGCTGGAGTAGAATGCCTTAGAAGCTGAGACTCAAGAAGGTCCACCACCCTGGAAGTTCTACCAACTTTCAAAAATAAAGTGTGAGTGCCTCTGGTGTTCAGCATGTTCATATCTAGATCTCACTAGAAGCCATATGAGCTATAGCAACCAACAGGTACCCATTTTTCAGAAGAGGAGGCTAAGGCTCAGCCTGCTAGAGCTGTGTGTGCCCTCTTGGTAGAGAGCAGGGGCTCAAATGCAAGCCTTTTCACACCACCTCTTGTACTTTCCCACGAATTGTGCCAACTCCCATACTCTGGCCCCCTTCAAGTGAAGGCCACCTTTCCTTCTATTTAACTTTTTCTGATTCTCTGCATTTTCTTCCCTTTTTCTGATTTCTCGGCTCTTGGACAGTTTAAGACTATATTTTCAGTAGTAGCCAGCAGGGTATATTTAATGAGCAAGTGAATAAATGAATATACAAAATACAATCAGAACCTTAGAGAATGGGAACCTGGTAGGACTATAAACACATGCAGAGAAGCACCCATCATAGGGCAGCCTGGCTTCGAGTCTAGACCCTGGTCATCTCACAGGAAACTAAGGGTACTTAAACAGAGCCCTGGCTCCTATGCCATGCAGTGTGAAGTTGTATCCTTGACTGTCTCAGGTAATATTTAGGGAAGAAGAGTGGCATCAAGAAAGAACGATTGAGAAACAACCTATATGACCATACAGGGAATTCAGCAGGTAAATGGCGGTGTAGCCAAATAGAATTCTTTGTAGATCTTAAAGATGAGTGTGTGGCCAGCACAGTGGCTTATGCGTGTAATCCCAGCACTTTGGGAGGCTGAGGCAGGAGAAGCACTTGAGGCCAGGAATTTGAGACCAGCCTGGGCTATATAATGAAACCACATCTCTACAAAAAAAAAAATTAAAAATTAGCCAGGTATAATTGCACATGCCTATATTCCCAGCTGTTTGGGAGACTGAGGCATGAGGATTGAGCTCAGGAGTTTGAGGTTGCAGTGAGCCATGATCATACTGCTGTACTCCAGCCTGGGTAAAAGAGTGAGATCCTGTCTCAAAATAAGATGAGTTTACATGAGAATATTTCATGCCATGGAAAATCTTCATGACACAGTGAAAAAATAGATTATAAAATATTATGCCGGGCGCGGTGGCTCAAGCCTGTAATCCCAGCACTCTGGGAGGCCGAGGCGGGTAGATCACGAGGTCAAGAGATCAAGACCATCCTGGTCAACATGGTGAAACCCCGTCTCTACTAAAAATACAAAAAATTAGCTGGGCATGGTGGCGCGTGCCTGTAGTCCCAGCTACTCAGGAGGCTGAGGCAGGAGAATTGCCTGAACCCAGGAGGCGGAGGTTGCGGTGAGCCGAGATCGCGCCATTGCACTCCAGCCTGGGTAACAAGAGCGAAACTCTGTCTCAAAAAAAATAAAAATAAAAATAAAAATAATTAAAATAAAATATTATGCGCTATATGATTTTGGTTTTTTGTCTTAATGTTTGTCCTTGCCCAGAAAATACACACACACAGGGAAATCTATTCATTGTCAGGATTACAGGTAATTCTTATTTTTCTTTTTTCTTTTCTTTCTCTTTTTTTTTTTTTTTTTGAGACAGAGTCTTGCTCTGTCACTTAGGCTGGAGTGTAATGGCGCTGTCTCAGCTCACAGCAACCTCCTCCACCCGGGTTCAAGTGATTCTCCTGCAGGCACCCGCCACCACGCCCAGCTAATATTTGTATTTTTAGTAGAGACGGGGTTTCACCTTGTTGGCCAGGCTAGTCTCCACCTCCCAACCTCAGGCGATCCTCCTGCCTCGGCCTCCCAAAGTGCTGGGATTACAGGTATGAGCCACCATGCCTGGCCTAATTCTTATTTTTCTTTTGCTTATCTGTATTTGTTAGATTCTCTAAAATGAATGAATAACATTTGTATAGTAAGAAAAAAAGTTTTTTTAACTGGTATGTCTCAAGAGAAAGCCTGCAATTCCTTCCTGGGCCCGGCTTTTCACAGCTTACCCAGTTCAAGTACATTCCCTTCCTGATCCTCACAGCAATCCTGGGGGTTAAGCAACAGGGCAATTACTTACGTTATGAGGCGGGAAACTGAGGTTCAAAGAAGTGAAACAACCTGCCTCAGGTCATGCAGAATCAACAGGTTAAGTAGTGGAGGTAAATCTTAAACTCAAGCTCTAAGTCCCAGGGCTCTTACCCCTGAGAACTGCCCCATCCATTTGACAAACTGCTTTGAAATGGGCCGCAGTCAGCACAGCACCTACCAATTCCCATCAGCCATAAGTGGATGGGATTTTCTTTTTTCTTTTTTTTTGACATGTAGTTTTGCTCTTGTTGCCCAGTCTAGAGTGCAATGGTGCGATCTCAGCTTACCACAACCTCTGCCTCCCATGTTTAAGGGATTCTCCTGCCTCAGCCTCCCAAGTAGTTGGGACTACAGGTATGTACTGCCACGCCCTGGCTAATTTTGTATTTTTAGTTGAGATGAGGTCTCTCCATGTTGGTCAGGCTGGTCTCAAACTCCTGACCTTAGGTGATCCGCTTGCCTCAGCCTCCCAAAGTGCTGGAATTACAGGCATGAGCCACCATGCCCAGCCATGATTTTCTTTTTATTTCATGAAGATTTTAAAAAAGAAAACCTGGCCGGGCACAGTGGCTCACACTTGTAATACCAGCTCTTTGGGACGTCTAAGCAGACAAATGACTTGAGCCCAGGAATTCAAGACCAACCTGGGCAACATGGTGAAACCCCATCTCTACAAAAAATACAAAAATTAAAAATTAGCTGGGTGTCAGCCGGGCGTGGTGGCTCACGCCTGTAATCCCAGCACTTTGGGAGGCCGAGAAGGGTGGATCACGAGGTCAAGAGATCGAGACCATCCTGGTCAACATGGTGAAACCCCGTCTCTACTAAAACTACAAAAAATTAGCTGGGCCTGGTGGCGCGTGCCTGTAATCCCAGCTACTCAGGAGGCTGAGGTAGGAGAATTACCTGAACCTAGGAGGCGGAGGTTGCGGTGAGCCAAGATTGCGCCATTGCACTCCAGCCTGGGTAACAAGAGTGAAACTCTGTCTCAAAAAAAAAAAAAAAAAATTAGCTGGGTGTGGTGGTGTGCACCTGTAGTCCCAGCTACTTGGCAGGGGGTGGGAGCAGGGGAGAGGGGCAGGGGTGGCAGCTGAAGTGGGAGGATCACTTGAACCCAGGAGGTCAAGGATGCACTGAGCTGTGATTGTGTCACTGCACTCCAGCCCAGACAACAGAGTGAGACCCTGTCTCAGAAAAAAAAAAATCTGCAGAAATCAAGACATCCAAAACAGATGGCTCTTGTGCGGCAGAAGCAAATCGCTCTGGAGGCATAAGGGTGTTGCCATGTTGTACTTGTCTAGGAACAAGTTTCCTTGTATTACAGCAAAAACAGCAAGGCAAAGAGAAATAAACTCGCTTATCTATTGCTCATCAGAGAGAAGCTGTTTTATATAGCAAAACAGGATCCCTTTGGTCACCAAACATGATGATTTTGAACCTGTCTGTTCAGATTGGATGGGCTGAAGACTAGACAGAAGGATGCTGAACAGTTGCTAATTAACACTCCAAAAATACATAATCATTGCTGCTGTTACTGACTCTGCCATCGTCTCCTTAAACAATAAGAACTCCCCTTAAACAGCCCATCTGATTTATCTCATTAAGTATACCACTTTTGTGTACAATGTGTTTTCTTTTTTTCCCCCACTGCAAAGTAGTTTTTCACTTGTGGGCACCTGACCATAAAGACCAGGAGAATTAAATGAATGAACACAAATGGAGAGAAAATCCAAAAACAAAGCATCAGACAACAACCAGTGCTAGCACAAAAAGCAGTGAAAGTGACACACTTGTACATAACTGGTGGTGACAGAAATTGAAAATATTTTTAAAAAAAATACTGCGCCCATGGCAAAATACTTCTTTTAACCAAACGTTTCTACTACTAAGGAAATAATTTACAATATTCAAATGACTATGTGTACTAAAAGAACTACGGTGTTACTCAGAATAACAGGAATTTATAAATTAACAAACTAGATGTCCTATACTAAAGGGAAAGTTTAGTAAATTATAGCACAGTAACATAGTATAATATGCAGCCATTCAAAATGATAATTACACCAAAGAGTTGATAGGGGAAAGTTCCTCTTTCTAGAAGTATTCCAGCTAATAACTGCAGGAATCATCACCATTTATGATGTCTAGTGAAATAATAGATCCAGGCAATATGCATCAATGACTGATAATATCCTAAAAGAAAGAGAGACAGACAGACAACTCAATGCCACCTAAGAAATATTCTTGTCCAAAATTCACTACTGAATCTAAGCAAGCATCTGGGTCTAACTATGAGTTTTCAGGAAATACAAGAAGATAGAGGAAAATGCTAAATGCTGCAATCCACAAAATCTAGAATACAGGAAACTCGTAGGATAAGACGACAGTTTCTTCAACAAATACATTGCAAAGGAAAACAAGAGAGGGAGGGGAAACCCATAGATTAACAGAGATTGTTTAAACATATCGATCAAATGCCATGTATAAACTCTGGATACTGATGCAAACAAAAGAACTGTAAAAACCATTAATTTTTGGCAATTCAGGAAATAAGAACACTAACAGGATGTTTTATGAGATTGAGGTTTACCATTAGCTTTTTAAGTGTGATAATGGTACTATAGTTATGTTTTATTAAAAACCCTTATATTTCAGAAATACATTATGAAATATTTATAGATGAACAGATGTAAGATGTGAGCTTTATTTCTAATCAACCCAGCCTGGGGATGGGTCAGCAAGACTGTATAGATGAGCCCAGTTTGGCCATGAGTTTATTATTATTAAACGTGGTGATGTAAACAGTGAGCTCACTTTACTTCTCTTTCCACTTTTGTCTATGCTTAACACTTTGTATAATAAAAAAACAAAATAGCCGGGCGCAGTGGCTCATGCCTGTAATCCCAACACTTTGGGAGAGCAAGGCGGGTAGATCACCTGCGATCAGGAGTTCAAGACCAGCCTGATCAACATGGTGAAACTCTGTCCCTACTAAAAAAAAAAATACAAAAAATTAGCCAGGTGTGGTGGCACATGCCTGTAATCCTAGCAACTCGGGAGGCTGAGGCAGGAGAGTCGTGTGAATCCAGGAGGCAGAGGTTGCAGTGAGCCAGGATCGTGCCATTGCACTCCAGCCTGGGCAACAAGAGCAAAACTTCATCTCAAAAATAAATAAATAAAAATAAAATAAAAAAATAAAACCAGAATTTTAAATGAAAATTTTCATTAACACTGAAAACATAATATACAGAGTGAAAAATGTAATATGATTATGAAAAATGTTTGCATGAATTCAGGAACTTAAAAGGAGCAGGGCACAGTGGCTCACACCTGTAATCCCAGCACTTTGGGAGGCTGAGGCCAGCAGACTGCTTGAGGTCAGGAGTTCGAGACCAGCCTGGGCAACATGGGGAAACCCCATCTCTACAAAAAATACAAAAATTATCTGGGCATTGTGGTGTGCGCCTGTGGTCCCAAGCTACTCAGGAGGCTAAGGTGGGAGGATCATCTGAATGAATAACATATGTATAGTAAGAAAAATGAGATAGATGAGTATTAATGGTTAATATTGTAGAAAAAAAAAAAAAAAAAAAAGAGAGAGAGAAAGAAAAGAAAAAAGAGAGAGAGGCTGTAATTAGCCATGATCGCTCCACTGTACTCCAGCCTGAGTGATGGAGTGAGCTCCTGTAACTAAGAAAAATAAAAATAAAAATAAAAAAATATATAAAATAAAATAAAAGGGAACATAATATGCAAAAATAAAAATAGCTGTATTTGAGCATTTGGTTGATTTTTTCCTAGATATTCATTTTGTTTTACGGACACATTATCTCTTCAGGAATAAAAGGGGATTTTTTTTTTTTTTATTTAGCTTTAACCTAACTCCTGTGTAGCTATTTAGGAAGCTTGGTGGAGGACTCAATCATTTCTGCTAAACACTCTGAGGCCCAGGAAGGCTGCAGGCCCCAGAGTGCTCTGTGCACATGGTCCTCGAGGCTGTGATCCTGAATCAGGTAGAAGGAAGGAGAAGCCCCAGGAGGCAACCCCTTGCCCAGCCAGAGCCTTTCTGTTTTTATTCTTAAACCTCAAATTGGCCCAATCCCAGCGTGGTGGCAGTGTATGCCAGTCAGAGCCTCACAATGAACTTGATCACCACAGGTCACCTTTCGATCTGGGACAGGAACTTGGTTTCGAAGATGCCCCTGGTCCGGAGACGCTCTGAAATCTGCCCTCTGAAGAGGAGACCCTGCTTGGTCAGGTCGATCAGGATCTGCCGTACGATCTCCCCCAGGTACATCCCACTGGTCATTTTCTCGTATCTGTTTGGGGAAGAGGGATAAGGTTGGGGCAGACATGCAATGCAGAAGACACCATGATGTGAGAAGGCCAGGCTTTGGAGCCACATGCAGCAAGATCAGGGTCCCAGCTCTGCCACATACTAGCTGTTTGATGTGAGCAAGCACTGCAAGCTATCATCTACAAAACTGGGAGCAGAGTAGCCCCCACAAGGCTGTTAGGAGGCAAGCATCTGGGCACAGTGGACACTAAGCAAAAGTTAGTCCCCAGCCTTGGCCCCAAAGCCAATTCTCCTTGGCTTTATGTTACAAATCTGTTCCACTGGAGATTCTGCTCTGTGAGATAACACACTGAAACTGTCTGCATGCACCAGCGGTTCTCAAAAGTGTTAATTCACTCACTTTGGGAGGCTGAGGCAGACGGATCACGAGGTCAGGAGATCGAGACCATCCTGGCCAACATGGTAAAACCCGTCTCTACTAAAACTACAAAAATTATCTGGGTGTAGTGTCATGTGCCTGTAATCCCAGTTACTCGACAGGCTGAGGAGGGAGACTGAACCAGGGAGTCGGAGGTTGCAGTGAGCGGAGATCGCGCCACTGCACTCCAGCCCAGTGACAGAGGAAAGCTGCGTCTCAAAAAAAAAAAAAAAAAAAAAAAAAAAGTGTTAATTTCTTCCCCGTTTCTACCACACCATGAGCTCCAGGACAGCCAAGAGAGCAAGAGAGAAAAGGGGCCTTGTACTGACCAGGCACTCTACACAGGGTGTGTAATGGGGACACACATCATCATTAACAACAATGACACAGAGCCAGACTGCCACTGCTTGCAGAGTCAAATGGAAAGCATTTATGTGCTGGGCTTGGGTTCTCTTAACTGCACAAGACCTCATCAGTCTAAGGGAATTAACACCAGAACAGACAAACAATGGTGCTTCCAAGGCAAGTTCAAAGGTGCTGCCCCCTTAAAATCTCAGTCTAAAAATGTAAGACTTCAGCGGATACAGACACAAAACTAACTAGAAGGAACTGCCCCTTGAGAAGAACCATGATACTCAGATGCCCCAACTTAGGATTCAAAGGTAAGATCCCTTCTTTCTGGAGCAATCCCTGCTTCAGCTGGGCTTACCACAACTCACCTGCCTTCCAGTTACAAAGATTGGTGCTGAAGGGGCAAGAAACCACCAGCGCTGGTCTTTTGTCTGGTCTGAGCCTCTTGCTAGACAATGTTCTCAGTTCAACAGCTCACAAGGTGTCCATGGCCTAGGCATCCCCTCCCATTTCCCATCTGCTCAAGCTCTCAACTTGGATGGCACCCATACAATAAATCTATGTTTCCCCTTATTTTCTATATTAAGACACTGATTGGCTTTGACCATATGGCCTGCAAAACCTAAAGCATTTACTATCTGGTCTTTTACAGAATAAGTTTGCCAACCCTTCTTCTAGTGGATGGTCCCGGGTTAATAATCAAGTTTTAGCATGTGATATGGTTTGGATTTATGACCCCACTCAAATCTCATGTTGAATTGCAATCCCCAGTGTTGGAAGAGGGACGTGGTGGAGGTGAATGGATCATGGGATGGATTTCCCCCTTGCTATTCTGGTGATAATGAGTGAGTTCTCACAAGATCTGGTTGTTTTAAATTTTTTTTTTTTCTTTTTTTTTTGAGATGGAGTCTCACCCTGTTGCCCAGGCTGGAGTGCAGTGGCGTAATCTCAGCTCACTGCAACCTCTGCCTCATGTTCAAGCGATCCTCCTGCCTCAGCCCCCCTAGTTGCTGGGATATACAGGCATGCACAACCATGCCTGGCTAATTTTTATATTTTTAGTAGAGACGGGATTTCATCATGTTGGCCAGGCTGGTCTCAAACTCCTGACCTCAGGTGATCTGCCTGCCTTGGCCTCTCAAAGTGTTGGGATTACAGGCGTGAGCCACCGCACCTGGCTGATCTGGTTAAGTGTGTAACACCTCCCCCTTCACTCTCTCTTCCTCCTTCTCCAGCCATGTAAGACGTGCCTGCTTCCCCTTCACCTTCCACCATGATGGTAAGTTTCCTGCTGCCTTCCAGCCATGCTTCCTGTACAGCCTGTGGAACTGTGAGTCAGTTAAACCTCTTTTCTTCATAAATTACCCAGTCTCAGGTAGTTCTTTATAGGAAAAGGAGAATGGACTAATATCACATGCCAACTCTATCTCTGCTACCCCTTTCTTTCATAATATCAGCATGGAAGTGAAATCTACTCTATTTTTTAAGCCATTCATTAGTTTCAGTATTTTTCATATGATTAGTCATTGGAATATACCTTGCAAGTGACCGTGACCCATGGTAGGACATGACATCATGGTTGAGAACCAGCACTCCCGTCCATCACAGGTGGCCACTTCCCCCCCCCAGAAAAGGTCACCAACCTGGTAGCCGGCTCCTGAAGGCCTGAAGATGTTGGCCTCTGAAAGAGACTTATTAAAAGCCCATCCCAAGAGGGCTCACTCACCGTGCCCTTGGCGAATGAACATGCTGGCAGCCTCTGCCTCACTTCCAGAACCACCGCTAGAGCTTAGGGGGCCTTACGGTAATTAGAAAAAGGGACTTTTTACCTGTTCCAAACTTGTCATAATATTTTTCTTTTGTTCCCACATGATATTTCACTGACATCTGACAGCTGTAATAAGCACACAAAGCTATGCTGTCTATGGTACCCCCTTAAGTCTGGTAGTGTTGCTCACTACACAACCGGCATGAATGCACACATCCACACTCTTCACCTCTGCTTGCCAGGATTCAAGGAGCCCTCGTCCACCTCCATGTCGTATTGGGTCCAGATGTCCTCTATGCAGCCATTGTCTCCAAATCCTCCCCACTCTGTGTTGATGCACATCTTCCCTTCATCCCCCTCCACCACCTCGATGTTCCTCATGTCTTCCATGTAGCACAGGTTGCTGCCTGTTCCTAGAGGGAATTGTGAAGGAACATCAGTCTTTGAAGACACCACCAGGTTTTAGAAAGGCGGCAGAGTGCAGCAAATAAGAATTTAGGCTTGGAGTGAGACATGACTGAATGTGAATCCAGCTTTACAGTCATAGCTGGCCAACCTTAGGCAAGCATCTCATCTTTCAGAGGCTCAGTTTCCTCATTTCTAAGAAGGAAATAAGGCCGAGCGCAGTCTCAAGCCTGTAATCCCAGCACTTTGGGAGGCCAAGGTGGGCAGATCACCTAAGGTCAGGAGTTCGAGACCAGCCTGGCCAACCAACATGGCAAAACCCCATCTCTGCTAAAAATAAAAAAAATAAAAAAAATAAAAAAAATAAACTGGGTGTGGTGGCATGTGCCTATAATCCCAGCTACTCAGGAGGCTGAGACAGATAATTGTTTGAGCCTGTGAGACAGAGGTTGCGGTGAGCTGAGATCATGCCACTGCACTCTAGCCAGGGCAACAAAGAGTGAAACTCCATCACACACACACACACACACACACACACACACAAGAAGGAAATAATACCTGCCTTATGGATTTGTTATGAAGTACTATTTGTAAGTTTCCTTCACATGGTAAGCATTCAATAAATCGTACCTGCCATCTTCATCATCATGATTGTTAAGCCCTAGGCACACAAAGCTTCCAACTAGTCGTAAAATTAGCAGTCAGAGTTGGAAGGGACCATGAGGAATCATCTAGTCTTGGACAAGCACATGCTTGGCATCTGTGAGCCACTCTCTTCTTCCTTGCCCATGACTTGGCCTCAGAACTATTCTCAGCACAGCAGTCCAGGCAAGAATTACAGTCAATCAACAGGCCTCACCTCTTTGCCCTCCTAGATCTAGCCCAATCCCTCCCACAGATGAAGAAACTCAAGTCAGACAGAATAAGCCACCTGCCCAAGCTCACAAAGCAGGTGAGAGAGTGAGAGGAAACCTCTTACCTGGCATTGGAGATAGCTCACTGCGTCCCACCCCCTTGTTCCACCTGCTGCTTATACCCAGAAAGCCCAGGTGATCACATGGAACAACTTCTCTAGGTTCTATCATTACTCAGCCTGTGCCTGTTACCTGGAATGCCTTTTGTCCCCATCTCCACCTGTTCCAATCCTACCCATTCTACCCATCATAGAGAGAGCTTCCCCCTATAATCTACCCTTGGCCTTAATCATGGCCAGACTTCTCCCAAAGACCCTTAAAATGCCTCTATCAGGCCACTCCTTTCCCCTCTTCTAAGTTTGTTTCCAGCTCCTCTCCTTCCTGTGCACCCTAAGAACCAGAAGAATTCAGAGAACAGAAGAGGTGCACATTGGAGCCAGAGTGAAAATCTATAATAGCTCCCTCAGCCCCAGGCCAGGATGATCCAACCGTGGTCTCCTTCCTCCGATGACAATCACCCCCGAGGTCCTAACCGAAAGATCCCTTCTTCCTGTGTCATTATCCTTCCTCAATCGAAAGGATGACCTTGGCTTAGGACTGTTAACGAAGAAAGAACTTGGCAACCTGGAGTTCCAATTTTACTTCATCTCTGCCTTGGGCAGAGCCTTTGTATAATGGAACAATGCCTGTCTCCTCACTATGTTAAAAGGCAACCATCAACAGATTCAGGGGGATTAGGCCAATGGGCCATGCCAGACCACTTACCTGCAATCAGGCCAATCTCACAATTAGGATCTTCATAGCCACAGGTCATCATGGTCCCCACTGTATCATTCACAAGTGCAACAATGTCCAGGTCAAACTCCTGCAGAAAAAAACACAAAAACAGCTCTACTATGAGTTGAATGTGCAAGTCAAACAGCCTTAGCAGGGGCATGTCATCCCAAGGCGGGCAGAGGCCAGAGTCACAGGAACTGGGCAGAGGTTGGCAGAGCAGAGGGTCTCGGAAAGGCGGCAGGAGCAGGCGTGAGCCTCAACACCACATCCTACGTTTCTCCTCTTGATGGCTTCCCTGAGCATGTCCACCACGTCCTCCCCTTCACAGTCAGTGGCCTTGAAGCCTTTGGTCCACCCTATGAGTGCTCCCTGAAAGAAAGGAGGGAAAATTCATTTGAGCAATAGTTTGCTGGGGCCACTGCACAACCTCAACATCCAACAGATGCAAGGCACTATAGCTGTCAAGTACACATGTCACTATGCAAGGCACCTGACTGCTTGTCAAGTACACATGTGGTTTTGACTGTGCCTCCACCTCCCCGGCCCCAACCCTGGGCACACCAGCATCGCAGAGCACAACCACTGAGTGTTCTACTGCTGAGTGGAATCACTGCAGCAATTCATACTCATCAAAGCTCATATCATGTTCCCTGACCATGACTACCCAAAATAAAGGCCTAGAATCATAGTGATGCTACTTCTTTTTTTTTTTTTTTTTTTGAGACAGAGTTTCCCTCTTGTTGCCCAGGCTGGTGTGCAATGGCGCAATCTTGGCTCACAGCAACCTCTGTTGGGTTCAAGTGATTCTCCTGCCTCAACCTCCCAAGTAGCTGGGATTACAGGCATGCGCCACCATGCCCAGCTAATTTTTGTTTTGTTTTTTTTGAGACAGAGTCTTGCTTTGCTGCCAGGCACCAGGCTAGAGTGCAGTGGCACGATCTCGGCTCACTGCAACCTCCGCCTCCCAGATTCAAGCAATTCTCCTGCCTCAGCCTACCGAGTAGCTGGGACTATAGGTGCACGCCACCACTCCCAGCTAATTTTTTTTGTGTTTTTAGTAGAGACAGGGTTTCACCATGTTGGCCAGGATGGTCTCGATCTCTTGACCTCATGATCTTCCCGCCTCGGCCTCCCAAAGTGCTAGGATTACAGGCGTGAGCTACCGTGTCCAGCCATGATCCAACTCCTAACTTGGCCAAGGACAGATTATGATGTGATCAAAGGCAAAGCTATCAAATGTTTATCAAAGCATGTTTCACAGTGAAAAACTAGAGGCATCCTACAGCTCAACAGTATGGATCTATCATTCTGTACCTCAATACAGGGCATGGTATACACCCATAAATAATTGCACTGTCAGAGAACATTGGACGTGAGAGAAAGAGATTTTCCACACACTGTTAAGTGAAAGCACATCAAACAAATACAGATAGTGAATTATTCTATTTTTTTTTCTTTCTTTTTTTTTTTTTTTTAAAAA
>NW_022437034.1:642612-667219 GCF_009761245.1 Sapajus apella | reverse complement strand
CCATGATGGCCAGGCTGGTCTTGAACTCCTGACCGCAGGTGATCCACCCACCTCGGCCTCCCAAAGTACTAGGATTACAGGCGTGAGCCACAACACCCGGCTATTTTTTTATTTTAAAAATTTTTTTTGAGATGGAGTCTCGCTCTGTTGCCCAGGCTGGAGTGCAATGGTGAGATCTCAGCTCACGACAACCTCCACCTCCAGGGTTCAAGTGATTCTCCCTGCCTCAGCCTCCCAAGTAGCTGGAATTACAGGTGCTCACCACAATGCCTAGTTAAGCTTTTTGTATTTTAGTAGAGACGGGGTTTCACCATGTTGGCCAGGCTCATCTCAAACTTCTGATCTCAGATGATCCGCCTGCCTCGGCCTCCCAAAATGCTGGGATTACAGACATAAGCCACTGTACCCAGCCTCTATTTGCATTTTTAAATATACACACACATACTCGTATCTGGAAAAGGACTGGAATAATATATACACCAAAAGGGTTAACAATGGTTCCCTCTGGATACAAGATTATGTGTCACTTTCCCTCTCTCTTTTTTGTTAGTTTATATTTTCTAATTTTTCTAAAATTAAAATATATAATTTTTATACTATTGAGAAAGTAGTTTTTGTATTTTTTTTTCTTTGAGACAGACTCTCACTCTGTTGCCCAGGCTAGAGTACAATGGCATGATCTCGGCTCACCGCAACCTCTGCCTCCTGGGTTCAAGCGATTCCCCTGCCTCAGCCTCCTGAGTAGCTGGGACTACAGGCATGCGCCACCACACGTGGCTAATTTTTATATTTTTAGTAGAGATGAGGTTTCACCATGTTGGCCACGCTGGTCTCAAACTCCTGACCTCAAGTGATCCACCCACCTTGGCCTCCCAAAGTGCCGGGATTACAGGCATGAGCCACTGCGCCCCACCAGAAAGTAGTATATTTAATTCTCAAAAGGAAGCCTCAAAAGGTTGCACTGTTAGCCTGAGGCAAGATTGAGTCTAGCCCCAGACTCCATCACCTAGAAAGCCAGGGTGGGGTGAAGGCAGACAGAGCTGGGATGTCTAGGCCAGCAGAACCCCTGGGACAGGAAAGGAAGTCAGAAAATCTGATAGCAGCACCGTCAGCCCCCGTGGCTGGATGCCACTTCACCCTGAGGCCATTAGCCCGCAAGCCCCAGTCTCCCCACTTCCCTCCATAGTTCTTGGGAAACTGGGCCCCTGGCTGGCTCCTTCCCTGGTTGGTATGTGTAGAACATTAGAGAGACACCCCCAACTGGGAAACCTCTCTTATTAATTGCAATTATACAAAACTAATCCATTTTTTGATGTCTCTCTTTTCTCCCCAGCCATCAGGGGCTTTGCTTCTAGCTACCCACGGGTCTCCTCTTCCTCCTCACTGTGTCTGCATGACACCTTCAGAGCTGCTGGGAAAGAGGCCCAGAGGCACAGTGCCCTGAGCCAGGAGCAGTAGCTGTGCCCTGGCGCCCAGTCAGGACCGCAGACAGCTGCACACGGCACGCTTCCGGACCGTGTATTAATTTTTAATGGCAGCAGCAATGCAGGAATGCATTAGTGTAAAAAATTAAAATGTTGCTGATAAGGATAGTTCCCTTCAACTCCCATCCCTTCAATCTGAGAGCTAACCTCTGTCATTAGTCTGATACTCATCCTTCCAGACCTTTTCCTCTCCACCTATTAGTATTTTTTTTCCCCCATTTCTTCTTTTAGGTGTGAAATTACACATATTTTTAAGTAAATAAATTCACACTGTGTGTGAGCTACTGCAATTTGTTTTTTCTCATTCAGTAATGTGTCTTCTAGACCCTTCCAGGCCATTTATATGGATCTGCCACATTCCTTCACTGAGCAAAATATTCAGAAACAAATCCACAGAACACACCTATAAAATGAGTTCTATTTTTGTGATCATTTTCAAATGAAGAAACCAAGGAACAGAGAGGTTAAATAACTTACCCAAGGTCACACAGCCAATAAGTAGAAAAGCCAGGATTTGAACCCAGGCATTGGCTCCAGAGCTCATACTCGTAACTATTCCAACTACTGCCACCCAGTTAGGTAAGGAAGTATCCATGAAGCACTTAGAACAGTGTCTGGCACAGAACAGCCACCATGTATGCATTTGTTAAATAAAAATCAAGTAGTTAACTCCATATGATTGATATACCATACTTTATTTAGTCACTCTCCATTGCCAGATATTTGGGTTATTTCTCATTTTTTTTATTTTTATTTTTTTTTTTAATTTTTTTTTTTTTTGAGACGGAGTTTTGCTCTTGTTACCCAGGCTGGAGTGCAATGGCACGATCTTGGCTCACCGCAACCTCCGCCTCCTGGGTTCAGGCAATTCTCCTGCCTCAGCCTCCTGAGTAGCTGGGATTACAGGCACATGCCACCATGCCCAGCTAATGTTTTGTATTTTTAGTAGAGACGGGGTTTCACCATGTTGACCAGGATGGTCTCGATCTCTTGACCTCGTGATCCACCCGCCTCAGCCTCCCAAAGTGCTGGGATTATAGGCGTGAGCCACCGCGCCCGGCTTAAATTATTTTTTTTAAGGCAGAGTCTCGATCTAACGCCAAGGCTGGAATGCAGTGATGTAATCTTGACTCATTGTAACCTCTGCCTCCCAGGCTCAAGCGATTCCTTGCCTCAGCCTTCCCAGTAGGTGGGATTACGGGCTACTAGCAAGCACCACGCCTAGCTAATGTTTGTATTTTTAGTAGAGACGGGGTTTCACCATGTTGGCCAGGCTGGTCACAAACCCCTGACCTCAAGTGATGCACCCGCCTCAGCCTCCCAAAGTGCTCGGATTACAGGCATGAGCCACCACACCCAGCCCTCATTTTTAAAATCAGATTAAAAACCAGATTTTTTTCAGTATTTCTATGGTGCTACAGTCAACATCCTTCCTCTTTGGGCATGTGTTTGCGAAGCTGATCTGCTGGTATTTAGAATGTGTGCATTTTTAATCTGAAAGATCCCGCTATGTACCAAATAATTCTGTCTTATGAACCCCTCTTGCCCCTTTCTCTGAGTGATGGGTGGTGGGAGGGGAGCTGCCACTCATCCCTCAGAGAAAAGGACAAGTGTGCTTGGATGGTGCTCTCAAAGCCCTCCAAGCTCCATCTCCATTCTGACTATGCACCTACCCATCAGATGAGGCCTCTGTGCCTCAATTTCCCCATATGAAAAATGAAATAAAATAAAAAATAAGCGTAATGCACATGAGGGTATCACTTCTTGAGTTTTTGTTTTGATTAGATATGCTTGGCTGTACAGTGCATTATAGCTAAGATGGTTCAGAAACCCTGGCATCAAGAGTGTGCCTCCTGGACTCCAGGTCCTGATTCCCAACACGACAGAGAGTGAGAGCCTAGGGTCTGCTGGCCCGTGCTGGGTTGGAGCCTCCATCTCCGTTTACAGGTGTGACAACTCAGGCAGCTCATGCCACTCTCTCTGTGCTGCCATTTTTCTCAGCCACACAATGGTGATGAAAACAGTGTGTATACACACAAGAGACAGTATTCCCCTTAAAGATGAAGGAAGCTCCAACACATGCTACAACATGGAGGAACCTTGAGGACGTTATGCTCACAGAAATAAGCCAGATGCAAAAGGATAAATGCCGTATGATTCCACTTACATGAGATACGTAGAACGGTCAAATTCGTAAAGACAGAAAGTAGAAGAGTGGTTATGGGGGCTGGGGAAAGGCAGATGAGGGAATCAGTGGTTAACGGGTACAGCATTTCAGATGGAAAGGAAAAAGTTTAAGAGACGGGTGGTGGGGATGACTGCACAAAAATGTGAATTACTTCATGCCACAGAACTGTGCACATAAAAAATAGTTACAGTGGGAACTTTATGTTATATATATTTCACCACAATAAGAAAATGGTGCTGGGCACGGTAATCCTAGCACTGTGGGAGGCGGAGGTGGGTGGATCACAAGGTCAGGAGATGGAGACCTTCCTGGCCAACATGGTGAAATCCAACATGGTGAAATCCGGTCTCTATTAAAATAAAAAAAAAAATCAGCCGGGCGTGGTGGCACATGCCTGTAGTAGCTGAGTCTTGTTGTTCTGCCGCCCAGGCTGGAGTGCAATGGTGCAATCTCAGCTCACTGCAACCTCTGCCTCAGCGTCCCCAATACCTGGGATTACAGGCACACACCACCATGCCCAGCTAATTTTTATATTTTTAGTAAAGACGGAGTTTCACCATGTTGGCCAGGCTGGTCTCGAACTCCTGACCTCAAGCGATCTGCCCACCTCAGCCTCCCAAAGTGCTGGGATGACAGGCATGAGCCACTGCTTCTGGCCCTGGACAAAATCTTAATGCGTCTTTGGTGCTACTCTTATTATTGTCCTGAGCTCTCTGGTTGACCTGCTGAGCTGATCAGAGTTCTCCCATAAATCTAGGAAGCTGTATTCTGCTTTACGCCAGTCTTGGAAGCTTGGCTGATGAGAGTCTATCAGAAGGACAGAGCTCCTTACCACAAGCTGGTGAGTCTGTCTATGAAGTTGAGGCCAGGGGTTTGCAGAGAATCCACCGCCATCATGTCAGCCCCTGGTGACAGTGTACCCCTTCCTCACCACCATTACCAGCACCGGACTCCTCTCAGCCTCCTCCAGGCTGAATTCCAATCCTATGCCACCTTAAGTCTGAAGGATGATACTAGGATTTGAGTGCCCACCAGGTGCTAGACACCGTGCTGTGCATTTTACACACACGAGCTCATTTACTTCTCACCGTATTCCTCCATTTTCACCAATGGGGAAACCAAGCCTCAGAGAAGTTAGATGATCTTCTCAAGGTTACTCAGATGTGGGCCGGGCACAGTAGCTCACACTTGTAATCCCAGTACTTTGGGAGGCCAAGGCGGGTGGATCACCTGAGGTTGGGAGTTGGAGACCAGCCTGACCAACATGGAGAAACCCCATTTCTACTAAAAACACAAAATTAACCAGGCATGGTGGCACATTCCTGTAATCCCAGCTAATCAGGAGGCTGAGGCAGGACAATTGCTTGAACACGGGAGGCGGAGGTTGTGGTGAGCCAAGATTGCACCCCTGCACTCCAGCCTGGGCAACAAGAGCAAAACTCAGTCTCAAAAAAAAAAAAAAAGGTTATTCAGATGGGAAGCAGTAGAGACAGGGTTGCAAACCAGGAACCCATGACCCCAGAGCCTGTGTTTCCTGACGCTGGGATGGACACCGGGCCTCTCTATGCGGCCACATCTGGGCCTGCTCCCAAGCCCCTAAGGATATGTCCCTTCCCGGAGGCTTCCTGTGTGGGCACTGGCAGAGGCTACAAACTGGCTCCCTCCATCTGCAGAACAGACAGCTCTGCCCCAGCCTTATGCAAAGGCCCAGCCTCACTCACCCACTGCCAGCTCCAGGCAAAGGCCCCGATGACTCACTGGAGCTCTGGGCACTCTAAGAGCTCAGACCGGTAACTAGTCCCCACATCTAAGCTCTACCTCTTAGTTAAGCTAGTTTACAAAAAAACAAAAACAAAAACAAAAAAACCCATGCTAAAAAACACACAGATTGCTGGCCTACCTGTGTCTTAGCTTCCCATTTAAAAACGTTTATTCATTATACATACAATTTAAGCCCGGGTGGTTTGTTGTTGCTGGTGGTGAGATGGAGTCTCGCTCTGTCATCCAGGCTGGAGTGCAGTAGCATGATCTCAGCTCACTGCAACCTCCGCCTCCCAGGTTCAAGCAATTCTTCTGCCTCGGCCTCCTGAGTAACTGGGATTACAGGCGCCCGCCACCATGCCTGGCTAATTTTTGTACTTTTAGTAGAGACGGGGTTTCACCATGTTGGCCAGGCTGATCTCAAACTCCTGACCTCAGGTGATCCGCTCACCTCAGCCTCCTAGAGTGCTGGGATTGCAGGCGTGAGCCACCGCACCCAGCCTTGTTTGTTTTTACACACAGACACATAAATACACACACACACACACACACACACACACACACACATATTTAGAGATGGGGACTTGCTGTATTGCCCAGATGGGTCTCTAACTTCTGGACTTAAGTGATCATCCCACCTTGGCCTCCCAAAGTGCTAGGATTATAGACGTGAGCCACTGCACTGAGTGTGCTTGCTGTGTATGTGTGTGTGTGCTTGCTTTTTTTTTTTTTTTTTTAAAATAGAGATGGAGTCTCACTCTGTTGCCCAGACTAGAGTGCAGTGGTATGATCATAGCTCACTGGAGCCTTAATCTCCTGGGCTCAAGTGATCCTCCCACTTCATCCCGTCAAGTAGCTCAGTTTTGTTTTTTTGGTTTTTTTTTTTTTTAAGAGACAGGGTCTCACTGTGTTGCCCAGGCTGGTCTTGAACTCCTGGCCTCAAGCAATCCTCCCATGTCGACCTCCCAAAGTGCTAGGATTATAGAGATGAGCCACCACACCTGGACAACCCTAGGTGTTTTTACCCTAAAATTACAAGAAAGACTTTGTGATAAATGTCTCCATATTTTTATGAATTATCTATTAAAATGATAAACCATGATGTTCTTCAATGTCAACTAAAGTGGCCATGTGAGCAATTCCTTCTGAGATACTAATATTAGAAAATAAATGCATTTTGCCGGGCGTGGTGGCTCAAGCCTGTAATCCCAGCACTTTGGGAGGCCGAGGCGGGTGGATCACGAGGTAAAGAGATCGAGACCATCCTGGTCAACATGGTGAAACCCCGTCTCTACTAAAAATACAAAAAATTAGCTGGGCATGGTGGTGCGTGCCTGTAATCCCAGCTACTCAGGAGGCTGAGGCAGGAGAATTGCCTGAACCCAGGAGGCGGAGGTTGCGGTGAGCCGAGATCGCGCCATTGCACTCCAGCCTGGGTAACATGAGTGAAACTCTGTCTCAAAAAAAAAAAAAGAAAATAAACGCATTTCTTGCCGGGCACAGTGGCTCATGCCTATAATCCCAGCACTTTGAGAAGCTGAGGCAGGCAGATAAAGAGGTCAGGAGTTCGAGACCAACCTGGCCAAGATGGTGAAACCCTGTCTCTACTAAAAATACAAAAGTTAGCTGGTTGTGGAGGCAGGTGCCTGTAATCTCAGCTACTCAAGAGGCTGAGGCAGGAGAATCATTTGAACCCAGGAGGTGGAGGTTGCAGTGAGCTGAGATTGCACCATTGCTTTCCAGCCTGGGTGACAAGAGCAAAACTCCATTTCAAAAAAAAGAAATCATTTCTTATGATGTGCTGGTAAGCTTTCTTTCATCAGATGATAAAAACCCATTGTAATCCCCTGTTTACATAGCTGTCCAGAAATACACAGATCGTATTACTGCCCAAATGTTATAACTGGCCTTCAATGGTCATTACCTCTTTCTCCCTCTCTCCATAATATTATTCAACCTCTCTTTTAGTAGGAATATTCTGCCTGTGTCCCTTTATTGAATACTACTCTAAATTATCTTGTGAATATCAATCTAAAAAAACATGATAAATTTATTAAAAATTAAGTTGTTGAAATTCTCTATCATGTGCCCCCAGCTGCCCTAAACCTAAGATCCCTGGAAAAAGGAAGGCTGGCTGGGAGTTACCTGGAGATGGCCCCAGTAGAGGAGGGAAGCCCACTGGGCTGGCCACGAGCCTGGCAGGGCAGCCTTACCTTGTCAATGCTCATCTGCCTGCAGGGAAATGAGAACGTGAAGCCCAAAGGTAGGGGGGCTCCCTTGAGGCCCATGTAGTCCAGGAAGTCGGCAATGCACTGCACAATGTGGTCAAAGAGCTGCAGAGAGAGAGTGGCATTCACACCGGGTGGGCACTGACACAGCGTGGCAGGGTGGCACTGCAGAGAGCAAAGCCCTCACTTGGCACTTACCTCCTCGCCAGTGCCCTGCATGATCCCCAGGGGGATGGCGAAGATCTTGTTGTACATTCGTACTGACCTCCGTCCACTTCTGATCTTCACCAGGAGGACACGGAAGTTGGTTCCCCCAAGATCTAGGGCGAGGAACTTTCCTTTCTCTGTAGTGGAGAAAGTAGCAGTTGCACTCCATGACAGGGACTCGTGTCGGGGCATTGGGAGGAAGAGGAGATGCTGGAGCAGAGCAGACCCAGGGCCTGCACTCCTGGGCTTCACAGACCAGAAGGTCACGGCAGCCACCATGCACAGCGCCGCCCGGGCCCTGGGCAGGCATTGTGAGCCTGCGTGAGGCCTGGCTGCGTCCCTTGGCCTCCACTTCTGCAGGAAAGGCCCAGGCACCACCTATGCTGTCACCAGGGAAGTGCCGGGAAAAGAGTCCTGGCCTGGAGTCAAGGGACCTGGGGCTTCTGATAAATGACTTTTTATCTTGAGCAAGAGGGGCAAGGTCCCATCCTTCCACATCTGCAAAGTAAGGGGAGTAGACCTCTGAAGGCTCTTTCAGCTTCACTGACTGACAGCCCTCTCTGGAGCCCAAGGAACGGTGCAGGCATCCAGTCAAGGACATGCATGTTTCTCAAACCCAAAGGGCCTTGTGGCGGGGCTGGGGGAGGGAAGAATCCAGGCAAGGCTGCCCTCAGGGCAAGGAACTCTGGCAGGTGTTTTTGTCCTGTCTCTGTGGCCTAAGGAACTGTTTGTTACCAGCGTTAAATAATTCTTCCTATTCTCTACCTCCTTCCCCAGATCCCCAAACCTCCACCAAGCTAACAAGGAACCTGTCAAGTCCTACCTCATGGTACCGTGTGGTCACCCAAGTGCACTGCCTGTCACTCCTCTGACACCTCGTGGCATCCAAATCTGGTCTGTAGAACCGTTCACTGCCCCTCTGTCTCACTCACTATGTTCTGGCCACACTGGTCTTTTTGCTCTGCCTTGAATTTGCCAAAGACGCCACTCCCAGCCATCTCTCCGACTCCCTATCTGCTTATTTTTCTCCAGAGCACCTGTCATCACCTGGCACAGTGTGGCATTCGTTTGTTCACTGTCTGCCAGCCCAGCAGACTGTGAGCTCCTCGCAGGCATGGACTGTGTCTCACTGCACTATCACTGTGATGGACGGAACCTGACATGGAGTAGGTGCTCAATGAAAGTTTGAGGAATAAAGGCAGAGGATTAAATGGATAGAAGAATAAATAGGTCAGGAGTGGTGGCTCACACCTGTAATCCCAGCACTTTGGGAGGCCGAGGCGGGAAGATCACCTGAGGTCAGGAGTTTGAGGCCAGGATGCCCAACATGGTGAAACCCTGTCTCTACTAAAAATACAAAAAAGCAGCTGGGCATGGTAGTGGGCACCTGTAATCCCAGCTACTCGGGAGGCTGAGGCAGGAGAATCACTTGAACTTGGGAGGCGGAGGTGGTAGTGAGCCGAGATTGTGCCACTGCACTCTGGCCTGGGAGACAAGAATGAAACTCTGTCTCAAAAAAATAAATAAGGGCTGGGTGCAGTGGCTTACGCCTGTAATCCCAGCACTTTGGGAGGCCGAGGCGGGTGGATCACGAGGTCAAGAGTTCGAGACCATTCTCGCCATGATGAAACCCCGTCTCTAATAAAAATACAAAAATTAGCCGGGTGTGGTGGCATGCACCTGTAGTCCCAGCTACTTGGGAGGCTGAGGCGGAAGAATCGCTTGAACCCAGGAGGCGGAGGTTGCAGTGAGCCGAGATTGTGCCACTGTACTCTAGCCTGGTAACAGAGCAAGACTCCGTCTCAAAAAATAAAATAAATAAATACATACATAAATAATTTTTTTTTGCTTTTTAGAGATGAAATCTCACTCTGTCACCCAGGCTGGAGTGCAGTGGCACAATTTCAGCTTGCTACCACCTCCACCTCCCAGGTCAAGTGATTCTCCTGCCTCAGCCTCCCAAGCAGCTGGGACTACAGGTGCCCGCCACCCTGCCTGGCTAATTTATTTTTAGTAGATACAGAGTTTCACCATATCGCCTAGTCACAAATTCCTGGCCTCAAGTGATCCTCCCACCTCGGCCTCCCAAAGTGCTGGGATTACAGGCATGAGCCACTGCGCTCAGCCAAGAATGAATAATTTAACAGTGTCTATTACTGCTTTCAGTTAAGAGATCCCAAGTACAGCTGTCGGACCTTGAGTAGATCTAACATCTGTAAGTCTCAGTTATAGCATCCGTAAGATGGGAACCATTCCCTCTTTGGTAACATTCCAAGTGGGCATGAAATGAAATGAAACGTTCAAAAGTAAATTATAAGATGTAAAGCATTTTACTAAGGTCATTATTTCTGGAAGAGGCTTGTCAGAGTCAAAAAGGTAAAATAATTTGTCTGAAGAACTGACTTCACAACTTAGTGGCTTCTCTTGGCTGAGCACTGAGGACCAGAAGGATCTAGGGTTGGAGAAGTTGGGGGCAGAAAGGGAGCGGGAAAGGGAAGCGAGCCAAGCCACGAAAGAGAGCAGAGCCAGAGCAGGAGCAGGAAGACAAGCCCAGGCAATCCCAGGTGTCTGAAACAAAGCTCCTGGGGACCGAATCTGGGGGCAGAGTCGGGGGGTTGCTCAAAGCATGGGGTACGTTCATGTTCTCATCTACACACACATAAATGCACACACATAACCTAATGTAGGTTTTTTGTTCTGTGTTTTTAACTGCAAATGCCTCGAGTTAACTAAGGCCAGTCGGGCACTGTGTCTCACACCTGTAATCCCAGCACTTTGGGAGGCTGAGGTGGGCAGATCATGAGGTTAGGAGTTCAAGACCAGCCTGGTCAATATGGTGAAACCCCATCTCTACTAATAATACAAAAATTAGCTGGGCATGGTGGCATGCACCTGCAGTCCCAGCTACTCAGGAGGCTGAGGCAGAATTGCTTGAACCCAGGAGGCGGAGGTTGCAGTGAGCCATGATCGCGCCACTATACTGCAGCCTGGGTGACAGAGCGAGACTCCGTCTTAAAGGAATACTAGCCCTTAAATACTACTCTTTCCATTAGAGACATGAATCCAAGTCTCTAAAAACCAAGAACCTCAGGCCGGGCGCGGTGGCTCAAGCCTGTAATCCCAGCACTTTGGGAGGCCGAGGCGGGTGGATCACGAGGTCAAGAGATCGAGACCATCCTGGTCAACATGGTGAAACCCCGTCTCTACTAAAAATACAAAAAATCAGCTGGGCATGGTGGTGCGTGCCTGTAATCCCAGCGACTCAGGAGGCTGGGGCAGGAGGATTGCCTGAACCCGGGAGGCGGAGGTTGCGGTGAGCTGAGATCGCGCCATTGCACTCCAGCCTGGGTAACAAGAGCGAAACTCCGTCTCCAAAAAAAAAAAAAAAAAAACCAAGAACCTCACTGGCTTTAAGGAGTTTTGATGGGAGCCCCAGATAGCCATTCAGAGAGGGAGGCTGTGCCAGCCCACCTGTGCCGTCCGGCAGCCCGCAGACGTAGGTGGGCAGCATCCTGACCGTGGCCAGCGCGTGGCTCTTCTTCTTCAGCCCATACTCCAGCTCAGCCCGCATCTTGGCCTGCACATCCACGAGCTGCTCTCGAGTCAGCCGGAACAAAGCCAGCACCTTGTCAATCTGCTTCCGCTGGGCCTGCACGCGGGAGGCCACTGCGGTCACCATGGCGGCCCCCTTGGTGCTGCCACTCTCCGACAGGAGGAAGCGGACGTCACAGCTTGGGACCAGCTTCCTCACCACCTTATGCAGGCGTTTTGGGTACCTGAAGCAGGGGTGATGGCAAAACATTTAGTAATCATAAAGGCCAGGCTCGGGTACAGACCCAGGGGCAGCAGTGAACCCGGTCCCAGAGGGCCCTGCCCAGCCAGGGCACAGCCCTTTATTTGCTGATGGTAGGGAGGGCAGGGTGGACAGGAGGGAGGAACTAAGAAGCTGGGGCAGTGGAAGGCACTTGGGAGGCTCAGTGAAGAAGTGCCTATCAACCAACATTTCCACTAATCTGCGCATAAGGTATTGGCTGAACATCATTTCTGTCCTAAGGGAAGGATTTCCTTTCTCGGCTCTTTCCAGGGTATAACTACTTGACTTCCAAGTCTAACCCTGGTAGCCAAAGGGGCTTTCACTCTCTTTCCTTCTGGAAAATTCCCATTTCCCTGTGTTTTCCTACCAGGATCCTTCCATAATCTTGGCAACCTGTGCCATCTCTATTTTTCCCCATCTAGATGTATCTTACTCTTACTTTCTGGTCTTAACCACATAGTTGGTATTCAGTAAATAACGGAAGAATGAATGGGTAGATGAATGGACGGGTGATGGATGGATGGACATAGATACATGGATGGACAGCATTCCTAATTAGGCAACTGGCTTTAGCAGCAGCATATTTTTCTTTTTTCGTTGTTTTCTTGTTTTTTTGAGATGAGTCTCACTCTGTCACCCAGGCTGGAGTACAGTAGCGTGATCTTGGTTCACTGCAACCTCCCCCTCCCGGGTTCAAGCGATTTTTTTGCCTCAGCCTCCTGAGTAGCTGGGATTACAGGCGCGCACCACCATACCTGGCTAATTTGTGTATTTTTAGTAGAGACGGGGTTTCATCATGTTGGTCCAGGCTGGTCTCGAACTCCTGACTTCATGATCTGCCCACCTCAGCCTCCCAAAGTGCTGGGATTACAGGTGTGAGCCACCGCACCCGGCAGAATATTTCTTTAAGAGTGATCCCCAAAAGCAACCTAGGCAGCTAGATACATCTGGGCCCTGGATTCACCCTTTTCCTTATAATCTCAGAACCAACAAGAGAGGTGGATGGTTCCAGGCCCCAGAGAAGCAGTATAGTCCAGAAGACACTGGGGCCCTGCTCCAGGGAGACCCATCTGTGGGGGTGTCGCTGGCAGGCAGCACTCACTGAGGGTGGATCTTGTAGAGGGTGCCGTCCACGCCCACCGTGGTCCGCAGCCGTTCCACCCTCTTGTTCTCCTGGAGGCGCGTCAGGATGGCCGCCAGGGCTGCTGCACAGAGGTTGGCGGAGCGGAAGGAGACTATGGTGCAGACATGCTGGACGGCAACGCAGTCGGCCTCGGACGGCTCCAGGCCCAGATCCACCAGGATCTCTCTTGTATTGGCAAGGCCTTCTTTATACCTGGGCAGGGGACAGGAATGAGCAGACCACACTTCTCCATCCCATCAGTATCCTCCTGGGGAGACTAGGTTCCCCACCTCTCAGGATTGTGAAAATAAATAGGCTGGCCCATAGTAATAGAATAAAAATAACAATTATCAACATTGATAGTAGCAACCACCGCAAACTGAGCAGTCACCACGAGCTCAGGTTGTCTAAGGATTTGACGTGTATTAACTCCTTTAACTCTCACAAAAATCCTGCAGGAGGCACTGTCATTACCCTAGCATACAGATGAGAGATGTGAGGTGCAGACACAGTGAGTAACTTGTCCATGGATGCACAGCTAGTAAGGGCTAGAGACGGGATTTGAACTCAGCAGTTAGATCCTAGCACCCACATTTTTTTTTTCTCTGAGACAGAGTTTGGCTCTTGCTACCCAGGCTGAAGTGCAATGGTGCAATCTCAGCTCACCAAAACCTCCGCCTCCTGGGTGCAAGCGATTCTCCTGCCTGAGCCTCCCAAGTAGCTGGGATTACAGGCATGTACCACCACGCCTGGCTAATTTTGTATTTTTAGTAGAGATGGGGTTTTTCCATGTTTGTCAGGCTGGTCTCAAACTCCTGACCTCAGGTGGTGTGCCCGCCTTGGCCTCCCAAAGTGCTGGGATTACAGGCGTGAGCCACCGGGACTGGCTGCACCCACACTTTTTTAATCAGCCTGTGCAATGCTGACTTTCATGGAAATTCTGTCCCTGCCAAGTTCTGCATAGACATAGACACCGCGGGTCAGCGCCACATGGCTGAACTCAGAATCTAAACTGATCACAAAGTCAGGGCAATGCCAGTGTTTCTAAGCCTGAGGAGCAGGACCCTCAGATGTACTGGACAGCATTGTAGTCACGCTGGGGCCAGCGTCTTCACCTGCTGCCTTCACCAGCCAGCTCCCCCAGCAAGGGACCTGTGTGTAAGGCCTCAAGTCACCACATTCAAAGCCAGTCCCTGATGGGTGCAGATGAAGGCTCTGCCATCACAGGAGCTCTGGACTTGGATTCCACACATGGGCTTTGAGGATCCAGGGATGCCCTGATATTGTCAGCAAACTTGTGTGTGAATGTACATTTTTGGGGTTAAGGGTCTAGAACTTGAATAAAGTTCTCAAAAGGATCTGTGATCCTAAAATAGTTACAAGTTACCACTTTAAGAAGAAGGCAACAGAAATGGGAAGAGGGTAGCCCTCTGACAGCAGCGTCCCTTGCTGATGAAACCAACAAGAGCATCTCATCTGAGTCATGGCAGAAATTGCTAACCCATCTGAAGCCATGCCCAGGTCTGAAATCCTCTTGATGAAGGAAGAGGATCTGGTCCCTCCTGCTGTCCCACCATGCGGAGCACCCCACACCTGGGCCTCCCAGCCCAGCCCTCCACAGAGCCAAGGCAGAGGGGACCTGCTTACTTCTCCATGGCAGCTACGTGCCGTGTTTCAATCTTGCCCTTAGTGTGGAGAGCAGAGGATTTCTCACCGCCGAACAGGAGGCCAGCCTTGGCCATCTTCAGCAAGATGAGCCTGACAAGCTCCCCCAGGTACAGGCCACTGATCATCTTCTCGAACCTGCAGGTGGGTGAACAGATCAGTGGATGCAGCCCCCTTTGGTTTCGCAGCATCATTTCCTGAAGACCGGGAGCCACTGCCCGCAGCCAGGAGCAGGTGGGAGAGGGCTGAGCTAAGATTCCCTCCTGCTTACATAGTGCTGGATGGCAAGAACCTTTGTCTCAAATCACCCTGACCATGGGTGCCATTCAAGCATAGGGACTCTCAACTTCATAGACTTTGGGTATTTTCCCAAGATCACTCAAACATGATGTGACAAGTTGAATTTCATACTCAGATGCTTCCCACGCCTATATCAAGTCCCTGTCCAAGAGAGAAGATGCTGTGCCTGTGAGATGGGCTTGAACAGCCCCATAGAGGCTCTACAACAATGTGGATTTAAGATCCCCATGGCTGGCCGGGAGCGGTGGCTCACGCCTGTAATCCCAGCACTCTGGGAGGGAGAGGCAGGTGGATCACGAGGTCAGGATATGGAGACCATCCTGGCCAACATGGTGAAACCCCGTCTCTACTAAAATTAAAAAAAAAAAATAGCTGGATATGGTAGTGGGCACTTGTAATGCCAGCTGCTCAGGAGGCTGAGGCAGGAGAATGGCCTGAACCTGCAGACTGTCAAGAGACAGAGGCTGCAGTGACCAGAGATAGTGCCACTGCACTCCAGCCTGGGCAACAGAGTGAGACTCCATCTCAAAAAAAAAAAAAAAAAAAATCCCTACAGCTACCTACAGCTTTACTCTAGTCTGCACACCAACAATTCCTGCCTCCCAGGTAGACTGTTAATTATCATTATTATTACTAGAGACAGGGCCTCATTCTGTCACCCAGGCTAAAGCCCAGTGGTGCAATCATAGCTCACTGCAGCCTCGAACTCCCAGTCTCAAGTGATCCTCCTGACTCAGCCTCCCACAGGTATGTACGACCACACTTGGCTAATTTTTTTTTTTCTTTTTTTTTTTGTAGAGACGGGGTCTCATTATATTGCCCAGGCTGGTCTTAAACTCCTGGCCTCAAGTGTTTCTCCTGCCCTGGCCTCCCAGAGGACTGGGATTACAGATGAGAGCCACCGTACCAGGCCTAAATATGTTTATTCTCCAAACACAGTAAGACACAAAATCAGGGACAATCTATTTCATCATCTACCTTATATAGTTCACTATAAAAAGTCTTCAAGAAATAGAAGACAATCAACAGAAATTTAGGGTGGATGTCAGGGAATATAATATATATATTTTTTGAGATAGGGTCTTGCTCTGTTGCCCAGGCTGGAATGCAATGGTGTGATCATGGCTCACTGTGCCCTGGACCTCCCAGGCTCAAGTGATCCTCCCATCTCAGCCTCCCAGTTAGCTGGGACTACAGGCATGTGCCATCACACCTAACTACCCTTTTTTTTTTTAAATTTTTATGTTTGTAGAGACTGGTCTCACTATGTTTCCCAGGCTGGTCTCAAACTCCAGGACTCAAGCAGTCCTCCCGCCTCAGCCTCCCAAAGTGCTGGGATTATAGGTGTGAGCCACCATGCCCAGCAGGAACAGAATCTATTTTAAGTAAAATGGAAATGGGTGAAGATGATAAAATTAAAAAAAAAAAGTGGATGCTACGTCCTTGGGACATGACTGCTCTGGGTCACTAGAGCACAGGCATGTGCCTGGAGTAGGTGCCACCAAGGCGGAATGTGCTCCCCGGGTGTTCAGTTCTAGTGTTTGAATCGTTCCTAGGAGGTGCCTGAAATTCACCAGCATGTCTTGGCAAAATGGCTGATTCCAGGGTCAGGGCTAGGAAAGTGTGACATGAGCCTGGAACATCTTAGGGTGCCAGGAAATAAGGAAGTACTTAAAGAGTGATAGAATGCCCGGCACAGTGGCTCATGCCTGTAACCCCAGCACTTTGGGAGGCTGAATTGGGCGGACCACCTGAGGTCAGGAGTTTGAGACCTGCATGACTAACATGGAGAAACCCCGTCTCGACTAAAAATACAAAATTAGCCAGGTATAGTGGCCCACACTTGTAGTCCCAGCTACTTGGGAAGCTGAGACAGGAGAATTGCTTGAACCCGGAAGGCAGAGGTTGCAGTGAGCCGAGATCGCGCCACTGCATTCCAGCCTGGGCAACAAGAACGAAACTCTATCTCAAAAAAGAAAAAAAAAGAGTGATGGAACATGCCAAAAGCAACAGGAGCCAGCTTGAGGGGCTTCTTTGGCCAAATCGGAAAAAAATTTGAGCATGAAAATAAAAATGATGGACAGCGGCAGCCGTGCACAGTGGCTCACACCTGTAATCCCATCACTTTGGGAGGTGGAGGTGGGCGGATCACAAGGTCAGCAGATTGAGACCATCCTGGCCAACATGGTGAAACTCTGTCTCTACTAAAATACAAAAAATTAGCCAGGCATGGTGGTGGGCACCTGTAATCCCAGCTACTCTGGAGGTTGAGGCAGGAGAATCACTTGAACCCTGGAAGTGGAGGTTGCAGTGAGCTGAAATCACGCCACTGCACTCCAGCCTGGTGACAGAGCAAGACTCTGTCTCAAAACAAAACAAAACAAAACAAAACAAAATGGGGGACAGCAAACACGGAGGGAAGGCCCAGCCACCACCTGCTGAGTGATTAGGCCTCCGGGAAAGCAAGCTGGGGGCAGGGGGCATGGACATGCAAACATGAGGAATTCAGCTGCCCTGCCTTCTCCTTGCTGGCCAGGTTTGCTCTGCAGCCACCGTCCCAGTGCTCTAAGAGGGGAGGACCCGTGTCACCTGGTTCCCAGCCTTATCTTCAGCGCCTTTCACACACATATGTAACATAGAATTACTGACTCAATTAGAATTAGGGTTATGGCCGGGCACGGTGGCTCAAGCCTGTAATCCCAGCACTTTGGGAGGCTGAGGTGGGTGGATCACGAGGTCAAGAGATCGAGACCATCCTGGTCAACATGGTGAAACCCCGTCTCTACTAAAAATACAAAAAATTAGCTGGGCATGGTAGTGCGTGCCTGTAATCCCAGCTACTCAGGAGGCTGAGGCAGAAGAATTGCCTGAACCCAGGAGGCGGAGGTTGCAGTGAGCCGAGATCGCGCCATTGCACTCCAGCCTGGGTAACATGAGTGAAACTCCATCTCAAAAAAAAAAAAAAAAAAAGAATTAGGGTTATTAGGGTTGTGACTTAGGGAAATCTCTCAATGTCCTTGGCTTCAGTTTCCTCATTTGTCAAATGAAACTGAAATATAAGCCGCGCTTTAGAAGTTTGTTGCAGTGGGGCCAGGCGTGGTGGCTCATGCCTCTAATCCCAGCACTGTGGAAGGCCAAGCTGGGAGGATTGCCTGAGCTCAGGAGTGCAAAACCAGCCTACCCAACATGGCAAACCCCCAACTCTACAAAAATACAAAAATTAGCCGAGCATGGTGGCACATCCCTGTAGTTCTAGCTCCTCTGGAGACTGAGGTAGGAGGATTGCTTGAGCCTGGGAGGTGGAGGTTACTGTGAGCCAAAATCGTGCCAATGCACTCCAGCCTGGGCAACACAGTGAGACCACATCTCAAAAAAGAGGAAAGAAAAGAAAGAAAAGGAAAGAAAGAAAGAGGGAGGGAGGGAGGGAGGGAGGGAGGGGAGGAAGGAGGGAAGGAAGGAAGGAGGGAAGGAAAGAAGGAAGGAAGGAGGGAAGGAAGGAAGGAGGAAAGGAAGGAAGGAGGGAAGGAAGGAGGGAAGGAGGGAAGAAAGGAGGGAAGGAAGGAAGGAGGGAGGGAGGGAAAGAAGGAAGGAGGGAAGGAAGGAAAGAAGGGGGAAAGGAAGGAAGGAGGGAAAAAAGGAGGGAAGGAAGGAAGGAGGGAGAGAGGGAGGGAAAGAAGTAAGGAGGGAAGGAGGGAAGAAAGGAGGGAAGGAAGGAAGGAGGGAAGGAAGGAAGGAGGGAAGGAAGGAAGGAGGGAAGGAAAGGAGGGAGGGAGGGAGGGAGGGACGGAGGGAGGGAGGAAGGAAGGAAGGAAGGAAGAAAGGAAGGAAGGAAGGAAGGAACATAAGAAGAACAAACTTGTGGTGACGGATAGCTAGTCACAACTGGAGAGCCTCCCAGGTAGCCAGGGGACCTGAGTGATTGCACACTGCCTAGTGCCGGTGCCCAGATATCAGCAGCAGGGAACTCACAGTTGCTTTCCTGGGTTGAGAGAGCCAAGGTCCAGCTCCCTGTCGAACTCGGTGCGAATGTCCTCCAGGGCCCCGTCGTCCCCGAAGGCCCCCCACTCTGTGTTGATGCACATCCTGCCCTCGTCGCCCTCCACTAGGTCAATGTTGCTCATGTCCTCCATGTAACACGCATTGGTGCCCGTTCCTGAACCAGGGATCAGAGAGAATATGCAGAGAGGGCTGCCAGCTGGGCACAGACAGAGAACTCTTGACTGCTGGGGAGTCCTCCATGTCTCACAAAGTGCTTTTCATCCCCGGGGCGGGCTCTCGCTGGGGGAAGCAGCTTGGGCAAGCCCCAAGCACATGGGGAATACAGCTGACAAGTCAAGTCCGCACTTCTCAGAGTGCTCAGCGTTTGCAGTTCTGAATGGAGTCAATTGTGAGGAAGTCCCCTGATAAATATGGATGAAAGCTGACGAAGCGCTCTTACAAGAGGATGATAAATGAAGCTAATCTTGTAAATATATATATTTTTTAGATCACCAACCCAGGGTAATTTTGAAAATTCTTTGCCTTAGCTACTTAGCTTTGCTCTATTTGATACGGAAAATATTCTTTACTTATAGCCTGCCACAAATTGTTTCTAGCAGAAGCCGCATCTGTATCTTAGACGGTGATTAGCTATCACCTAAGAAAGCAACACTCCATGATGCAAACACAAAATCACTCCCAGGAAATGCCTCAAACACTTGAGCGCTGGGGAATGACTACAGATGGGCACCATCTTTTTGGAATCTTTTGGGAGGATGGAAAAGCTCTAAAATCAGATTGCAGTAATGGTTACAAAACTGTACATTTACTAAAAGTCATTGAATCGTGCACCTAAAATGAGAGGACTTTTATGCCTCAATAAAGCTGTTTGAATTTTTTTTTTTTTTTTTTTTAGGATCTTCCCTTGGCTGATACTCTGGTGTGAGTATTTTAAATGCCAACATGGAAAATGAGAAATGTTGAAAAGCAGAGTGTGATATTTGGAAAAAGCTTTTCTCAGAAATGCACGGACACTGTTTAGGCGTGCCCCCCAATCTGTGGTTACCAGACGCAGTCACAAGGACAGACGGGTGCCATGACTGGCAAGGGCCTGATCCATTTTGAGGCTCCTGGAAACGGTCAGGCAGATGGAGCCCGTCAGCTTTAAAGAGCTGCCCTTCGGGAAAGCCAGGCTGAGGAAAGTCTTGTGGGACAGTAAGGAAAAGCAATAATGGGAAAAGGAGAAGGGGACATTCAAGAACGACCTATAAGTCAGAGCTGTTCTGCCTTACTGTACCCCAAACTGCCTTCCCACACATTCGTCCAGCAGACCCCGCAGCTCTGATGTGGAGACCACCCGCAGGACACCCCTACTGCACCACGACTGCCCTGGTCCAGGCTGCACTGCACCCCGCCTGACAGTCCAGTGGTCTCTTGGCTGGTCACCCTGCTTCCACTCTTGTCCCCCATCATCGATTATCCACACAGCAGCCAAAATGGGCTTTTTAAAAAATGCACACCTGGCAGGGTGCGGTGGCTCACACCTGGCAGGGTGCGGTAGCTCACGCCTGTAATCCCAGCACTTTGGGAGGACAAGGCAGGAGGATCACCTGAGGTCAGGAGTTCGAGACCACCATGACCAACATGAAGAAACCCTGTCTCCACTAAAAATACAAAAATTAGCCGGGCATGGTGGTTCATGCCTGTAATCCCAGCTACTCAGGAGGCTAAGGCAGGAGAATTGCTTGAACCCAGGAGATGGAGGTTGCGGTGAGCTGAGATCATGCCACTGCACTCTAGCCTGGGCGACAGGGCAGGACTCCATCTCAAAAAAAAGGGTATCCATTTAGCCATCCCCCACCCAGAGGTCTTCAGTGCCTTCCAATATCCCTCAGGGGATAAGCCAGTGACCTTACAATGACTGTGTCCACGTCCTGTGCAATGTGCCCAGTCCATCCACCCCCTCTCACTTGAATGACCTCCGACTCTCAGCCTTCACTCACCTCATCCAGACAGCACTCAGCTGTAGGGTTTCCCCGGTCCCCCCACTCTGCCCTGGACCCCTTCCCATCTCCAACCTATAGGTGTCCTTTCCTTTGCAAGGGACTCCCTCCCCTGCACCCTCACCTAGCTCCCTGGTTTGCATCATTGACGTCCCAGCTCAAATGACACCCCTCGGAGAGGCTTCCCTGACCCCCGGTCCCACTCACAGTCACATCACCCTCTTTGTGTTTTTTATCATGCTAGCCACCACCTGAAATTACCTTAGCAGTTTAGGCCTCCTGGCCTCTCACCACCTCCCCACTGAAAGCTTCAGGAACACAGGAACTGCCAACTTCGAACCTGGCACCAAGCCCAGGGCCCAGCACCCAATGGATGGGCACTCAGTAAACACTTGTTAAATGGATGAATGAATATGCATAAATGAATGAATGAATGAATGAATGAATTTTTCATGTCCCTATGTTGCTTCTCCTAAATAGTGTCAGTGCCCTTCCCACCAAATTCACTCAGAGTTTGCTAAAATGAAATCCCCGAACAGCCCCTTCTCCCTCACTCTCAAAAAACCCAGTCCAACTGAGTTACCGATGATGACACCAACTTCGCAGTGGGGGTCGTCATAGGCACAGGTCATCATGGTCCCCACGGTGTCATTGACCAGGGCCAGGATGTCCACGTCCATGTCCTGCTGAACACAAGGCAGAGGCCATCAGCGGGTGGGAAGGAGGTGTTCCCTCCATTCATCCCACATAGGCAGCAGTGAAGGTGGCTGCTGAGACACCCCTAGATCCTGTCTGTGGGGCCGCCTGGAGGAGCAAGGCCTTGTCAAGGTTCAGGGTCTAGGGGAGAGAAAGAGCCGTGGGGAGCTGAAGAGAGAACCCCGCCCTCCTGCTTTGCCAGTGAAGGCCTCTATGCAATGGAAATATGAGGGACAAACCACCAGGACTCCAGCCCTTGCTTTATGGGTTTTTTGGGGTGTTTTGTTTGTTTTTGAAATGCAGTCTCACTCTGTTGCCCAGATTAGAGTACAATGGCTCAATCTTGGCTCACTGCAACCTCTGCCTCCCGGGTTCAAGCACTTCTCCAGACTCAGTCTCCTGAGCACCTGGGATTACAGGCACACGCCACCACACCTGGCTAATTTTTGTAATTTTAGTAGGGATGGGTTTCACCATGTTGGTCAGGCTGGTCTCGAACTCCTGACCTCAGGTGATCCACCCGCCTTGGCCTCCCAAAGTGCTGGGATTACAGGCGTGAGCCACTGTACTCAGCCTCTTTTAATTAAAAAAAATTTTTTAAATTTACAGATAGGGTATCAGTATGCTGCCCAGGCTAGAGCGTGATGGCCGTTCACAAGTACAAACACAGCACAGCACAGCCTCGAACTCCTGGGCTCAATTGATCCTCCTGCCTCAGCCTTCTGGAAGTTGAGGTCCTACAACTTTCAGCCTTTCTGGGACCATGGGAAGACACAAAGGAAAGCATGTTTATCCTGGGAGAAGTGGCATTTCCAAGGGAAAACACCACGTGAGAAGTCCTCGCCCACGGGGACATCTCAGCCAGCAGGCACAGCCTCAGCCAAGTCCTCGCCGTGTGTGGCACGGTGACTTCCTGTGTGGATTTCCTGTTCCACCATGTCAGCTTGAGCTACTGCACTAACATCCCCCAAGGTTTGGAAGAACATTTTAAAGCGAAATGAGAGCCGGGCATGTGGCTTATGCCTATAGTCCCAGCTATGCAGGAGGCTGAGGTGGGAGGATCATTTGAGCCCAGCAATTCAAGGATGGAGTGCCAGGCACTGCCAGCCTGGGAAGCACAGCAGGACCTCATCTCTAAAAAAAATAAAGTAAAATGAAAACAACAAGGGAAAACACAGACTGTAAAAAAAAATAAGATCCCAGCTTTAAAGAAAAAAAAAACACTGGAAGGGCATGCAGTAAAATATGTCTCTTGCTGCCAGGGTAACAAGCAATTTGGGTTTATTTGTGTACTTTTCAGCTCAGCAAGGAGTGGCCCTTGTTTCTGCTAATTTAAATTATTGTAAAATACATTCAACAAATGGGGATTTGTTTTGTTTTTTTTTTTTGAGATGGAGTTTCACTCTGTCACCCAGTCTGGAGTGCAATGGCATGATCTCGGCTCACTGCAATCAAGCCTCCCAGGTTCAAGCGATTCTCCTGCCTCAGCCTCCCAAATAGCTGAGATTACAGGCACCTGCCACTATGCCTAGCTAATTTTTGTAGTTTTTAGTAGAGATGGGGTTTCACCATGTTGTTCAGGCAGGTCTTGAACTCCTGGCCTTAGGTGATCCTCTTGCCTTGGCCTCTCAAAGTGCTGGGATTACAGGCGTGAGCCACCATGCCCAGCTAATCGGGATATTTAATGGACAGAGAGTGGAAAGTGAAATAGAGAACCAGCCCGGAAAGAAAACGATCTTTTCAGCCTCAGAGAGGAGGGTGTGCGAGGCATACACACAGCACCAGATCTAACCCAGTCCTCCGGAGAGGGCTGTGGCTGCTGGGGAGGCCCAGGGAGGAGCTGGCCGCCTTTCAACTGGGATTGCTGCAAACCCCGCCTACCAAGGCTCTGGGGGTTCATCCAAGTTGGCCACATCTGTACTACAGTGGGACTTTCCCTGACACCAATTCCTTCTCTGAGTCTCCCTCCACGCAGGCACCATATGGGGGCCCCTCACCCCACCCCCACCCCCACCCCCACCAACCCAAGAGAAAGGAGCTGGGGCTGGGAGAGCCTCCCACACCGAGGCAAATTCCTCACCTTGTGTCTTCTCATGGCTTTGGTCAGACGGCTCACCACATCTGTGTCCTGAACTCCTCTCGCTTTAAACTTCTTTGTCCATGAAATCAGGACACCCTGTGAGAAGATTTCAGGTCCAGTCTGAATGAAGGAGGTGGTGAGATGTGCAGCTGAGCTGCAGAAACTCACCCTACATGCATCCCTCGAGGCCTTCCTTTCCCTAAGCTGAATCACCCAGCTTTTTAAAACATTGCTTCCACAGCCTTTTCTAATAATGTAAATGACTGTATTACTCTCACCTGAGTCGTTTGAAATATATGGTAGAAGGAGCAATTACTGAAAAGTCAGAGCTCTTGGATTCATGAGACACTAGACAAGTCATTTAACCTCTGTGATCCTCAGTCTACTCCTCTGCAAAATGGGAATGTTATCTCCCTGCCTCTCTCAAAGAAATGCGCTAATGAAAATATGTAGTGGGCCGGGCGCAGTGGCTCACACCTGCAATCCCAGCACTTTGGGAGTCTGAGGCAGGTGGATCACAAGCCAGGAGTTCGAGACCAGCCTCGCCAATATAGTGAAACCCCGTCTCTACTAAAAATACAAAAATTAGCTGGGCATGATAGTGGGGGCCTGTAATTCCAGCTACTTGGGAGGCTGAGGCAGGAGAATCACATAAACCTGGGAGGTAGAGGTTGCTGAGATCACACCACTGCACTCTAGCCCAGGTGACAGTGCCAGACTTCGTCTCAAAAAAATAAGAAAAGAAAAAGAAAATACCTGGTGGGCCAAGCACGGTGGCTCACACCTGTAATCCCAACACTCCAGCACTTTGGGAGGCCAAGGCAGGTGGATCACAAGGTCAGGATTTCGAGACTAGCCTGACCAACATGGTGAAACCCCATCTCTACTAAAAATACAAAAATTATCAGGCATGGTGGCGTGCGCCTGTAATTCTGGCTACTCAGGAGGCTGAGGCAGGAAAATCCCTTGAACTCGGGAGGCGGAGGTTGCAGTGAGCAGGGATCGTGCCACTGCACTCCAGCCTGGGTGACAGAGTGAGACTCCATCTCAAAAGAAAGAAAGAAAGGTGGGGGGGGGAGA
>NW_022437034.1:625659-642512 GCF_009761245.1 Sapajus apella | reverse complement strand
AAAGAAAGAAAGAAAGAAAGAAAGAAAGAAAGAAAGAAAGAAAGAAAAGAAAAAAAAGAAAAGAAAAGAGAAAAGAAAAGACAAAATACCTGGTGTATTATACATGCCACATGCGTGGTTTGCCAGATCCACAAAGCAGAACTACCATGGTGTAACCTTGCAGGACTGTCTCAGGATCTGAATTTCAACTTAGAAAAATGATTCTCAACCCAGCACAGTGGCCTGCGCCTGTAGCCCCAGCTACTTGGGAGGCTGAGGCAGGTGGATCGCTTGAGGCCAGGAGTTCCAGGACAGCCTGGGCAACATAGCGAGACCCCGTCTTTTAATAAAGAGAAAGAAAGAAAAATGGTTCTCAATTTGCATTATCTATCATTGTTTACAAGTAGTGTTTCCTGAGTTTTGTGTCTGAAATCGCAAATAATCACAGAATTTTTCAGATTGGGGCCAGGTGCAGTGGCTCATGCCTGTAATTCCAGCACTTTGGGAGGTTGAGGCAGGTGGGTCACCTGAGATTGGGGGTTCAAAACCAGCCTGATCAACATGGAGAAACCCCGTCTCTACTAAAAATACAAAATTAGCCGGGCGTGGTGGCGCATGCCCGTCATCCCAGCTACTCTGGAGGCTGAGGCAGGAGAATTGCCTGAACCCGGGAGGCAGAGGTTGCAGTGAGCCGAGATCACACCATTGCACTCCAGCCTGGGCAACAAGAGCAAAACTCCGTCTCAAAAAAAAGGGAAAAAAAAATTTTCAGACTGGAAGATAACTTGGAAGTTACGAGAATCGACCAAGTCCTCTCAGTCAAGAGCAGCTGACCCAAGCTCACAAACTTCCTGACCGCATCTCCTCCATTCTCCTCAATTTATGGATTAAAAAAAAAACCCTGAGATTGCCAGAGGGAGGAAATTGCTCTGAGTCTCACCGGGAGCGAAAAAAACCCTGAGATTGCCAGAGGGAGGAAATTGCTCTGAGTCTCACCGCGAGTGAAGGACAGAGCCCAAGCAGAATGCAGGTCTCTGACTCTAGACCAGCCGTCAGGCTTTTCCCCTGCACCACAGCGCCGCCGTGTGGCAGCTCTCCTTAGCTTCTGTCTTCACAGGCTATGGCAACATCCCCGTCTCCCAGGACAGAGCAGGGAGAGATGTACACTGTGGCTTTCTTCAAAAAAAGGTGCCAGGGATATGTGTTGCAGGGAAGGTGGATGGGGAAGTGAGAGATAAATGTTCTTGATAGAATGTTAAATTAAAAAGGCAATTACATACAACTGTACATTTTCTTCTTTCTCAACTATTTGGTGACTAGAATAAACTATAAATTTGTCAAACTATAGATACAGGATAACACTTGTATTTAATATAGATATGAGTGAAAGGAAAGTCCACAATTCTAGTGGTGGGAATATCTGAATGTTGAGATTAGAGGTGATTTCTATTTTCTTCTTTAAACTTTTCCATTCCTTCTTTTTTTTTTTAATCTTGAAAAAGTATTACCATTTACTTTATTATCAGAAAACACACACACACACACACACACGTAAAGAAATCTCTCTTTGGTTCAGACTTTCTGTTCCCTCAAAAACAAGAACAGGCCGGGTGTGGTGGCTCACCCCTGTAATCCAAGCACTTTGGAGGTCAAGGCAGGCAGATCACCTGAGGTCGGGAGTTCAAGATCAGCCTGACCAACATGGTGAAAAATCGTCTTTAAAAAAAAAAAAAGTGAATTCTTCCTTTTAATTCTCATGCTCTTATGATGTTGGCTATGAGTTAAACATAATAATAAGTCTCACGCTCCTACCTTCTTTAATCATTTTCAGTTTCTCAAAGAAGCTCCAGAATCACACCTCCTCACACAGGCTTCCCCTTTCCATGCCTCTGCAGTCTCGGAGCTGCACAGGGCCCATCTTCCCCAGGAACCCTTATTCTAGTGTCACAGAACCCACTCCTGCAGTAGAGCAGGAGTTAAATAGCTTTGCAGCACGGGCCCACATTCAGGTATTATCAGGAATGAGTTTTCTTGTGGTTGGAACTTTTCTTTTTTGAGATGGAGTTTCACTCTTGTTGCCCAGGCTAAAGTGCAATGATGCAATCTCAGCTCACCACAACCTCTGCCTCCCAGGTTCAGGCAAGTCTCCTGCCTCAGCCTCCCGAGTAGCTGGGATTACAGGCATGCACCACTATGCCCGGCTAATTTTTGTATTTTTAGTAGAGACGGGGTTTCTCCATGTTGGTCAAGTTGGTCTCGAACTCCTGACCTCAGCTGATCCACCCCTGCCTCTGCCTCCCAAAGTGCTGGGATTACAGGCGTGAGTCACCACACCCGGCCATGGTTGGAAGTTTTCTACTTAACTTTAGATTTTATTGAAAGGAAGTTTGGGAGGAATTTTTTTTTGGTTTCATTTTTGATTTTTTTTTTTTTTTTCAGACAGAGTCTTGCTCTGTGACCAGGCTAGAGTGCAGCAGCACAATCTCAGCTCACTGCAACCTCTGCCTCCTGGGTTCAAGCGATTCTTCCACCTCAGCCTCCGGAGTAGCTGGGACCACAGGCGCATGCCACCACGCCTGGCTAATTTTTCTGTATTTTTAATAGAGATGAGGTTTCACCGTGTTGGCCAGGATGGTCTCAATCTCTTGACCTCGTGATCTGCCCACCTCAGCCTCCCAAAGTGCTGGGATTACAGGCAGGGAGGAAGTTTTTATAAAATATATTTAACTAGATTGTGATAAGAAAAAAAACATTTTTCTCTTCTTTGATATAATTAAATGCCCTTCCTTAGTTTAAATTTTACCTGAAAAATCTTTATTGTGCTATGACACTAAATGGGTCAAAATGGGCCGGGTTTGGTGGCTCACATCTGCAATCTCAGCACTTTGGGAGGCTGAGGAGGGGAGATCACCTGAAGTCAGGAGTTCAAGACCAGCCTGCCCAACATGGTGAAACCCTGTCTCTACTAAAAATACAAAAATTATCCAGGCGTGGTGGCACACGCCTGTAATCCCAGCTACTCGGGAGGCTGAGGCAGGAGAATTGTTTGAACCTGGGAGACGGAGGTTGCAGTGAGCCAAGATTGTGCCACTGCATTCCAGCCTGGGCAACAGAGCAAGACTCTGTATCAAAAAAAAAAAAAAAAAAGGATCCAAATACCTTCAGGTACCTCCTGACATTTTAAACAAGGTTCTAAAGTGGGGTCTTTCTGGAAAGTCACTGCGGTTGGGAGCTTATGAGCTTGGGCTGGGCTATTCTTGGTTGTGTGACCTTGTGCAAGTCTCTTAACTTCACAGAGCTGCAGTTTTTCTCAAATATAGAATGAAGATAAAGCTATCAATGTCATAGAATTTTGGGGGGAATTTAACAAGATAATACACATACAGCATTTGTCACAGTTCGAGGCACAATGTCAAAACCTGAGGTATGTTCTTCTATCATTGTTATTATTGAGAAAAACACTGGTGGGTATTCCACATAGATAACTGACAAAATCCTGGATGGATAAACCATACATTCACCCCCTCCACCGCCAAGCTATCAGGAAAGCATGTGTGTGGCCCAACCCCCTGACACACACATCTACTCTCTCCTGGGACCTCTCTCTGCCAGCCAGCTCCACTTGGTCTCACCAAAACACTCCCTGGAAACTTTTTCTTTTGTTTGCTTGTTTTTTGTTTGTTTGTTTGTTTGTTTTGAGACGGAGTTTCGCTCTTGTTACCCAGGCTGGAGGGCAATGAAGCGATCTCGGCTCACCACAACCTCTGCCTCTCGGATTCAAGTGATTCTCCTGCCTCAGCCTCCCGAGTAGCTGGGATTACAGGCATGCATCACCATGCCCAGCTAATTTTTGTTATTTTTAGTAGAGACGGGGTTTCTCCACGTTGGTCAGGCTGGTCTCAAACTCCCGACCTCAGGTGATCTGCCCGCTTTGGCCTCCCAAAGTGCTGGGATTACAGGCATAAGCCACTGCGCCCGGCCTTGTTTGTTTGTTTTTCAGACAGAGTCTCATGCTGTCGCCCAGACTGGAGTGTAGCGGCATGATCTCAGCTCACCACAACCTTCCACCTCCTGGGTTCAAGAGATTCTCCTGCCTCAGCCTCCCAAGTAGCTGGGTTTACAGGTGTGCGCCACCATGCCCAGCTGTTTTTGTATTTTTAATAGAAACAGGGTTTCAGCATGTTGGCCAGGCTGGTCTTGAACTCCTGATGTGAGGTGATCCACCCGCCTTAGCCTCCCAAAGTGCTGGGATTACAGGCATAAGCCACTGCACCCAGGTGCTTGTTTTAGAGATGAAGTCTAACTTCCAAGTGTAGAGATGGAGTCTCGCTTTGTGGCTGGACATCTTGGGCTCAAGCAATTCTCCCACCTCAGCCTCCCAGACTGCTGGGATTATAGGCATGAGCCACCATGCCAGGCCCCTGGAACCTTCTTTATATTATTTTTCTCAATGCTTTCTTTATTAAAAAAAATGAAAAAATAAAACTCAGCCTGTCCCCTGTGTAGATGAAGGCAAACTCCCATAATGGAATCAAATAAATGATTGACACCTTTCATCTGTGAGACAGCTATCAAGCACCTATTAAATACACACTGTGGGAGACCTTGGTGGGAAGATCTGTGCCCTCGGCAGGCACTGCTTGCCCTCCAAAAACCTCTGTCAAATTTAGGGATAAGGTACAAAAGCGCAAAGAGACAAGTAATCCAGGGACAGTCATCAATCACAGCCTAGCAGCTACTGTGTATGGACCAAGAACAGTATTGGGCGCTTTACAAATGCTTTGCCTAAGCTTCACCTCAGCCCAACAAGCAGATATTATTATTATTACTTTTTTTTGGAGACAGAGTTTCGCTCTTGTTACCCAGGCTGGAGTACAATGGCACAATCTCAGCTCACTGCAACCTCTGCCTCCAGGGTTCAAGCAATTCTCCTGCCTCAGCCTCCCAATTAGTTGGGATTACAGGCATGCACCACCATGCCCAGCTAATTTTGTATTTTTAGTAGAGATGGGGTTTCTCCATGTTGGTCAGGCTGGTCTCGAACTCTGGACCTCAGGTGATCCACCCTCAGCCTCCCAAAATCTAGGATTACAGGCATGAGCCACCACGCCCGGCCTTGAGCAGATATTATCCTTGCTTTACAAATGAGAAAGCAAGGCTGGGCACAGTGGCTCACACCTGTAATACCAACCCTTTGGGAGGCGGAGGCAGATCACTTATCCCCAGGAGTTTGAGACCAGCCTGGGCAATATAGTGAGACCTCACCTCTACAAAGAAAAAAATAAAAATAAATAAAACATTTTCAAAGAGAAAACGAGAGTCTCATGAAATTAAGGAACTGGTCTAAGGGGACACAATTTGTCCTGAACCATGATTCAAAGCCGTGTGTGTGGAACATGAAAGCTCATTCCTTTCACTATTCCACACCAATAAGTAACTCAAACCAACAATATCAAGCACATCCCAAGGAGGACCATGTGACTGTCAACTGGGCATCATGACCGGAAGGGGCAGTAGGAGATTGATCAGGGGCCCCACTCCCAGATAGGAGTGGCCCAGGGAGACAGTCAATACCCTAACCCGGCCCCAGAACGCCCCCTTATTTCCTGTCTTTATTCACACAAGATCGTGTTAGCTTCCTCCTGCTTACAGAATGAAAACAATGAAAACTGAGACCCGCCAGCCGGGCGCAGTGGCTCACGCCTGTAATCCCAGCAGTCTGGGAGGCCCAGGCGGGCAGATCACGAGGTCAGGAGATCAAGATCATCCTGGCCAACATGGTGAAACCCTGTCTCTACTAAAATACAAAAAGGAAAAAAAAAAATAGCTGGGTATGGTGGCACGCACCTGTAGTCCCAGCTACTCAGGAGGCTGAGGCAGGAGAATCACTTGAACCTGGGAGGCGGAGGTTGCAGTGAACGGAGATCAGGCCACTGCACTCCAGCCTGGCGACAAAGCAAGACTCCGCCTCAAAAAAAGAGAAAAAAGAGAACTGAGATACACAGAGATGAGTTACCAGGAACCCCGGCCTGGCTGTTAGCACAGCCGAGACTATGACTCCCACGCTCTGTGTCTGCTCCAGGACATTCTCACTCCGGTGGCCCCACTTTAATTGTCCTTCCAAGGGCTCATACAGGGAGAGACTTCCCAGCCTTCCCAAGCTTCTTCTAGTTGGCTATGTCAGTGGTTTTAAGTGCAAGCCTGAGCACATCTCCTGGGAAAATTTAGGGCCTCCTTGCAGAACCACTGATTCTGGCGGGCCCAGCAATCTGTGCTTAAAACAAGCTCTCCAGGGAATTCCACACACCAAGGTTTGAGAACTGCTGAAAAGCATTCCACTCCCTGGAGCTGTGCCCACATGAATCGTAAAATCAAGGCCACTGCGTTAACCAGCTCTCTGCCTCACACTGCCACCTCATCATTAACAAAAAGAAACACAAGAAACTCCTGCCGTTCTCTCCTGCTCGCAGGCTGACTCCCGCCCAGGCCCACGTTCCTCAAGCCCCGATTCCTGCACAGCCACTTCCCTCCACGGGCTCTGGCCTTACCTCTTCCAATTTCGTCTGTCGGCAGGGGAAAGAAAAAGTTAAGCCAAGGGGCAATTTCTTATGCTTTAAATCTTTGGTCTTCATGAAATCTGCCAGACAGTCAGCTACATATTCAAACAGCTGCAGAGAGGAGAAAGCAAAGGACATGGGCTAAGGTGTGGTTTTCCACACACAGATGCCACCGCCTTCCCTGCCTTTGCGGGAGCCACCTGCCCAGTACCTCTGTGCCATTCCCACGGATGACTTCACTGGGCGTTGGGTAGAACTGACTCTCCATCTGCACGTGCCGCTTCCCCTCTTCAGCGACTTGAACCTTCAGCACTCGAAACTTGGACCCTCCAAGATCCAAGGAAAGGAACTCCCCCTTTTCTATTAAGAAACAAATTCAGTTTCCATGTATTGAGGGTCTACTACAGATATGGCAAGCTCTGCATTAGAGGCTGGACATAAATCAATGTCATCAAATCTTACAACCACTAGAAATCATTATGCCCATTTGCCAAGGCTGAGGACTATGGCCATTTCTCAGGGCCCTCGAGATAAGGCGCAGAGCTGAGATATGAACTAAGTCTGCCCGACTCTGCAGCCTGAACCCAACCCGCTGGCTCCTGCTGTGGGAATGCGCATTTCATCTGGAGAAGGCCAATGTGAGCACACTCCTTGCAGGTGGTATGAGAGTTGGCCTTGAGGGTGGACCCCATCCTGGGATGCCATCGCCTAGAAGCCAGAGCTGGTACTCCCAGCCCGGGGAAACTCGGATAAAGGCGTGAGGGGGAAGACAGTGTGCAGGGAGGAGCAGCCAGCCTCTTGCAGCTGATGATTCAGTGGGCAGAGGGAAAGCACTCCTGGAGGATAGAGGAGACAGGGGCCAAACAACGGCCCTTGAGGTGCCCAGGATGCTGAATTTTTTAGGCCAGAGCCACTCCAAAAGGAGAAATTGGAACACAACCCAACTCAGACCAAGAAAGATGCTATTAATTAAAAGGTGGGGGCCAGGCGCGGTGGCTCACACCTGTAATCCCAGCATTTTGGGAGGCCAAGGTGGGCAGATCACCTGGGATCAGGTGTTCAAGACCATCCTGGCCAACATGGCAAAACCCTGTCTCTACTAAAAATATAAAAATTAGGCCAGGTGCAGTGGCTCCTGCCTGTAATCCCAGCACTTTGGGAGGCCGAGGCGGGAGGATCATCTGGGGTCAGGAGTTCAAGAGCAGCCTGGCCAACACGGTGATGCTGCTGCTGTTGCTGGTCAACAGACCATAGTTACAGTAGTACAAGTGCAGCCAGCTCAATCTTCATTTTTTGGAGATATTTGGAGTTTCCTACCTTCCCAGATCAGCCGCAGAGCAGCTGATGGAGGCGTTTAGTATTTGGTGAGGGAATTCAGGGAGTTAATCCCATGCAACTTTCTTTTTTCTTTTTCTTTTTTTTTGAGACAGAGTTTCACTCATGTTACCCAGGTTGGAGTGCAATGGCGCGATCTCGGCTCACCGCAACCTCCGCCTCCTGGATTCAGGCGATTCTCCTGCCTCAGCCTCCTGAGTAGCTGGGATTACAGGCACGCACCACCATGCCCAGCTAATTTTTTGTATTTTTAGTAGGGACAGGGTTTCACCATGTTGACCAGGATGGTCTCGATCTCTTGACCTCGTGATCCACCCGCCTTGGCCTCCCAAAGTGCTGGGATTACAGGCTTGAGCCACCGCACCCGGCCACCTTTCATTAGCACTTATTATGCACCAGGCAAGAGGGTTCTCCCAGACGCTGTCTTGCTGTGTAGGAAGTGGGCAGATCACACAATCCATGTCCACACATTTACTGAGCATCTACTCTGTGCCAAGTAACATGTGTCAGGTGCTAGGGATGCACAGATGAAGGATAGTGTGCCTCCTGGGAAACTGATCCAAAATACAGGCACATAAACCAGCCATTTCCATATGGTAGGACCAGTGCTCAGATTGTGAGAGGCACAGGGAGAGATATCCAGATCAAAGCTGGGAATCAAAGGCAACTGGCTTTCCAGGGAGGGGACACAGAACTGAGTGCTGAAGGGTGAGCAGGAGTCAGGCTGAGGGGCATGGGGGTCATAGGGAGAGGAACCCCGGGCAAAGGAATGAGACAGCATCCGATGGGAGTGAGTGTGCTTTTGCCGAAGGAGGGCAGCTGTCACAGAAATGAGGTTGGAAGATGGTCTCAGGTTAAATTTGGAAGGATTTGGAAAAGGTATCCCACCCCAAGGAGCTTGGGCTTTATCTGGAAGGTGAGAGGGAGCCACAGAAAGATTTTAAGCAAGGGAGTGCCAAGATCTAATTGAGATTTTGGGGACAAATGCCTCTGACACCAACCAGAATAGACTGAGGGTTTAACAAAAGAAGGGGCTGCTGTGCTGCCATTGGACGGGAGGGGAATCTGTTGAGACCTGGCCAGAGTTGGTGCGGGAAATCCCCCCTCCCAGGACCCGCACCATGACTGCTATCAAACACCTCACTCCACCAGTGGCTCGAGGTACCATTTCATGGAAGCCACATGGTGTGATCCCTTCTGTGTCTCTGATCCTAGAAAACAGGACCCAGTGGACCCTGGGGGAGGGAGGGCCTGCCCAGGATACAGTGGCCTGTGGAGCCGCAGGGTCTTTACAGACATCAAGAAAACAGCCCCAGCTGGGCACTGTAATCCCAGCACTTTGGGTGGCCCAGGAAGGAGAATCCCTTGAGGCCAAGAGTTCAAGACCAACCTGGTGAACATAGTAAAACCCTGTCTCTACAAAACAAGAGACAAAAAATCAGCTGGGTGCAGTGGCATGCACCTGTAGTTCCAGCTACTTGGGGGGCTGAAGCAGGAGGATCGCTTGAGCCTAAGGAGGTCAAGGCTGCAGTGACCTATGATGGCTCCACTGCACTCCAGGTTGAGCAACAGAGGGAGACCTTGTTTCTAAAAAGAAAGGAAATGAAAACAGCGTCCTAAGCGGGGTAGACTCGTTTGGCCAATCCGCCTGCTGCAGAGGATCCTCCATGACCTGCCTAAGACACCAAGGGTTTCCTTCTCCTAAGTCACTCCTGGGGCTTGTGCCTTCACCCCCGCCCGTTCCCCAGTGCAGAGTCTCCCAAAGGCACACAGTGGCTGAATGGGGAGATTCCTGGAGATTCAGAGTCCCCAGGGAGAGGCTGGGTAAGTATGTGTTAGGACACACTCCAGGTGAATCCTCTACTCAGGAAAGAATGGGACCCTGTCCTGGTATGAGACCCCAGGACTTGTCCCCGGCCCAGGGCTGACGACTTCAGGACTCCCAGACTGACGACCTTGGGGCTCCCGGGCTCACCCCCAAAGCCTAATTGGCCTTGGAGGCTGACTGGAGGCTAAGGCCTGGAACAGAGCCAGCAGGGATCAGGCCAAAGAATCACCATCACCCTCATGCTTCCCGTGTCCCTTCCAAGACTGGCAGAGAAGGCTCCAGTGTCAACACAGCACTTTCAAGGCGCTTGATCCTAAGTCAGAACAGACTACCACAGCCCACCCCGCTTTACTTCAAAAGGCTGGGAGGTAACTAAGGCTCAAACAGGTAACTTCCTCACAGGTAGGTTCTGATGGGAGTAGGCAAACTCAGGACTTCTCTGGAAACGACATACATGTCTGAAACGGATGCCAGAAGGAATTAGGAGAGTTTTGTTTGTTTTTCGTTGGTAATCGCGAAATTATACCACCAGCTCACAAGCACTATGGAGGACTTGGGACAAGATTTTCGAGATTTTAAAGCACGCCATCCACGTAATCTCATTGAATGCTGACAATCATGTGTGGTGCTGGGATTTACCAAGAGCGCCTGGTTTATTAGGGACTCTGGGACCGCGGATGTCACCACAACAGAATCACTGGTGAGATGCTTAGTGTGGTGGGAGGCTCTGCGGAGCCAGGGATGGGGAGCTGGGCTCTTCCCAGCTAAGGAGGAATTTCTATGACTTAGTCAGGTTCACTTCTGAACTTAACTTAGGAGCCTCCACACCATCAAAGGCCACCTTCCCTTGCTTCTGGGGACACACCTTGTCTGTATCTGGAGGAGGGGCCGCAGTCCAGGAAGCCAGGTGGACTTGGCCCTGGTGCTCCTCATGCTGGCCCGCCCACATGACACAGGTGCTTCCTCCCAAGGGCACTGGATGCCCTGTCAACAACCCGTCCCGGCACTCTCGTCAGGCTGTGTCAGGGACAGGGCCAAGGTTTCAAAGTCGGGTTGTCTGTCTCCAAAGCTCACATCTCTCTAGGGCGGCTCACTGTCCACCGCAAGCACCTACCCGCAAGTGAGGGCACAGGGCCTTTCGGTGCAGTATCCCAGGTCCTCACAGCCAGCAGAGCCCACCTCGGTTCAGGCATTGCTCCAGAGAGGGCCGAAACCCGGCTAATCCCATCAAAGCCCCCTGCGAGCTCCCAAACCTCAGTCCCTGCTCCCTCAAGAGCCCCAAGCCTCCTTCACGGCTTGGTTTGAGCACCGGGACCCTGACCTGGGAGAAACCCCTTGGTCCTTGGTGGTTCTGTCTGACTTGGTGACAACAGCCACACCACAGGGTTTGTCACAGGAAATATGTGGCTCAATGAGTCCCTAGCACCCCATGACCACAGTGGTTGCTTAGTAAATGATAGCCTTTTTCCCTCTTTTTTCTTTCCTGTTTTTTCTTTTCCCTCTCTCTCTCTTTTTTTTTGAAAGGAAGTCTTGCTCTGTTGCCCAGGCTGGAGTGCAGTGGCGCGAACTCAGCTCAGTGCAACTTCCACCTCCCGGGTTCCAGCGACTCTCCTGCCTCAGCCTTCGTAGTAGCTTGGATTGCTGGTGCGTGCCACCATGCCTGGCTAATTTTTGTATTTTTAGTAGAGGTGGGATTTCACCATGTTGGCAAGGCTAGTCTCGAACTTCTGACCTCAAGTGATCTGCCCTCCTCGGCCTCCCAAAGTGCTGAGATTACAGACGTGAGCCACTGTGCCGGCCTATAGCAGCCCTTTCTCTCTTATGGCTTCATCCAGAGGCTAAGAATGGAAGAGTTAGATGGGACCCAATAGATCCTCTCTAGAGAGTTCTAGGCCGTTGCAGGCAAAATAAGACTCCCACATCCTAGTCCCCAGATCCTGTGAATATGTGAGGGTGCAAGGCAAAGGGGAATTAAGTTTGCAGATGAGATCAAAATTGTTCATCAGCTGACCTTGAAGTTGGGAGATTATCCTGGATTATCTAATTATCTATGCATGACTAATGTGATCACAGGATCTTTAAATGAAGAGAGGCACAAGGTCAGGTCAGAGAGGGACCTGAAGAGGCTATACTGCCGGCTTTGAGAACAGAAAGGGGCATGCCTTGAGGGTGCAGGTGGCCTCTCGAAATTGGAAAAGTCAGGGAAACAGATTCTCCCCTGGAACTTCCAGAAGGAACGCAGCCATGCCGACACCTGAATTTTAGCACAGTGAGACCCGTTTCAAACTTCCGTCCACCAGAACTGTCGGAGAATAGATTCGAATTGTTTTCAGCCACTGTGTTTGTGGTGATACAACACAGCAGCTGTAGGAAACAGATACATGGGCCAATTCTCATTCCACAGATGGGGAAACTGAAGCTAAACACTGGCCTTGGGTCACAGAGTGACGGAGCTGGGCCTCAGACCCAGGTTTGTTGAATTATCATTGAGTATGATTTCTACTACATCATGCTTGCTTCCATGACTCACACTCTGTTTCCTAGAACCTAGATACCTAGGAGTGAGCACCATTTATTACTCATTCGACGGTGTCAGGGCCTGGCGTGCACCCAGCGCTACATCCGGTGCTGGGAACACTGCGGTGAGTGAGATCTCGGACCCATGGAAGGGTTAATTTGGTAGAGACTCAGTGGGGACACAGCAGAGTGACAAATGCCCTGACAAGCACCCAGCCCAGCATGGGGATACTTCCTAGATGGAGGCAGGGACCTCTACACTGAGGTGGAAAAGCCACGTTGATACTCACCAGGGAAGAACACGGAGATGCTCCGGGAGGAAAGGGAGCAGACGTGTGAGGCCACGATGGGCAGAGAAGCCAAGGTGCCCGGAGCTCCAAGAGGGGTTCAGCAGGACTGGAGCACAGAGGGGCACGAGGGAGGGATGGCACAGAGAGGGCTAGAGACAGAAGCCAAGGTCCAGGGGCAAACCTTAGGTACTTTAAACACATATCAGCCAAGAGGAGCCAGGGAGCCTGGCTCACTCACCTGAGCCGTCGGGAATGGCCCTGACGAAGGTGGGCAGCATCTTCACTGCGGCCGTGGGGTTTGTGTCCTTTGCCAGGCCCTTCTCCATCTCAGCCTGGAACCGCCTCATGATGTCCAAAAGCGTGTCATCGGAGAGCCGCATGTGATACAGGAACCTGTCCACCTGGAACAGACACCAGCCGCCAAGGTGGGCTGCTGGGGCCCCTGCCCTCCAGGGGAGGCCGAAACCCCCCTCCATTCCTCAACAAGCTGCATTCCTGACTCTAGGGATTCCCAAAGGCTCCCTATCTGACCCCTCGTCTAGCAGAGGACAAGGGAGGGACTTGGGGAAGGGGAATGGAATGAGGGCTGAGAAGGTGTGCAGTTGCTCCTCCGAAGGGCAGACTCTGAGGAGGAAATGATCCCCCCATTATTCTGATGAGACAGGGGAGAGGCAGAAGCTAAGAAGGATCTAGAGTTTCCAATTCCCAGGTCAGGGCCTTCACCAGAGCTCCATTCCTCTCCACGGAAAAAGGCCAGCTAGAGTTTGAGTCATAGGTTCCTCAACATGGAAGCTTTCTTTCATCCAACGATGACAACAGATATAGCCAAACCCATTTCTCTTTGTTTATTGGCTGGTAGGAAGCTCAGAACTAAATTCAGTTTCCAAAAGTAATCTCTAAAATCTAGTCCTTTAAATTCTGTTGTTTTTTTTTTTTTAGACAGAGTCTCACTCTGTCACTGGAGTGCTGTGGCACAATCTCAGCTCACTGTAACCTCCACCTCCTGGGTTCAAGTGATTCTCCTGCCTCAGCCTTCTGAGTAGCTGGGATTACAGGCAAGTGCCACCACGCCTGGCTAATTTTTTTTTTTTTTTTTTTTTTTTGTATATTTAGTAGAGACAGGGTTTTACCATGTTGGCCAGGCTGGTCTTGAATCCCTGACCTCAGGTAATCCACACGCCTTGGCTTCCCAAAGTGCTGGGATTACAGGCGTGAGCCACTGTGCCTGGCCATAAATGTCCATTTTGGTTTAACTGAGTTGTTCTAGTTAAGATAAAGCTGAATTGTAAAAGTCAGCCGAAATTGCTATTGAAAATGAGTGGATGTCACTCATGTAACCAGAAAACTGGGGCTGAGGACCACTACCTCAAAGGAGGGAAGTTATACAAATCACTGTGGCTATACTCAGTCCGCTTGACGGTAACATGTCACATTAGGGATGGCAGCAAAGCTTCCTCCCTCACACTAATTAACGCTAATCAATTGGTGGTGGCAGTCTGGAGCCCCGGGCTCAATGGGATGGATGATTGATGGTGGCAGGGGAGAGACAGGGGCACATGCCCCCGTCCTTACCAGCCCTGTTTTCTACACTGAGCACTCTCCACCCTCCAGGTCACAACAAGGCTCTATCCCTGGCACATTCCCGGTGAAAGGGCATTTTATCCAGGGTGAAGAGCGTGTGCTACGGTCTACGAAGGGAGTCCATGTATGTCGCCTCTTCTCATCGCCACAGCACCCCTTTGAGGCAGCCAGGTAAGGCCAAAGTTCTTGTCCCCAAGTGAGAGGCGAGGGGAGAGGGCTCAGAGCCTCTCACAAGAGGCAGAGCTTTGGCTGCATGGGACTGTAGCAGTCTCTAGACCCCTCGCCTCCACAGCCTGGCTTTGGCTCACAGCTCTGTGGGGGATGCATAAGCCCAACAGACAAATTACACCAAATGCACAGGGCTCTCATCACCTTCACGCTAGGACAGGGGCCATCAGCCAGGCCCCAGAGGGCAGCACCCAGTTCAGTCCCGTGACAGTGAAGAGACCCAAGCCACTGAAATGGTCCTGTGGCTCCAGGGACTAGGGGGCCAGAAAAAGAGCAGGAACTCATCAGAGAGTCATTAGCAGAAAAGGACAATTGAGCTTCCAGCATGTTTGAGAAAACAGGACGGAACCAGGTCAGGCTTCGTTAAGGGCTTCCGGCTCCCCCAGGGCTGTTTATGACTAATTGGTTGGCACAGCCACATACAAACTGAGAAAACTGGATGCAAAGGACGTGACCCATGTAATTGGGGCTGGGGAGGGGTAGGATGCTCTACATGGGAACCAAACTTGATTCTTTCCTACCCAAAGGGGCCTCAGACAGTGCCCCTGAACCTACTGATTGTTTTTGCTTAGCCTGACAGTATAAAAAAATCCACAAAATCCCATCCCTTCCGCGTTCAGTCCTGTTTTTTGAGGCCCAGTTGGGGTCATTTGCGAGCTGGGGTTTAATGCGGTCACTGGGTACTTTGGTTTGCTGCTGCTCTTTCAGTAAGTTAAGGTCGTGACAGAAAGAATGTCAACTTGGCAACCGTTTCTTCTTGATTTTCTGTGTCTCCCACAGCACCAGGTACAGTTGTTAGAAGGGAAAAGTGAGACATAGGTTGGGACAACAAGCCAGTCATGTGGGGTATGCGTAACCAGGGACAAGCGTCCCAGGCACTAAAGGAGAGTGCTCGAGCTGCGGAAACCAGGCCTGCTCTCGGAGAGACGCGCAAACCAGCATGGGAGACATCTTCTAAGCAAGAAAGCCAAGCAGCAGTGCCTTTCAGTTAGAGCAAATTCAGACATTCAAGACTCAGAGCTGCTGAATTACAGCAGGTGGGAACTGGAGGGGCCTTAGAGGTCATCTAGTCCAAAGGTCTCACATTATGAATCAAGAGTCATAAAAAGATTCTGCTCTTTGACCCAGGGCTTTCATTTCTGGAACCTATGCTTAGGAAATAATCCTGACTATGGAGAATCATAAATCTCTACCAAGGCCAGGAGCGGTGGCTCATGCCTGTAATTCCAGCACTTTGGGAGGCTGAGGCAGGTGGATCACCTGAGGTCAGGAGTTCCAGACCAGTCTGGCCAACGTGCTGACACCCCACCTCTACTAAAGATGCAAAAATGAGCCGGGTGTGGTGGCAGGAGCCTGTAATCCCAGCTACTGGGGAGGCTGAGGCAGGAGAATTGCTTGAACCCAGGAGGCAGAGGTTGCAGTGAGCGGAGATCGTGCCATTGTACTCCAGCCTAGGCAACAAGAGCAAGACTCTGTCTCAAAAAAAAAAAAAAAATCTACCAAGGTTTATCATAACAATACTTTTATTTTATTTTGAGACAGGGTCTTGCTCTGCTGCCCAGGCTGGAGTACAGTGGTGCAATCACAGCTCACTGCAGCCTCAACCTCCCAGGCTCAAGTGATCCCGCCACCTCAGCCTCCCAGGAAGCTGGGACCCAGCTAATTTCTGTATTTTTTTTAGAGACAGGTTCTCTCCATGTTGTCCAGGCTGGTCTCAAACTCCAGGACGCAAGTGATCATCCTGCCTCAGCCTCCCAAAATACTGGGATTACAGGCATGAGCTACCTCGTCCAGCCTAATATCTTAATTATTAAAAATGTTTTTAAAGTATCCAAATGTTCAACAAGAGGGGAAAAAGTTAAATACATTCTGGCATATCCACTTGATTGGATATTAGGACGACATTGCAATGAGAATTATGATTGACAATGACGAAATCTACATAAGTGGTGACGCTAGAACAGTGAAGGAAGCAGTTCAGAACTGTGTGTGCCTTAGAAATATAACTAAAAACATACAGCACGAAGAAAAACTAGGAAGGCTTCCACCCAGCAAATATGAAAGTGTTTGAGATTAAAAGTAAATCAAAGGTGGAATTACAAGCAGCACTTCCACTTTTTTGTAGTGTTGACATACAAAGCTGTAAAAAATACGCTTTGAAAACCTCCCAGTGCTATGGCTGGACAATCGGCAGGTCAGTGACCAGGCCTGGCCTGGTGCTATTAATAGGGCAAATAATGTCAATATATTGAATTGGAAAAGAAGCTGTCAGAGTGGTTTCTCTTTTTTTTCATGTTGTTTTGTTTTTGTTTCTGTGCTGGTACGGGGATTTTTAGAAATCGTTCCAGGGTCTCAGTAGTAACCCTTGCAAGGCAAGTCTGGCCCAGGGTCTGGACAATTCTCGAGGCAGGAAGCACAGAGATGAAAAACGGGACTCACTGCCTGACCACAGAGAGAAGAGCTGTACCTTTTGACCAGGTGTGTTTCTACCATGTGCTGGGAGGAGTGTTCTCAGAACCATGACTCAGCCCAGTAGCT
>NW_022437034.1:579014-625259 GCF_009761245.1 Sapajus apella | reverse complement strand
AAAAAAAAAAAAAAAAAAATCTACCAAGGTTTATCATAACAATACTTTTATTTTATTTTGAGACAGGGTCTTGCTCTGCTGCCCAGGCTGGAGTACAGTGGTGCAATCACAGCTCACTGCAGCCTCAACCTCCCAGGCTCAAGTGATCCCGCCACCTCAGCCTCCCAGGAAGCTGGGACCCAGCTAATTTCTGTATTTTTTTTAGAGACAGGTTCTCTCCATGTTGTCCAGGCTGGTCTCAAACTCCAGGACGCAAGTGATCATCCTGCCTCAGCCTCCCAAAATACTGGGATTACAGGCATGAGCTACCTCGTCCAGCCTAATATCTTAATTATTAAAAATGTTTTTAAAGTATCCAAATGTTCAACAAGAGGGGAAAAAGTTAAATACATTCTGGCATATCCACTTGATTGGATATTAGGACGACATTGCAATGAGAATTATGATTGACAATGACGAAATCTACATAAGTGGTGACGCTAGAACAGTGAAGGAAGCAGTTCAGAACTGTGTGTGCCTTAGAAATATAACTAAAAACATACAGCACGAAGAAAAACTAGGAAGGCTTCCACCCAGCAAATATGAAAGTGTTTGAGATTAAAAGTAAATCAAAGGTGGAATTACAAGCAGCACTTCCACTTTTTTGTAGTGTTGACATACAAAGCTGTAAAAAATACGCTTTGAAAACCTCCCAGTGCTATGGCTGGACAATCGGCAGGTCAGTGACCAGGCCTGGCCTGGTGCTATTAATAGGGCAAATAATGTCAATATATTGAATTGGAAAAGAAGCTGTCAGAGTGGTTTCTCTTTTTTTTCATGTTGTTTTGTTTTTGTTTCTGTGCTGGTATGGGGATTTTTAGAAATCGTTCCAGGGTCTCAGTAGTAACCCTTGCAAGGCAAGTCTGGCCCAGGGTCTGGACAATTCTCGAGGCAGGAAGCACAGAGATGAAAAACGGGACTCACTGCCTGACCACAGAGAGAAGAGCTGTACCTTTTGACCAGGTGTGTTTCTACCATGTGCTGGGAGGAGTGTTCTCAGAACCATGACTCAGCCCAGTAGCTGTAAACCAGCCTCCGGCACTACCCCGGAGACTTCCTGGGGCACTTGCTTACGGTGGCTGTAAAAGTGCTTCTAACTTCCTCACCTCCCACAGGGAGAGGGAGGTCAACTCCAGGAATTGACAAAGGCTGATCATCAGCCTTTGTCAGAAGGACCTGGAGCCCATCAGCAGAGGCTGTTTCCCATCACAGGGTGCTGCCGAGCCCGCACCTGGGCTGGTGGACAAACATGTCCCGCCTGATCCTAGGGTACAAAAGGTTAACCAACACAAAGGGGCCCAAGGAAATAATATAAATTTGCAGAAGCAAAGTTTTCAGGTTCCAAAGATTCTCCCTTGGGGGTGGGAGAGATACCATGGTGCATGTTACCTGCTTAGTAGTAAAGACAAAAGCAGGTAACAAAAGTGGATTCCTAGGCAGCGCCTCCTTAAGTAGCCAGTAGAGGGCTCTGCGAACCTAATCAACAAGTGATTGCTTTACAATATTTTTTAATTAGCTACCACCTCTAACTCAACTCTCTAATGAATAGAATTTAGTGGGAGTTAAGCCACACTTCCTCTCTCTCTCTCTTTTTTTTTTTTTTTTTTTTTTTTTTTTTTGAAATGAAGTCTCACTCTGTTGCCCAGGCTGGAGTGCAATGGCACAATCTCAGCTCACTGCAACCTCCACCTTCCAGGCTCAAGCAATTCTCCAGTCTCAGCCTCCCTAGTAGCTGGGCTTACAGGCACACTTTACCACACCTGGCTAATTTTTGTATTTTTAGTAGAGACGGGGTTTCACCATGTTGGTCAGGCTGGTCTTGAACTCCTGACCTCAGGTGATCCACCCACCTCAGTCTCCCAAAGTGCTGGGATTACAAGCATGAGCCACAATGCCTGACCTATTTTTTCTTTTCCCTTCTTTCTTTTTTTTTTAGACAGGTCTCTGTCGCCCAAGCTGGAGGGCAGTGGTGCAATCTCCCGGGCTCAAGCCATCCTCCCACTTCAGCCTCCTGAACAGTTGGGACTGCAGGCACGCACCACCATGTCCAGCTGATTTTTACATTTTTTGTAGATGTTGTAGACCAGCCTGGGCAACATTTTATAGACCAGCTTGGGCAACATATCCTCCAATGTTGCCCAGGCTGGTCTCAAACTCCTGGCCTCAAGTAATCTGCCCATTTCAGCCTCCCAGAGTGCTGGGATTACGATGTGAGCCACCACGCCTGGCTTTCTTTCTCATTTTGAAAAGCAGGAAAGCATCATGGCACGACAGAAAGAGCATTGAAGGAGGAGTCAGTCAATTTGGGCTTAATCCTTGGTCCATCCTAAATACTTGGTGTCCTTGGCTAAGTCCTCCTGCTAGGAGGACTTCTGTCATCCGCACATTGAGAGGTCCTTTTTGCCCGGGGCCCTGACAGCCAGCTGGTATAGCCAGTGTAGCAGATGGGGCTCATTTCAGCTGCCTGGAAGGAACCCTGGTTCCCCCCACCCCTGCCCCGTTGGCCCTTGGCAACTTTTAACCAGCCCACCTTGGAATTAATTTTGTAGACAAGTTCTACAAAATTCACTACAAGTTCACTGAGCAAAGTGACAAAATAATGCACACCATGAATAGTGTACCCTTGGCAAACAGCAGGCGCCAATAATAGATATTTCAATTACTGTCTATTACAATTCACACTCTCTTACTGCCCACATCTATATGCTTTCAAATACAAAAATAAACAGATCTGCTCCAATAGTTTTTAAAACTTCTTTGAAAATGATCCTCCTCATCATTGTGGCCTTTCTGAGCAAACATCCCTTACAGCAAACACCATCCTCTTCAAGCTTTCCAAAGACTCTCCGCACCCCCTTCCACATCCAATACCTGCCAGGAAGTTCCGAGTGAAATGTAAGGACAGTAATGGAAAGCCCAGGAGTGTGGGAGAATTACTTCCTCTTCCTCAGTGAGTCTTTTACTGGTCATATGCTCCCAGTATCTTGTCTAATAAGCTCTCTTAACTCCCTTCGGTTTTTTTTTTTTTTTTTTTTTAAGGGAATCAGTTCTATCTGTGAAGAGGGAGCCGGGCATCTCTTAGCTTCGTGAGTCCTCCTTACCTTCTTGATCTGATCCTCCTTCAGCTTGCTGAAGTAAAATGCCATCAGGTGGACTGCAAACATTTTCCTCAAGTTTGGTTTCTCCTGAGATGGGCAGAGATTCCTGTGGAGGGTTCACTCCCACGACTCTGAAGTGCTGCTCGCTTCCCGTCCAGGCTGGCAGACCTCCTGGGGAGCGAGGTGCTGCGGAGTAAATACCTCCAGCCTGCTTGGTTCAATGATTAAGCTTCGCCACCCCCCCCCCCACCCTTTGATCCCTCCCTCTGGCACACGCTCAATTGTCTAATAGAAGGCTCTGGGTGGTAGCTGAGGGTTAGTGGAGGGGGAAGCAGGGAATTGATGGGTTTCTTGATTACTTGAGAATCAGGTGCCACGAAATCTCATTGCTAAGCAACCCTCTCAAGCCAGGGCTCTGCCAGACCCACTCAGCCGAGGAAAATCTTCTGAGAAGTTGGGCACTAAACAAAGCCAACTTTCTTTCTTTCTTTTTTTTTTTGGAGACTGAGTCTCATTCTGCCGCCCAGGCTAGAGTGCAGTCGCACAATCCTGGCTCACTGCAACCTCCACCACCCAGGTTCAAGTGATTCTCCTACCTCAGCCTCCCAAGTAGCTGGGATTACAGTTATGTGTCACCACACCCAGCTAATTAACAAAGCCAGTTTTCAACCAGTGGAGCTGCTCTGCAAATTTCCAGTCCCAGGCTTTTCTCTTTAGTCTTTTTATGCCGGTGGCATAACTCTGTGACCCCCTGCTCCTCAGAAGCGCCATCCTAACTACAATAAACATCGTCCTGGTCAAGGGGATTTCAATAATGTTGGGGCAGATTCTTCCACTTGTGACAGATCAGATATCTTAACTAGTATCTTAACAGAAAATGATCAATAAATGTTTACCTATTCACAATGTTAAGCCAGAAAACCTTTATTTCACAGGTAGCGACCCAGGAAAAAATATGCCTGAGAAAGGGTGAACTGAGGTCACCAGTACTCACTAGGAATCATTGCTGCAGAGAAGGAAGTCACAGATAAGAAATGTCTCAGGCCAGCAGGGTGTGGTGGCTCATGCCTGTAATCTCAGCACTGTGGGAAGCTGAGGCTGGTGGATCACCTGATTACCTGAGGTCAGGAATTTGAGACCCACCTGGCCAACATGATGAAACCCTGTTTCTACATAAAATATAAAATACATAAAATTAAAAATATAAAATACTTAGCTGGGCGTGGCGGTGGGTACCTGTAATCCCAGCTACTCAGGAGGCTGAGGCAGGAGAATCGCTTGAACCTAAGAGGCAAAGGTTGCAGTGAGCCGAGGTCACACCATTGCACTCCAGCCTAGGCGACAAGAGCAAAACTCCATCTCAAAAAAAAAAAAAAAAGGGAAATGTCTCAGGCCACTGAGATGTTTTATTCACTCACTTCTCACTCATTATACGTGGTGTGAGAAGGACCCAGAAAGCAGCCAATAGGGGGTACAATCAGCCTTGAACTCTTTCCACAGTCACAGACTGGCTAATTGAAACCAACAACAGCAGTGTTAACAATAGCAGCTAACATGATGGCACACTTACCAATCCCATTTTGTTTTTATTATTATTACTTTTTAAACAGGGTCTCATTCTGTCCCCCAGGCTGGAATGCAGTGGTGGAATGATGACTCGCTGCAGCCTCAACCTTCTGGGCTCAGGTGATCCTCCCACCTCAGTCCCCAGGGTAGCGGGGACTCCAGGTGTGCGCCACCATGCCTGGCTAATTTTTGTATTTTTGTAGAGATGGGGTTTTGTCATGTTGCCCAGGCTAGTCTTGAACTCCTGGGCTCAAGTGATTTACCCACCTCACCCTCCCAAAGGGTTGGAATTACAGACGTGAGCCACCACGCCTGGCCCACTCTCATTTTATAAATGAAAAAACTGAGGCCCAAGAAGGTTAGGTGATGCCAAAGCCGTAAACAGGACAGTGAGGGGTCAATCCTGGGAGTTTGATCCCAGGGCCCAGCTCTTAATACGTGACATTGGCTCTCCATCCCTGCTTTCTTCACGCAATAGACACTCAGTAGATATCCAATTGGTAACTATTAGTAGCAGGAGCATTCTGTTGGGTTATTAAGAATTTCTTTTTCTTTTTCTTTTTCTTTTTTGAGACAGCTTTACTCTGTTGCCCAGGCTGGAGTACAGTGGCTCGATCTCGGCTCACTGCAGCCTCCACCTCCTGGGTTCAAGCAATTCTCCTGCCTCAGCTTCCCAAGTAGCTGGGATTACAGGCACACACCGCCACACCTGGCTAATTTTTGTATTTTTAGTAGAGACGAGATTTCACCATGTTGGCCAGGCCAGTCTGGAACTCCTGACCTCAAGTGATCCACCTGCCTTGGCCTCCCAAAGTGCTGGGATTATAGGCATGAGCCACTGCATCTGGCGGTTGTTAAGAATTTCAACCACATACTTGGAAAACTAAATACAGAGATATCATGTCAATTATGTCAACAGGGTGTTCCCAGTAGAGGGAAAAGGGAAATGAAGACATTCCTGACTATAATGTCCCAAACACTCATCAAATGCTCCCTAAAATTAGCAACTGACCAGAGGTTCACATAGGTCCGCTGGACACCCTGATGTTTCTCCCTTCTACATGGCACCTGCTTCTCATTACAAGGGGCCTCTGGGTGTGGGGGAACATATATTTTCTGGTCAACTTGACAGCTTCAGCTTTGTTTGCTTTTCTACTGCACAATCTCATCAATCAAAATAATTGCTGAATGATTGCCTGGAGAGGGAACCTTCAATAGCCACCTCTTCAGAAGCCACTGACTCTCCAATCAATGCTCCCTACCCATCGCCATGTGGACCATCCATCAGGTCTCACTTAAGCCCACAGTGCAGAGGCAGCTCGGTTAAAATTACTCCAGATGCTTTTTTCATATTGATATAAGCATATTAAAACTGTCTCCCAGATTGAGAATCCCCATCCTTTTCAGTTCATTTACCTTCAGACTATGAATTTTAGCTTGCTCCTTTATTACACAAGAAAACAAAGATTAACCTTTCATTCCCCAAACCATTCAGTTCCCCAAATCAGGTGGAATTGTTGGTATTCTGAAATGGGCATGCTATGCCCTAGCCCACACTGGCTGAGGATAACATCCTGTGAAGGTCACCTGTCAATTATTTATCCCCCACTATTTTTTTAATTGCAGAAACAGTCTCGCTACATTGCCCAGGCTGGATTCGAACTCCTGGTCTCAAATGATCCTCTAGCTTAAGCATCCTGAGTAGCTGGGACTACAGGCTTGTATAACCACACCCAGCATTTAATTCTCCCATTTAAAAAGTAACTGGGCCAGGCACAGTGGCTTATGCCTGTAATCCCCGCACTTTGGGAGGCTGAGGTGGGCGGATCATCCAATGTCAGGACTTCGAGACCAGCTTGGCCAATGTGGTGAAACCCTGTCTCTACTAAAAATGCACAAATTAGCTGGGCATGGTGGTGGGCGCCTGCAATCCCAGCTACTTGGGAGGCTGAGGTAGGAGAATCGCTTGAACCTGGGAGGCGGAGTGTGCAGTGAGCCAAGATTGCACCACTGCACTCCAGCCTGGGTGACAGAGTGAGACTTTGTCTCAAAACAAAAACAAAAAAAGTAACTTGGCCAGGCGCGGTGGCTCAGGACTATAATCTCAGCATTTTGGGAGGCCAAGGTGGGTGGATCACCTGGGGTCAGGAGTTTAAGACCAGCCTGGCCAACATGGCAAAACCCTGTCTCTACTAAAAAAATACAAAAATTAGCCGGGCATGGTGGCACATGCCTGTAATCCCAGCTACTCAGAAGGCAGAGGCAGGAGAATTGCTTGAACCCAGGAGGTGGAAGTTGCAGTGAGCCAAGATCGTGCCACTGCACTCCAGCCTGGGCGATAGAGCAAGACTCCATCCCAAAAAAAAAAAAAAAAAGTACGCTCCAGTGTAGTATGCACCAACTGGCATTGATTTGTTCAACATCAGTATAAGAGGTTACAGTGGCCAGTGGACAAAAGGACACAAATCATAACCAAAGATCTCTGCAATCTCACGGTTGCTTGTGTGAGTCAGAGAGGCAGCCCTTGGGTTTTAATCGGGCAAATGACACGGGATGATTTTCATCTATTGCATCATTCCATTTTTAATCTGAGCACATTAGCATCTACATTACAGGGCTGACTAAGGTGACTAAACCAGGAAGTTTAATGATTACAGAGATCACATGCATTTGGAGTCACCTAGCTCAGCCCCCTCACTTTATAGAATCAAGACAAAATAATTAGGTTATTTTACCATTCCTCATCTGATTACGCCAATTCAAGTCTTGGGATTTTTCAACCTTACTAAAGCTATTCAAATCTTGTAAGTACTTGGATTTTGCTTAAGAACACCCATTTGAGGGCAGAGAGGGACAAGTGACATTTCAGTTACAGTGTATCACACATCTGGCCCAAATCTTCCATGTAAGAAGGGAAACTCTCCCATCTCGAGGTACAACTCTGTTTCATAGAGCTCCCCTTTAATCTACACGGCTCCTTTTGGCAAGGCCCAAAGATACTACTACCTGTTTTCCTTACTGAGTTTGGTGGGAGGACTAGAAGTCCAGTAAAAATTTACCTATTTAGCCAGGCGCGGTGGCTCACGCCTGTAATCCCAGCACTGTGGGAGGCTGAGGCAGGCGGATCACCTGAGGTCAGAAGTTTCAGATCAGCCTGGCCAATATGGAGAAATCCTGTCTCTACTAAAAATACAAAAAAATTAGCCAGGCATGGTGGCGCATGCTTGTAATCCCAGCTACTCAGGACGCTGAGGCAGGAGAATCACTTGAACCCAGGAGGTGGAGGTTGTGGTGAGCTGAGATTGAGCCATTGCACTCCAACCTGGGCAAGAAGAGTGAAACTCCCTCTCAGGAAGAAAAAAAAATTTTACCCATTTATTTAGCAAATACTTCCATGGGTTTTACTAGATGTCTTACAATAGTAATTCCACAGTAACCATCATTCTCCCTGTTTTACAGATGGAGAAACAGCCCAGCTGGGATGTGGGAGAATTGAGATTAGGACGCAGGCAGTCTGGCTCCAGAGTTCTCGGTTGCCCGCTGTGCTACACCTGCTAGGCTGGAAATAAAGCACAAGGAAACACGTCCCTCAGCTGGAAAACTAGCCCTATGGTCCAGGCAGCACAGTGGAAGTTACACAGGCCCCGGTGTCCCACTTGGCTTTTTTTTACTGAAGGTGAAGGTCCATGTCTATATTCGTATCTGTAAAAGCTTCATAGCTATGTCAGTGGTCACTACAAGAAAGAAAGTAAATCAGTGAGGTCACACACGGAAAGGCATGTGGCCTGCACACTAAAAGCATCTCCTGAAGCTCAGCCGTTCCCTGGCTAGGGACCCCTCTTCGGTTCAGCCCCCTTGGTCTCTTGGGAAAGAAAACGTGTGCAGACCTTTCAGTACACTCAGTAATCCATGATCATATAACATGAGAAGGTACCTGTTCCATTTACTGGAATTATAGAAACAGTTGGGAATTTTATGGAAATTCTATTCCTATCACTAAGGAAAACAGCTCTTGAATTCTGCCATGTGTTTTTTTTAGGGGTAAGGCCAAAGTTAAGTTGTCATAGCATAAATCAGTCTGGCCTGCTGGCACTCCACTTGCTACAAAAGAATAAGAAACTGGGCAGGATGCAGTGGCTCACACCTGTAATCCCAGCACTTTGGGAAACAGAGGCAGGCAGATGACTCGAGGTCAGGAGTTCAAGACCAGCCTGATCAACATGGAGAAACCCCATATCTACTTAAAATACAAAAAATTCCAGGTATGGTGGCATATGCCTGTAATCCTAGCTACTCAGGAGGCTGAGGCAGGAGAACTGCTTGAACCCGGGAGGCAGGGGTTTCAGTGAGCTGAGATCATACCATTGCACTCCAGCCTGGGCAGCAAGAGCAAAACTCTGTCTCAAAAAAAAAAAAAAAAAAAAGAAAGAAAGAAAAGAAAAGAAACTGTGTGAGAGAGAGCAAACTTCCATAATAAGAAAACCAATGTAGAAAATTCCAAACACTGCCAGTAGTAACAGTTACAATGGTGTCTCTATGGGAACAACCACAAATAAAATGGAAGTGTTAACCTCAGCAAGTTTCAAAAGAATGCTACCGATGATTTTTACAGGTTTATTACCAATCAAAGACAGGGAATGCTCATGAAGAAATTCTGACACAATTTCTAAATCATGACTGTACCTTAATGGTCATATTTGCAAAACACAAATCAAGGAAAGAAAAGCCATACAAGGAAACACAGTTCACACGGTTTTTAACACTTTTCAGCATAATTACAACCTCAATGCACAAAACAAAACACCAAACGATAGGGATGTGTCAAAGGAACACAGGAGCCAAATGAAAGTGAAAGAGTTCCTTATTTTAAAATAATCAACTTTTAACGAGATCTGGTTAAACATGGCATTAACCTACAAGGACACAGAGAAAGGAAAGAGTGACTGATAAAAGATCTTAGCATAATTCTGGAAGACAGAACGCTCACAGAAGTAATTGCTTAGCAGAGGAAACACAGAAACCTGAGTGCCCACAGAGGGTGATTTAGCTGAGAAGGGAGCTGTGACATTTGTAAAACTCTAAAAATGCTCAGGAATCAGGGGCCCAGGGGACAAGACATAGAGCCCAAAACAGGAGATTGGTTAAAAACCTATGTAAAAAAGCTTGGCTAGGCATGGTGGCTTACCCCTGTAATCCCAGCACTTTGGGAGGCCAAGGTGGGTGGATCATTTGAGGTCAGGAGTTTGAGACCAGCCTGGCCAACATGGTGAAACCCCATCTCTATTAAAAATACAAAAATATTAGCCAGGCATGGTGGTGGGCACCTATAATCCCAGCTACTCATGAGACTGAGGCAAAGGAATTGATTGAACCTGGGAGGTGGAGTTTGCAGTGAGCTGAGGTTGCACCACTGCACTCCAGCCTGGGCAACAGAGCGAGATTCCATCTCAGGGAGGAAAAAAAAAAACAAAAAAACTACATATATGGAAAAGGGAAAACTACAGAGATAGTAACTTGGTGGTAGCCAAGGTTTCAAAAAGGTGGATCCCGGGATGCTAAGTAAATAAAACACAAGGACGTTTTTAGGGCAGTGAAAATATTCTGCATGACACTGTAACAGTGAATACATGACACGTTTGTCAAAACCCATAGAATTTGACAGCACAGAGAATGAACTTTAATATACATATATTTAAAAAATACTTAGGAGGTCAGTGATGCAACACAGACTGTGACAAGAAAGTCTAACTGTATTACGAATGTGTGAAATAGCCTGACTGAAGGGGAAGGGAGGGAAAATAGTCTGACCCAAGAAACTTTGGAAATTAGTACAGTAGTAAGACTACAAGTAAAAGGAAGTGTATGTGGCACTGTATTCTGGTTGATAAAGTTGCTTCTCGCAAGAGCACGCTTGGCAGTTCTGAAACCACTATACCAGAATACTGGAAATGAACAATTAAGTACATGGATGGTGGATGGTAGGAGGAAGGTTTTTTGCTATTGGAGTGAGAGGCTTCAAGCTGGGGAGAAGGCTAGAATGATCCATGCCACTGCATTAGAATTGAGGACATCAGTATAAACTCATGTTTAGCTTCATATGGATATAGATGGCTATACATATATGTTTATATAAATATTTGAAGACATGTATATAGCTTAGTATACACATGCATATGTCCTTGCTCTGTCAGCTGAGAGACCCTAGAAGCAATGACACCCAGTAGCAACATGCACACCTAGTGCCCTGATTTTGGTTTCTTTTTTTTTTCTTTTTGACACAGAGTTTCACTCATGTTACCCAGGCTGGAGTGCAATGGCGCCATCGTGGCTCACCAAAACCTCCGCCTCCTGGGTTCAGGCAATTCTCCTGCCTCAGCCTCCTGAGTAGCTGGGATTACAGGCACACGCCACCATGCCCAGCTGAATTTTTGTATTTGTAGTAGAGACGGGGTTTCACCATGTTGACCAGGATGGTCTCGATCTCTTAACCTCGTGATCCACCCGCCTCGGCCTCCCAAAGTGCTGGGATTACAGGCTTGAGCCACCGTGCCCGGCCCTGATTTTGGTTTCTAACATCATTATACAAAAAAAAAAAAAAAAAAAAAAAAAAGAATCAGGTCTATACAAGGTGGCGCATCTTGTAGTGCCAGAAAGGAAGGAAGTAATCAATAAAACAAAACACCAAATGATAGGGATGTGTCAAAGAAACACAGGAGCCAAATGAAAGAGTTCCTAATAACTAAAGCTAGAAAAAATTGATAGGAGTGTTAAAAAGAAAAAATTGATCAAGATAAAGTATGATTAGATTACAGCCCAAAGTACACATTTTCATTAGTCTGTGCTTATATAAACAAATAATTGAATAAATATATAAGTGAGGGAGCAAGGACCAATCTCCCATGAAGAAGGAATTTACATAGATACCCCACCGTCAAAGGGGTGAAGCATAGTGTACACAATGACTCTTTCCAGAGAGTTCAGTATGGAAAATGAGAAAAGGGTAACGTGACAGTGAGGAAAACTGACACATATCCTCAGCCACGTGATCAAGGTCAACTTCAGCAGGGTTAAGTCATGTTGACAGTACAGATCCGTGATATGAGGTGGTAAGAATGGCACCTTACCTCTGGGCTCTATCAAAACCCACAATGCTAGTCTAATCATAAGAAAAACATCAGACAAATCCCAATTGAGGAATATTCTTTAGAATACATGACTAGTACTCCTCAAAGCTGCCGAGGTCATCAACAGCAAGTCTGAGAAACTGTCACAGCCAAGAGGAGTCTAAGGAGCCAACTAAATGTCACGTGGTATCCTGGATGGGGTCCAGAAGAGAAGGCCACTGGGTAAAAAAGGAGATCCAAGCAACCTGTGGCCTTTAGTTAATAATGTGTCAATCTTGGTTCATTAATTAAATATAACGAGTGTACCATACTAATATAAGATGTTAATGGGGGAACTGAGTGTTGGGTATATGGAAATTCTTCGTACTATCTTTGCAATTTTTCTGCAAATCTAAAACTATCCTTTTTTTTGAAGCTTATGTTTTAAAATCCTTACAGACACTGCCGGGTGTGCTGGCTCACACTAGCACTTTGGGATCACCTGAGGTCAGGAGTTCAAGACCATCCTGGCCAACATGGTGAGACCCCGTCTCTACTAAAAATACAAAAATTAGCTGAGCGTGGTGGTGCATACCTGTAATCCCAGCTACTCAGGAGGCTGAGACAGCAGAATTGCTTGAACTTGGGAGGCAGAAGTTGTAGTAAGCTGAGTTTGTGCCACAGCACTCCAGCCTGGGTGACAGAATGAGACTGACTCAAAAAATAAAATAAAATAAACCTTACTGACATTTGGGGAATCATTTTAAAAAGCCAGCTTACCATCCAATCAACCTGCATCAAAACTGAAAAGGCATTAGGCCTACAAACAGAGCTCTCCATTAGCTTAATTCTTCACTTTTAAACATAGACAGAGGCAAGGATCACTAGACACGTAAGACAAGTTTCCAACAATGAAGGTAGAAATCAAACCAAGGTAGGAAAAAAAAAAGGAATTAGAAAGAATGTAAAAAACATAAGAAAACTGTAAAATGATAGTATCTACAGAGGCTATAGGTAGAGGTTTATCTATTTTTTTTTTAGATAGGGTCTGGCACTGTGGCCCAGGCTGGAATGCAGTGGTGCCATCTCAGCTCACTACAACCTCCGCCTTCTGGGCTCAAGTGATCCTCCCACCTTAGCCTCCCAAGTAGCTGAGACTGCAGGTGCACGCCACCATGACTGGCTTATTTTTGCTCTTTTTGTAGACACAGGGTTTTGCCATGTCACCCAGGCGGGTCTGGAACTTCTGAGCTCAAGTGATCTGCCCTCCTTGGCCTCCCAAAGTGTTGCGGATTTACACTCTTCCACAGTTTATGTTCAGTGGAATCCACAATAATCCAAGGAGGGCTCTCAGGCGAGTACTTCAAAACCTTTAAAAAAATATTTTAAAATATATTTTAAAGCTTTGAAACTGGGGAGGGAAATCTCAGCATGATTCCCTTATCCCTTTGGCTGTCCTTTAGGAAACATCTATTTTTCATTACATCCTAATAGGTTTGAGTTAGACACACACAGAATGACTGCATCATAATTACAGACTCCCAGTTTTGAGTCATAAGAGACTCTGATTTGTAATGATAGTTTTGTATATTCGTGATTTACAGTCACTTTTCAAGTTTCATTTTGCAGATTTATACTCTTCCACATATATAACATACAAATCATTACAGGTCACCGGATATTATCCCCAGTCAGTGTTTTTTATTGTTGTTGTTGTTTTGAGACCGAGTCTCGCTCTCATCCAGGCTGGAGTGCTATGGCATGATCTTGGCTCACCACGACCTCCAGCTCCAGGGTTCAAGCGATTCTCCTGCCTCAGCCTCCTGAGTAGCTGGGATTAGAGGCATGCCCAGCTAGTTTTGTATTTTTAGTAGACGGGGTTTCTCCACGTTGGTCAGGCTGGTCTCCAACTCCCAACCTCAGGTGATCTGCCCACCTTGGCCTCCCAAATTGCTGGGATTACAGGCGTGAGCCACCTCGCCCAGTCCCCCAGTCAGTCATTTCCTAACCATATTTTATTAAATTACCAGGTCTGTAGTGATAGGCGAAAATTAGCATGTAAGGCTCAGTCCACAGCCCATGTTTATGTTCAGCAGAATCCACAATAATCCATGGAAGGTTCTCAGGCAAGTACTTCAAAACCTGTGAGGAAACCGGAAGGACAGGAAAGAGCTGTCTTTCAGCAAAAGCAACATGACCTAGTGAAATCAACGCCGGGAATTTAGTTGGCCCTGAAGCCCACAAAGAAAGATAAGTGACATGTCAAGCTTGTTGCAGAGAAGGAAGACCTAGGCCGTTATCTTGGTGAGACAATTTTAGGCACACTGAAGAGAACTCTCCAGAGCCACTCCAATTCTCTTTTTCCCGTTTTGCTTCACATGCTGTCATCTTTTCTTTAGTCTCTTCTAACCACAATGCCCTCCTTTCCCTGCAAAGGAAGGAGATGTGAAAGGGCAAACTGTTACTATTTAGAAATGCTCGTTAGCTAAATGTTCAAGCAGCCCTTCCCTTACAGTATCCCCCACTCCTACCTCTCTTATTTGAGGCTTTAACTTTATTTAACTTAGAGACAGGGTCTTGCTCTGTTGTCCAGGCTGGAGTGCAGTGGCATGATCACTGCTCACTGCAGCTTCGACCTGCTAGGCTCAAGGGATCCTTCCACCCCAGCCTCTCGAGTAGCTGGACCACAGGTGCATGCCACCACACCCAGCTAATTTAACTTTTTTGTAGAGATGAGGTTCTCACTGTGTTACCCAAGCTGGTCTCAAATTCCTGACCTCAAGTGATCTTCCTGCTTTGGCCTCCCAAAGTAGCTAGGATTACAGGCATGAGCCACTGTGCCCAGCCACTTATTTATTTAGCTTATTCAAGACTTTTCACTTGCCTTAGTTTTTAAGTGTCTTGCCTAAGTCTCTTTGAATTACCAACTCTGGCCACCAAACTGGAGAAAATAGGAGAGTTGACAGCATTCTAAGTGATGTACCCCATCACTTAAATCCAATGGGACCAAATCCACTATTTAGTTCAATTCATAGCTATTTTTTATAACCATCTGGACAAGAATGACTATGTTTGGGGCCGGGCGCAGTGGCTCAAGCCTGTAATCCCAGCACTTTGGGAGGCCAAGGCGGGTGGATCACGAGGTCAAGAGATCGAGATCATCCTGGTCAACATGGTGAAACCCCGTCTCTACTAAAAATACAAAAAATTAGCTGGGCATGGTGGTGCGTGCCTGTAATCCCAGCTACTCAGGAGGCTGAGGCAGGAGAATTGCCTGAACCCAGGAGGCGGAGGTTGCGGTGAGCCGAGATCACGCCATTGCACTCCAGCCTGGGTAACGTGAGTGAAACTCCGTCTCAAAAAAAAAAAAAAAAAAAAAAGGAGCTACCAGACTATGTTTGCTATGGTGTAAGTCACAGGGGTAAGCAAAGTCTAGAAAGGGCAGTTGCCCTATTGCAGAATATCAAGAGATAAGCACTGCCAGGCATTTCACTAGTTTATCTACAAGCAAGGGAGAAATAGAGTCAGTGCCACCCACTCAGCCTTTATTTCCATGAAGGCAAAGGTCAGAATGAAGATTATCATGTCAGTTAAATATGTTACCTCTAAATTACCAAATAAAAAAGCAGACAGAGGTGGCAAATCTGGCTACGTTCCCTCACCCAATTTGAATCAAATCATTTAATCCCTACTTTGAGGTCAGCCTCAATTCAATAGTTGCTCAAGAAATTAGGCCGGGCGTGGTGGCTCACGACTATAATCCCAGCACTTTGGGAGGCCAAGGCGGGCAGATCATGAGGTCAGGAGATCGAGACCATCTTGACCAACATGGTAAAACCCTGTCTCTACTAAAAATACAAAAAAATTAGCTAGGCATGGTGGCAAACGCCTGTAGTCCCAGCTACTTGGGAGGCTGAGGCAGGAGAACTGCTTGCACCCAGGAGGTGGAGGTTGAGGTGAGCCGAGATCACGCCACTGTACTACAGCCTGAGCGACAGTGCGAGACTCTGTCTCAAAGAAGAGAAGAAAAAAAGAAATCAGTTCATTGCTGACATCCTCAGCAGTGGCATAGGAAAGTGGTCAAACAATTCACCAGTGATTTATTCCCTGTCTAGCACTGTCTTAGTACCAGTCTAAGAGTGCACTTAGTACTATTCTACAAATGGCCATTATATAAATATTTAAATTAAACCTCTATGATATCCTAGTATGTTCTAAACTTAAAAAGAGTAACAGTTTGGTCATTGTTAAGAGTGATTTTTCTGTGCAAATAAAAAAAAAAAAAAAAAACCACCAAAAAACCCCCAATACCAGCTGGCCACAATACTAGAGCAGGGAGTAAATGCATATGAGGGAAGAGCATTCAAAATAGATTTTTATTTGCAAAATTAAATTAAAAAAACAACCAGGAACAGAAAACTAATCTGAATCAGGTTCCTTCTTTCTTCTCGTTCCTTTTGAATGAGTCTCAGACTCTCCTCTTTCTCTGTTGCGTTCAATTTGTTGTGTCATCCACTCTTTTTCCAGCTGTTTCAGCATGTCTGGAGTGAGGAGTCCTTGCTGCACCAATCTGGAAGCAAGGGACAGCTCTCCGGCATCAGGGCTGGGTGGCTCAGCAGCTTTACTTCCCACAGCTTTGGCGCCGCGTGCCCTTCTAGCTTGGCTCCTTAAGACTCCTGACAATTGTGACTGCCTCTCTGATGGAAAGCTCTCCAAATTCAACAGCTTACGTGTCTCAGAAATTTTAATCAATTTAGTGATATTGTGTACACCATCTTGGATAAGAGTATCTAGTTCTTTCTGGAGATCTCGAATAACGCTGCCATCTGGAAACATATCCATAAATCGGTAGCTGGGAAAAAGACATATTAACATTACAGGAACAGCTCTTATCACACTCAATGGCACACCTAAATCTTGACACTGATTCATTCCAAATGTTCTCTTTTTGCAAACTCTGTTCAGTGCCTTTGCTCAATCTTCATTTCTGCCCCCAACACACCCAAGGAATATGTCGTTCTGAGGGTGGGTCGGCACTGTACCTCAAGGATTCTGATATACTCCTGGAGAGGGACATGCCCTCCTTTGAGAATCACTGGCCTAGCCGGGCGAGGTGGCTCACGCCTGTGATCCCAGCACTTTGGGAGGCCGAGGTGAGCAATCACGAGGTCTGGAGATCGAGACCATCCTGGCTAACACAATGCCCCGTCTTTACTAAAAACACAAAAAAAATTAGCTGGATGTAGTGGTGTGTGCCTGTAATCCCAGCTACTCAGGAGGCTGAGGTGGAGAATTGCTTAAACCCGAGAGGCAGAGGTTGCAGTGAGCCGAGATCATGCCACTGCAGTCCAGCCTGGACAACAGAGCGAGATTCTGTCTCAAAAAAACAAGAAAAAAGACAATCACTGGCCTAGAATAGGACTTCTCAAATGATAATGGACAAGTCAATCACCCGGGGAGCTTGTTAAAATGCAGAATCTGATTAAGTCAGGGATAGGCCTGATACTCCTTAGTTCTAACAGGCTCCTGGGTGATACCAATGCTTTTGGTCCAAGGACCATCCTCTGACTAGCAAGAGTCCAGTGGAAGTTCCTTCTCACCTAGCCATCTTAACTAGAATTGCAAGAATTCAAGTCATTTTTGGAATGGGTATAAACCAGGTTCAACTGCCTTTATGGACAACAGACATCATATAGAGCACCTTGCAAATATATCCATAATTTGAAAGAGAAAAACAAATTCATAAAACCTTTAACTTGCCCTTTTAGAAAAATGAGAGCATATAAAGGAGAAATGTTGGTACCTTAGCCACAGGTAAAGATCCAAGACATCGTGGATAGCTTCAAGATCCACGAGGTCTTTAATATTCTTAGGTGGAAGTAAAGGCCATTTGATGTGTCGGCGTAACCATGCAAAGGTCAGAGGCTCATTCCTGCTATACTGCCTGGCAAACTGAGAGAAAAAGAGGAAATGAGTTTCATAGAAGTGTCAAAATTCCCTTAAGTTTACAGTTAGAAAGAGAAAAAAAAAAAGAAAGCAAAACAAAACATTAATTGTGGTTGCATTTCAATAGACAGGTGGTTTCTTTTCTCCTTTATACTTTTTTACATTTCTAAGAACATTTAATACTTTATAAGGCCAGGTACAGTGGCTCACGTCTATAAACTCAGCACTTTGGGAGGCTGAAGCAGGCAGATCACTTGAGCCCAGGAGGTCAAGACTAGCTTGGGCAATATAGAGAAACCCCGTCTCTACAAAAAACACGAAGAATTAGCTGGGCGTAGTGGCATGTGCCTGTGATTCCATCTACTCCTCAGAAAGCTGAGGTGGAGGATTACTGAGCCCAGGGAGGTCAAGGCTGCTGTGAGCCATGATCATGCCACTGCACTCCAGCAGAGTGAGACCATCTGGAGAAAAAAACTTTATGAAGATACTTTAAAAAAAAAAAAAAAAAAAAAAGATTTCCTTCTTTTTCCAAAACCAGGGTAATAATATGTGCATCAGAAGCTGTACAAGGGCTACTCGAGGCACACTGCCTGTAGGGTATCTCTGCTTCACAAGGAGCAGTGAAACAAAAAAAGAAGCTATAGAAGAACTCATTTCCCAGGGCCTAAGTCTGTTAACTCTTATTTAGGAAAATGTGATGTTCTAAGCTATGCACAGACAGTACCTGAAGACTCCCATTTTCTATCTCATGATGTAATAGTCCTATAACCTCAAATACGAGCTTAAGTTTCCCTATCTTGTTAATGTCCTCCCTTAGTATAAAGAAAACCTCTGAGGTGGCCTGGTGCAAGGCTGGTCAGAAGTCAATCTTGGCTCTGCCTCCTGCGAGTTGTATGGCTTTGGCCAAGTCACCACTCTGTGCTTCAGCTTCCTCATCGGTGACGTGAGACACCACAGCCCCATCTTGAACCACAAGACACTGCCAGGGAATGTGCTTTGAAAACAATGTTGCATTCCAGGCATTAGGCTTTATTATACATCACCTGTACTTCAGAAGATAGATATACAACCACACAGTAAGACCCCTTAAGCAAGAGTTTAAATAAAATCTTCAGCTTCAAGATTTAAGATGATTTCAAATGATTCCTTTCCTAACTAGGAAAAATTATCTCTAAATGCTTAACATAAGCAAGGTCAATACTTCAGAGGAAGAGCAGTTTTAGACCAACTGTGGTTAAATAATGCCACAATTTTGTTAAATTCAGGCTGTTGCCCTCGTAAGTTTAATAAATGCCCAGTAGGATAGCCATAAAGGGCAGAAATGTGACCACACTACCTGCTAGGCAGGACAAGCCAAGCACGAGTTCTCAAGTTATCTTATAAAGGCAGTGGCTCTATTTTTTTTTTTTTTTTTTTTTTTGCCACAAACAACTAGTGGAAGCTCAATATATAAATGAGATAAGTAAGGAGCTGTGCAGAGAGGGCAGGGAGAGATGTCCATCCATCCATCTATCCAGCAGCTGGCCCTAAAGGAGCTCCATGGAGCACAGCTTCCAAATCACAGTCCTAAGGGGCATCATAAGTCATCAATATAATTGAGCTCTGTCATAGTTCAGTAATGACAAAGATCAAGAAAAAAGGAAAAGCCTCTAGATTTCATATTCTATTATGTATGTATGTATGTATATATGTATTTATTTAGAGATAGAGGCTCCCTCTGTCCCCCAGGCTGGAATGCAATGACCTGATCTCTGCTCATTGCAACCTCCACCTCCTGGGTTCAAGCAATTCTTCTGCCTCAGCCTCCTGAGTAGGTGGGACTACAGGCGCTTGCCACCAACCCCTGCTAATTTTTTGGTTTTTGTTTTTAGTAGAGACATCGTTTTGCCATGTTGGCCAGGCTGGTCTCGAACTCCTGGCCTCAGGTGATCCACCCACCTTGGCCTCCCAAAGTGCTGGGATTACAGGTGTGAGCCACCACACCCAGCCCATATTCTAATTTTTTTTTTCTTTTTATTATTTTTACTTTTTTTAAGACGAGGTTTCATCATATTGGTCAGGCTGGTCTTGATCTCCCGACCTCAGGTGATCTGCCCACCTTGGCCTCCAAAGTGCTTGGATTATAGGCGTGAGCCACCACATCCGGCATAGTCTAATTTTTAAACAGAAAACACATGGAAAGCCTGGGCATGGCCACTCACGCCTGTAATCCTAGCACTTTGGGAGGCCAAGGCAGGTGGATTACTTGAGGTCAGGAGTTCGAGACCAGTATGGCCAACATGATGAAACCCCATCTCTACTAAAAATATAAAAAATTAGCCGCGTATGGTGGTGCATGCCTGTAATCCCAGCTACTCAGGAGGCTGAAACCGGAGAATCACTTGAACCCAGGAGGCAGAGATTATAGTGAGCCAAGATCATGCCATTGCACTCCAGCTTGGGCAACAGAGCAAGACTTTGTCTCAAAAACAAAACACACAAAGTGTGATGGCACACACCTGTGGTCCTAGCTACTCAGGAGTCTGAGGTGGAAGAATCACTTGAGCCCAGGAGTTTGGGGTTACAGTGAGCTATGACTGTGCCACTGCACTGCAGCCTGGGCAACACAGTGAGACCTTAAGAAAACAAGCAATTGTTGACCTGCACATTCCAGAGACTCCCTATACCTTAGTAAAGAGCTTCTACTTCACTAGAATAGCTGCTTAAAGGATGGTGTGAATGGGGCCAAGGCCAAGACTGAGTTCCAATCTGGTCAGTTTAAAGCAGTTTAAGACTCTGTTCCACAAACTTCACCCTTATGCTAGCTAAGTCTTTCACAACTGCCAGCCAGCTCTAAGAAACATATTTTCTAGTTAAACATCTGGACATGGAAGATCTCTAACACATATTGTTAAGAGAAAAAGGGCAAGTTGCGAGTAATTCATTAATACAACATTTATGGGGCCGGACACAATGGCTTATGCTTGTAATCCCAGCACTTTGGGAGGCTGAGGCAGGTGGACTGCTTGAGCTCAGGATTTCGTGACCAGCCTGGGGAAGATGGCAAAACTCTGCCTCTTCGAAATATACAAAAATTAGCTAGGCACGGCTTGTACCTGTAATACCAGCTACTCAGGAGGCTGAGGCACGAGAATCGCTTGAACCCAGGAGGCGGAGGTTGCAGTGAGCCAAGATGGCACCACTGCACTCCAGCCTGAGTGACACAGTGAGACTCTGTTTCAAAAAAAAGATAATATTTATGGGGAAACACACCCTCACAACAAATCTAGTGTTTCCACATGAACATGCATGTAGGCAAAGGCAATGAAAAACAGTCTGCAAAGACACACGCCAACTTACACAAGTAGTTATTTCAGAGGACTAAGATTAGGGGAGGTAGTAAAATTTAAGCTATCTGTAATGTTTTACTTTTGTATAAAGATGATATATGTATTATTTATGTAAATTTTTTTTTTTAAAGGATGGAATCTTGCTATGTTGCTGGTGATGTTCTCAAACTCCTAGGCTCAAGCAATCCTTCCTGCCTTGGCCTCCCAAAATGCTGGGATTACAGGCATGAGCCACGGCACTGGACTCTTTATGTTATTTAAAAAGTAAGTTTAGAGATAGATTTGATAAGAATATAGCTGGTGAGCAGAATACTCAGGCCTACAGAAGAAATGGCAGTGAACCTCAGTAAGTCAGAACAAGATTCAGAGAAGGCCTTTGGGTATAGTGAGGTGGGGAGGGCATGCGAAGCAGAGGAAATAGGGCGGGCAAGGTCCCAGGGAGGTGAAAACAGCATGTGAGGGCAGGAAGTTACTTTCCACTGTCCTTCCTGGTCCCCCAGAATCCTGTGCTTCCCAGAAGTCAGAGATTTGCATCCCTACCCAAATGAGTTTAAAGGGGCTAGAAGCTTGGCACGGTGCTCATACAAGACAGTAACCCCCGGCTCAGTGCTTTACACTTAAGAAAACTGAACACTGTTGCTACTATTAACCCCCATTTACGTTTTAACAAAGTCTCTCTCATATTACAGTATACTCTTCTAATTGTTTTATTTTGAATAACAAAATACTGTTTGGGGAAACTGTGTTAATCAGAAGCAACTCAAAATATTTTAAAGATAAAGGTTTACCTGTAACAGGGAAGAGCACACAAAAGGCTGCTTCTTGTTGATAGGGGCCGTGCAGAAAACATACCTCACTCGCAGACTTAATGGAATATGCTGGATCAACTCTGCAGAAAATTTAAAATCATCCATATTGCAGACAAAATACTGCCCGTCAACTTGTGAAAAGTCTACAAAAATATCCTGGGGAAAAAAGATATATAAAATTACTGGACTGCCTAAGTGAATTAAAATGAACACTGAATAACATGCTCAAGTCTACAAACGACAATCTCTTTAATCCAGAACAGACTTCCAGAAAGGCTTGCTTTAATCACTGCCTCTTAAAGCCAGATGATTTCTCCCATATCTGTCCCCACCTGAAATCTGAGAGGAAATTCCTCAGGACTAACGTCCCAAAAGATTTTCGAGTAAAAGTTTTCGCTTGTAAGATAAATTTTATAAATAGTAACTTCTCAAAGGCAGACTATCCCTTCATGATCATGAAGTTAACCAGTAATCACCTGACGTATCAACATTTTTAGAAGAGATTTGAAAGGGAGTTTCCACTTACAATGAGATTGGAAAGCGTTGTATCAGGGAGATGGTAGGCAAACATTTCAATCTGCTCAGCAGTTGGATGAAGACCAGCTGCCTTTTAGTAAAAGAAAAAAACAATCAGCTGATTTTTTTTTTTTTTAAAGGACAGATTTTCTTAAGTGATTTCATGATAAAGTCCTATGCAGGCTAAGCTCTCGCCAAATAAATACATTCAGGCTAAACTCTCACAAAATGAAGTAAATGCCAAGAATTTGAGTAAAAGAGAAAAAATACCGTTTCATTATTTATTACCAATTAGAAAAGCTGATGAGATGATTTAGTAAAAATGACAGATTTATTGCCACTGAGAAATTAGTCTTTTGATTACATTTTAGTCATATTTCTAAAACCTATGATGATCTGACAGAGTATACAAAAATGATTTTATGGCCAGGTGCAATGGCTCATGCCTGTAATCCCAACATTTTGGGAGGCCAAGGTGGGGAGATTGCTTGAGGACGGGAGTTCAAGACTGCTTGAGGACAGCCTGGGCAACATAAGGAGATCCCATCTCTTCAAAAATTTTTTCTTTCTTTTTTTTTGTCTTTTTTCTTTCATCTGACATCCAGGAATACAACAATTTTTTAAAAAAATTAGCCAAGTATGGTGGTGAGCACCTAAAGTCCCAGCTGCTCAAGAAGCTGAGGTGTGAGGATTTCCTGAGCTCAGGAGTCTGAAGTTACAGTGAGCTATGATCATGCCACGGCACTGCAGCCTGAGTTACAGAGTGAGACACTATCTTAAAACAAAACAGGCGGCGGGGTGGCTGGGCCGGCGGCGGCGGCGGTACGAGGCGAGCGCTCGGGGTCCGGGTCGCGAGGAGAAGGAGGAGGATGTAGCGCGCGGAGGGAAAATGGCTGCTGAAAACAAGCCGGAAGATGATCATGGGAACAGCAATAGCAGTCATGTAAAAATCTTTTTACCGAAAAAGCTGCTTGAATGTCTGCTGAAATGTTCAAGTTTACCAAAAGAGAGGCACCGTTGGAACACTAACGAGAGATCATGATGCAGCCGTCCTTTTGGATTTCTTTTTAATAATGTGTGACCCTTCACCTTTGATCCCCTGACCTGCATTACCTTGGTAACCATTTCATTTTTTAATTTAATTTCATTTTTTAATTTTGGTGTACAAGCGGTAACATTTCATCTCTCAAAGTGTAACACGCTGATTTCCTCAACTAGAGATACCCCTTTGAGCGATAAATTTGCAAAATGCTGTCTTCATTTTCCGTATTAAAATTCATTTCAGTTTTTAAAAAAACCAAAACAAAAAAACAAAAGAAAAACCTGTTTTCCAGGTTAAAACCACTTTCCATCTTAATTCTCCTCACTGAATTAAAATGAGTAAGAAAAACCCAGTCGCTTTAACCAAGGTAATAAAACTAAAATACATACATACATACATACATAGCTCTAGAAAGATATGAAAACATTTTTAAACTAGAATTGAGTTATCTGTAGCTGCACATTACAGTGTTAAGACATGACCACAGGTAAGTAAGGAATGAAGTATGAAATAGAGAAAGTGAATGAAAAAGACAGAGGAAATGAGGCAAGAGTGATTAGTCATAAGGGCGGGAAGAAGAGTCCAATATATGAGGTGCCCAGGTGGGAAGTGGGGAGGTCATGGGAGCCACCCAGGAACCTAACTGTACTGCTAAGAAAAGTTACAGCAATGATTCCAGCACAGCCTTCCCCTGGGAGCTTCTCCCTGCATTATCTCATGTCTATACTCCCCTTCATCTAGTGTCATGGACAAATGAGATAAGCTATGTATGTGAACTTTCCAGGCAACTTTAAATTTTGTTTCTAGAAAGTTAGTTTGTTTCAAATATGTACAATTCTAACTCATTAACTATATTGACCAAAATTTAACCTTGTATTCACAGGATGAAGTTGTATTGCTTAGGGCTGTTTTTGCCCTGCACTCAAGGGTTTCGTCTATATTCAGGCTTCTGGTCATTTTTCAGTCCCTAATGTAGCTCTGTGTGCTCACCTGAAGCAACTGCTTTCCTCCCTGTTCCTTCCTGCTGCTAGATTCCAGAAGAAATTAAAGGCAAATCAGGTTAACTAAATTGTGTCAATCTGGACCTTCACTTGCATACCATTCTCTGATCAAAAGATCTCTATGGCTCTCCAAAGCAATAAAGGAGGGGTTTTTTGATGCAGTTTTCATGGCAGAATATTTTCTTTCACTTATGTTGTATCCAGAAAAGTGTCTGAGGCAAGAGTCTGGATGGTGGGTGAGGGAAAGAATGACTATCCTCCACAGAGAAGTAGTAATTAACATGTTACACCTTACCCTTATGGGATCCACAGGCCTATTCAAAATTTCCTTTAATAAACCGAGATCTTCGCGGTTCATTGTTGTAACCTCTCCTTCTTTAAACTGCGAGCTGAATCTGCCAGCTCTGCCAGCAATCTGCAGGGCCTGAGAGGTTGTGATTGGTTCCATTTCTTTCTCTCCCTTTTCATTGATACTGGGCTTTATAAGGGAGTAAAAAATAATTCTCCTTATGCTCCTGAAACAGAAATAAAAGTGATCCCACAGACTGTATGAAAAACCCTCCAATACTGGATCACTACATAATGCTCACTCCAATACTAGCTTAGGTCCTCTTGCAATCTTGACTGCCACTTAAAAAATTAAGGAATGCCAGGCACAGTGGCTCATGCCCATAATCCCAGCACTTTGGGATGCTGAGGCAGGAGGACTGTTTCGAGGCCAGGAGTTCAAAGCCAGCCTGGGCAACATAGCAAGACCCAGTCTCTACAAAAAAATTTTAAAAAACAGCTGGGTATGATGGTGTGTGCCTGTAGCTCTAGTGCTCAGGAGGCTGAGGCAGGAGGACCACTTGAACCCAGAAGTTTGAAGCTGCAGTGAGCCATGATCAAACCACTGTACTTCAGCATGGACCACAGAGTGAGACTCTGTCTCTAAAATAAATAAATAAATAATATTTAGGCTTAACATTGTTATCATTTAGAGATAATAACTAGCCCCACATGCATAATAGGCACTCGGACACCTGACTGAGAAACCGAAAATGAAGTGACGTAGTACAGCAGGTTAGCAGTAGTGGAGGGCAGCATTCAAACGTTCTAGTGTGGGCTGAATGTAGTGGCTGATGCCTGTAATCCTAGCACTTTGGGAGGCTGAGATGGGAGGATCACTGGAGGCCAGGAGTTAGAGACCAGCTTGGGCAAAAGACCTTGTCACTAACCCCTAAAAAACAAAAAATTAACCAGGCTTTATGGTGTGTGCCTGTGGTCCCACCTACTCCAGAGGTTGAGGCAGGAGGATTGCTTGGGCCCAAGAGTGCAAAACTGCACTGAGCAGCAGTTGTATCACTGCACTCCAGCCTGGGCAACAGAGCAAGACCCTGTCTCTAAAAAAGTCCTAGTGCTATTTAATATTTTCTTTTTATTCCCTCAGTAGGTGGAGGCAAGATAAATCTCAAATCTATCCTATAATATTTATTCTCCTAAATCAAAGTGTTTGGTCATTAATGGCAATTAGAAAATTGAAAAACAAAAAACCACCACCCAACTCTCACTGAATATTCATGCTTATTAAAAACAAATTACTTACAAATTAAGACCCATGCCAATTGCATCTGTGGCAACCAAGATTTTGCAAGGGTCATTGGGATCATTAAACTTTTTTGCCTGAGCAAGTTTGGCCCCTAAAATAAGAACAATTTATGTTAAATAAGTAGTCTTTTATTACATCATGCTAAATACATCTTGGAAACCCTCACCTCCTCTTCCCATTTTTAATGACAAAACCTTTACTGTTTCAAACTTTTATTTCTTTATATCCTCAAGAAGCCACTTATCCTTTAAATCCATTCCTTCAAATACTCCGTCATATAGCAACACAATCCCCCCCCACACTAGCCTTATCATTCCTGAGGACACAGATTTCAGGACTACAACTTAAAGGACATGGTCAAGTCTAGATTTCAATGACGTTTCTGTAAGAAAATAATAAACTCGGCATTTAAGATATAGTCTAATAATAGCAGCAACAAGAGCTATAATTAAAATACTTCTATTTCCACTAAGATGAAATAGAAAATTATTTTATATGACGTTTAACAAATCACCAATACATCAAGCAGCTTAATTCAGTATTGTTTACTATGTTTTCTATACATATCTCAACATAAATTGCAAAGATAAAAGACTTCATATCTTGTCACAATGAAAGTCAATTACCGGGTGGGAGACTGCCATATATAACAGCTGATTCTAATCCTCGAATTTCAATCTGCCGACTCACAGAATAAATATCATTCTTGCTAAAACAGACAATGCAGTCCCCAGGCCGAAGGTTATCTAAAGATTCTAGTGCATGGTCCAGCACAGAGATGGGGGTAAGCCTCTTATAGTCTCGAACCTACAATAAAGACATGAAATGGCAAAATGACACACCTAAGTCAACTTCTTGTGACTAGTAATTAAGTGAAAAGCTTGCAATGCAGTTAAGAGCAGCTAAAAATTGGTAAGTACCAATGGTCTTCAAAAGAAAACACAGAAAAACATTTATTTTGATATTTTAAGTGTTAACCATCACTTCTTGACGTCTCTAAATTAAGAAGGTGAGATACAGTGTTTCATATATTTTCAAAGCTTTGTCTCATATATTTAATTTTCATGGCAATGTGTTAGGTTCAGAAGGGTTATTAACCGTTATTTCCATTTTATAAAATAGTAAAACTGAGCCCAATAAAAGATTAATGTCCGAGGCAGTTTGCAAGTCTAACCTTCTGTGATTTGCCTAAAGAATGCAAAGCGAAGAAGGGCAAAACATAGAATGGACTCCAAAATTTATTCCACTATATTCCACTATCTCTCCTTAACTTCAATTTTCTGGGAAGTGAGAGTGCTTATGTGTGTGTGTGAGTGTGTGTGTATATTTTTTTCCCAAACCTTGAAAGCTGGGCACAAAACTAAAATAACAGGCTAATTCAAAATTATTTCCTTGGCTCATGCTTGTAATCCCAGCACTTTGGGGGGCCAAGGTGGGAGAACTGCTTGAGCACAGGAGCTCAAGACCCGCCTGGGTAACATGGTGAGATGCCCTTGGAACAAAAAAATTAAAAATTAGACAGGCATGGTGGCACACACCTGTAGTCCCAGCTATTTGGGAGGCTAAAGTGGGAGGATCACTTGAGCCCAGGAGGCTGGGGCTGCAGTGAGTTGTGATTGCACCACAGCACTCCAGCCTGGGTAACAGAGTGAGACTTTGCCTCAAAAAAAAAGGAGAATTCTTCATTTTATTACAGAACTCGGATAAAGAAAAAGAGAATTAGGCTTAAAAGGAAACCAGTTACTCTCAATTCTAAGAATCTGAAAAAAGAATATAAACTGTGTCTGGCAATTAGATATGTATAAAAGGCCCCAATATCTGACATACAAGACTTTGAAAATGAAAAACTTGCTTAGAAGTCTGAGAATGCTCTCAGACGCTTAAGAGTCCTGATTTATTTAATTTGATCTACTCAATCCCCACAAGGTTTTGTCAAGAAGGGAAGAATTTCTTGTACTCTTAGAAGACCTATGCTGTGATCACTCTGTCAGAACTTCAGATCATGAGGTTCAATCAAATATATATGATTTAGTTGGTCACAAGAAAATAAATCTTTCTTTTTAGTTGAGTTCTGATTTTGGCATTATCTAGGGCCTCTGAAACCACTGCCTAGGTATGCTGGACTATTTGATATGCTACCTGGAGAACAAAGCATCTAATCGAATACCTCCACTTCCTCTCCCGTTGTGAACATAAGCTCCGTCACCAGGTCAATAGCAGCAGGTTCTCCACACAAATGAATTTCTTCAGCACAGAGTCCTGTCAATGCAAAACTGGGTTTCTGAATTTTAAAGATTTATAATTAAATATGCAACATTTTACATAGCCAAAGTACTTTACATTGGCTTACATATTGCTTTACAACCTTACCAAGTATTTACAAAAATATCTCTCAGGCCAGGTGCAGTGGCTCACGCCTGTAATCCCAGCACTTCAAGAGGCTGAGGCAGGCGGATCACCTGAGGTTGCGAGTTCAAGACCAATCTGACCAACATGGAGAAACCCTATCTCTACTAATAATACACAATTAGCCAGGCATGGTGGCAGGCACCTGTAATCCCAGCTACTCAATAATCTGGGTGTCATGGCTAATGCCTGTAATCCCAACATTTGGTGAGGCTGAGGTGGGAAGAGTACTTGAGCCCAGGAGTTCAAGACCAGCCTGGGCAACATAGGGAGACTCTGTTTTTACAAAAAATTTAAAAATTAACTAGGCATGGTAGCAAACACCTGTGGTCCCAGCTACTTGGGAGGCTGAAATGGGAGGACTGCTTGAGCCCAGGAGGTCAAGGCTGCAGTGAGACATGACCACGCCACCACACTCCAACCTGGGCATTAAAGCAAGACCCCGTCTCAAAAAATAAAAAGCTTTGGCCACAGAGATTTTTACGGCAGCATTATTAGTAACAGGTAAAATAACGTTCAACTCTATGGAGCAAATTACAGTATTGCCCTTCAATGGACATATGAGATTGTATTCATATGTAATATGAAAACACATCACATGAAAAACAGAAGTGAAAAAAGCAAGATACAAAATTAGATGTTCTCAAAACACCGTACACGCATACAAAACACATACAAAAAAAAAAAAAAGACTAGCATGAAACACATCAAAACATAAATTGTAGTTGTGTAAATATGATGAGATTTGAACATTTTAACTTTGATTACATGTTTATACTAGTTTTGTAACAGGAAAAAATGGATTTCCTATTATTAAAATAACATTTAGAAAATAAAAACTCACACTTAGCTGACTTTCATGTCAAAAAGAAAGAATCTAGGTGATTCTATCTGGCAATGGCAAGCAGATAAATATGCATCTCAGTGCAGATGTCATGAAGTGTGGGTTTTATAGCATTAAGACCACCAACCTAGAAGCGCTCTGGTCCAGGCCCATCCTCTAGCTGGATCTCTAATCATTTGAATTTCATCAATTACAGCCACTTTGTCTTAAAATAAAAAAGTTAATGTGAGCAATATCATCTACTTAAATACTATTATAAACAAATTCCAACACCAAAATTCAAGCATTCACCATCACCACCACATACTGGGTTCCTGTTTTCTGGCAGGTTTGTTCTAAGTGTTTTATAATTACACCTCCTCCTTTAATACAACAAATCTATGAGGTTAAGTATTATCACTATCTCCATTTGACCGAAAAGTCAAAGGCCCAGAGAAACTAAGTAACTTGCCCCAAGTCTTACTCTGTCGCCTAGGCTAGAATGCATGGCGGGATCTCGGCTCATTGCAACCTCCGCCTCCTGGGTTCAAGTGATTCTCCTGCCTCAGCCTCCCAAGAAGCTGGGATTACAGACACCTGCTACTGCATGTGGCTAACTTTTATATTTTTAGTAGAGACAGGGTTTTACCATCTTGGCCAAGCTGGTCTCAAACTCCTGACCTTGTGATCCACCCGCCTTAGCCTCCCAAAGTGCTGGGATTACAGGCTTGAGCCACCGCGCCCGGCCTAGCCTACTCTTTTTAATTAATTTTTTTTTTTTTGAGATCGAGTCTCGCTCTGTTGCCAGGCTGGAATGCACTGGCGTGATCCTGGCTCACTGCAACCTCTGCCTCCCAGGTTCAAGCGATTCTCCTGCCTCGGCCTCCCGAGTAGCTGGGACTATGCTGCCACACTCAGCTAATTTTTGTATTTTTAGTAGAGACAGGATTTCACCATGTTGCCCAGAATGGCCTTGATCTCCTGACCTCGTGATCCACCTGCCCTGGCCTCCCAAAATGCTGGGATTATAGGCATGAGCCACTGTGCCCGGCCTTTTTTTTTTTTTTTTTTTTTTTTTTAAATTTTGATACAGGGTCTCACTATGTTGCTCAGGCTGGCCTTGCACCCCTAGGTGAAAATGATCTTCCTAACGGTGTCTCACTCCATCACACAGGCTGAGTCCAGTGGCACAATCATAGCTCAATGTAACTTCGAACTCCTGCGCTCAAGCAATCATCCTGCCTCAGCTTCCGAGTAGATGGGACTACAGGCACATAGCACCATGACCAGCTAATTTTAAAAACATTTTCTTTAACAATGAGGGTTTTGCTATGTTGCTCAGGCTAGCCTTGAACTCCTGGCCTCCAACGATCCTCCTATCTCAACCTCTCAAGTAGCTGGAATTAACAGGCGCAAGTCACCACACCCAGCTCCAAGTCCATACTTTTACCTACTATACCACACTGCCTCCTAAATGGAACAGTTCTATTTGTCCTATTTTTTACAATATAAGAGACAGCCTGGAGAATTTGCCTGATAAGAAATACCACATCTATACAGAAGTAAAAGAAGGCAGCGAGTTTCAGAACAAGGAGGAGACAGCCCTTCATTTACTAATGAAGCATCTCTACAACAGGAAACCAGGCAGCTCTCAGGGGTAGAAAGTGAAGTGAAGGAATAATTCCTTGGGCTCTAGCCATGCTCATTCTTTGGGGTATTAAGCCCATCACTATGGCAAAAATTCATGTCTCGTCTTATTTTCTAAAGCTAAAATGCTTCCAAACATATTATTCTATTCCCTGTAATTCATATATTTTTATTTTCTTCCCCAAATACCAAAGAATTGAAAAGAGAACATTTTAAAAAGTACAATTAATATGCTTATTAATTGTATACTTAGGAAAGTAAAGAAAGCTCATTGTATATTGAAAAATCACCAGATTAGAAATTACTTATTATGGCTGGACATGGTGGCTCATGCCTGTAATCCCAGCACTTTGGGAGGCCGAAGTGAGGCGGATTGCTTGAGCCTAGGAGTTTCAGACCAGCCTGGGCAACAAAGTGAGACCTTGTTTCTACAAAAAAAAATTTTTTTTTTTTTTTTTGAGACAGAGTTTCGCTCTTGTTACCCAGGCTGGAGTGCAATGGCGCGATCTTGGCTCACCGCAACCTCCGCCTCCTGGGTTCAGGCAATTCTCCTGCCTCAGCCTCCTGAGTAGCTGGGATTACAGGCACGCACCACCATGCCCAACTAATTTTTTGTAGTTTTAGTAGAGACGGGGTTTCACCGTGGTGACCAGGATGGTCTCGATCAAGAGATCGAGACCTCATGATCCACCCGCCTCAGCCTCCCAAAGTGCTGGGATTACAGGCGTGAACCACCGTGCCCGGCCGAAAAAAAATTTTTAAATGAGGTGGGAGGATTGTTTGAGCCCAGGAGGTCGTGATTGCAATGAGCCGTGATCAGGCCACTGCCCTCCTATCTGGACAACAGGAGTGAGACCCTGCCTCACAAAAAAAAAAAAAAAGTACTTTGTGATCTGGGTATGTACAACCAAGGCTAGAAGAGAGGATGTAGAGAAGAAATTCTGATTTATAAACTTCTGTGCTATAGTACAATGCATTATTTTACAATACACTGATTTTTAAAAAACTATTCATCTCATGAAGTTGATTGTTAAAATGGAAAAAAGCAAGCTACCAAATAGTAAAGTACATTCATATTTAATATATACACTCACCATGAACTATATGCATACACAACTATATGCATACACAACAGGAACACAAATATTAACAAAGTCTGGAAAATATATACCAGAGGGTTAATTAACACTTGTTGATTCTGGATCAGTGGGACTGGGAAATTATGTAGGTTTGTTTTCTTCTCTTTGCTTGCTTGCATTTTTATATTTTCTTTTTTTACATTTTTATATTTTCAATAACAAAGATAATATTTCTTACATAATAAGAAAAAAGTTAATTTTCACTTAAATGTTAAGGCCAGGTGTGCTGGGTTCCACCTGAATCCCACCACTTTGGGAGGCCAAAGTCGGATGATCACTCGAGGCCAGGAATTAGAGACCAGTCTGGGCAACACAGCAAGAACCCATCTCCACAAAAAATGTATTAATAAAAAGTTAGCTGGGTGTGGTGGGTCACACCTGTAGTTGTAGCTAAGGTGGCTACAACTAGGAGGCTAAGGCAGAAGGATCACTTGAGCCCAGGAGGTTGAGGCTGCAGTGAGCCATGACCGCACCACTGCACTTCAGTCTGAATGACACAGTGACTCAAAAAAAAAAAAAAAAAAACAAACCCAAAAACTTTAAATAGAAGCTCACTGTGGCACCATACATCATAGGCAAAAACTTTAAACAACCTAAATATCCTTTAACTGGGGAAGAAATCATTTCAGTCCTAAGATGGAATACTATAAAATAATTTAAATGAATTAACTACAGATATGTAGCTATAGGTAATTCAACAAGACTAGATCTAAACACGTTTGTGGACTAAGCAAGTAGCAGAACAATAATAACAATATAATAATCACATAAATGTTTTAAAACACAATCTAAAATATTGATAAGTAATACATATCAACGATATATATCCTGAAAAGAGACAGGAAAACTATACACACCAAATATTTGTTATCAGTTAGAACAAAAGTAGAGAGAGGAATTAAAACTGGAGTGTGGCACAAAGGAAGTTTCAATTATACTGATTAACGTTTTAGCTCTTTTAAGAGAAAAAGGGAAAGAATTTCAAGTGCAAGCATTTGTCAGTGGTGGCTGACTGCATGCTTGTCATACTTATTCTCTTCTTTTTCTAGATTTTTAAATTTTTTCTTCACACATACAAAAATCATATTTCACATTTCAAGTGTATTTTAAAATTAAAAATACCAAACCATAGTTTCTTAAACAATATATACATACAAGGAGTTGTAACACTGCACATCTCAACTGTACAAGCAACATGTGAAGCCTGTTTCCCATCTGGCTGAACTGTCACACGCTCCTCACCTGTCACCAGGTCACATGGCACACCCTAGAATGAATAGAAAAAAAAAACCTAGAATTATTTCTATCTTGAAAATAATGGAAAAATAGGTTTTGGATATTTAACAGAGCATTCTCTCCACTACCAGCAAATCAGTTTGTTTCACTGTTAAAACATTCCCAATGCTTTTTCCCTTTTATAAAAAATAAAGTAAAATAAGAGCCACTCTCTTACATAACCTAGGTGAACTTTGAAACATCTCAAATCAGCTAAATCCTCAGGAAACAAAAGCATGAGACACTGCAGCAGTTTCATATTTTAACTTTGTACATCTCTGAACTATTTGACTTTATTAAAATGAACGAGTTGTTTCTATATTCAAGAACATTATAAATACAATTTAAGAATGTAAAGACCTCCTATTATAATTCCCTGAAAGGGACCAACATCAATGCTATGTCAGGGTGATGTGGTTAGTCCAAGACTAATGGGCTCCCCAGAATGGAGGATTCTTGGTGCTAAATCTAGGGAAGTCCAGGCCAGTCATCATAGTGGCCTGAATCAAATCATGGGGAAATACTAGCCATATCCTAACTGAGGGACAGTTTACAACACAATTGACCTGTAGTCTTTCAAAACGTACAGGTTACAAAAGACAAAGTAAGACTGAGGAACTGTCCAAGATGAATGGAATTAGAGCTATGACAACTAAAAACAGTGTGAGACCCTGAAAAGAACCCTGGAAGGGTGGACGATGGGGTGTAATTGGACAATTGATGAAATCTGAGTATGGACTGTGATTCAGTAAGAGTAATCAATATTAAATGTTCTGCTTCAGACAAATAACCCATGGTTATGGTAAAAGTCTGTTCTGAGGAAATATATTCTCAAGTATTTACAGCAAAGAGGCACTATGCATGTAAATTACTCAAATTGTTCAGAAAAAAAAAGAGAGAGAATGTAAATTACATACCAAAACTGGTTAAGTTCACATTATAAAGTCATAATAAAACAATGAATAAAAACATAGCCCATTTAGTGAAAATGATGCCTCAGACCACAGGGCTTCAGTCCTTTCAGTTTTGAAAAGGTGGCTTCAGTCTTTATCATTAGTTCTGGCTGATAGCATCAGAGGTCTAATTTATAAAAGGTAAATTACATATCATAGAGTAGTGCTTAATTCTGAGGGGGCAAAGGACTTCAGAGTTTCGACTATATCAACAATATTTTATTTCTTAAAAAAGTAAGTGAAGCAAGTATGATGAAATGTTAAGATATGATGAGGTGGGGTAATAAGTTCAAGCTTATTCACTTTCTGCATTTCTCTCTATAAGTAAAGTGTTCTTCAATATTGTCTTTCATTCTACTGGGCACATGTTTTCACGTTTTTGTATCTCTGAAATCAAGGTGCATCTTAAGAATTGATAACATGTCAGAGTTCAGTTGGTAGCATTTTTTTCTTAATTGTACATAAAATAATGGTACATCTTACAATTGATAGCTTCTTAGATACAATAAAATATGGTAATTTTTTGTTAACAGTAAATTACTACAAACATCTTTTCCCACTCCCTCTGAAAAAGAAAATTAAAAAACAAAAACAAAAACATGAGCAATTGGTAATATACTGACAGCAGCATTACTCTTTTCGAAGATCTCATGTGCCAGTAATTTTAAAGGGCCACAATATACTCCAGACTTTGCTGAGAAGTATTTCTGGATTGCATGATAAGTCTTTCCACTGTTTGTGGGGCCTGAATGGAATATTATCTTCCGATGCATGGCTCTAGCGTCTGGGTACCTAAAACATGAGTAGGTAAACGGCTTAATCCCATTTAACCTCAAAATCCATCCTGGCAAAGATACCAATTGAAACAAATTCCAAATGAAATATCCTCTTAATCTTCACAAGATCAAGTCTTTGAAAAACTAAATTAAACAATGGGTTTCATATCTACATTAAAATAATGACTGGTTTCCAAGAATGGCATTTACTAACTAGAGGACCAAAAAACCCAAACGCAAATTAATGTCTTGAATATTTTTCCCATTGTATAAATCTCTTTTTCTCAGGGGTTACTAAAAATAAACTTAAACTGCTATCAGTTCTGTACCTATGTTCACATCATTCCCACCGCTCTAAACATATGACTCTAAAAGCAAACGTTCCCAGGCCCCTGAATTCCAAACATATGCAAATACAATAATGGAGTCTTCTACCTCTGGCCATGGTGGAATAACTGGCACTTGACTTGCCCTCCCACTAAAAACAAGTACAAAGTGGGGGGAAATATATGCAGTAAATGTGTGGGGACATGGGCCACAGGCAGTGCAGGACTGCAATCCCTGAAAGAAAAGAACACTTGAGATAAGCCTTACTGCACCCCAGTACAGCAGAGGGAGGTAGACAGTCCTACTGAAGCGTGCAGCAGAGATCAAGTTCTGAGCTGCTTCAGCAGCTAAAACGTGAAGAACAGAGTGTGGAAGAGAAGGGTGCACAGAAGGAGAGCCTGGAATTCTGTGTGGGGGTTCCCTGTGAGTTTCTGGCCAAGTGCTGGGCTAACCTTGTACAAGGTAAGAATCAACAGGGTCTAGGAAAGAGCAGCCTACCAGGGGTTTGAGTGGAAAGTCTCAAAGACGTCTCAAATGCTAGGGGATGTTGCAGTTCCAGCCACGGTAGAAAGAACTCATTAACACCCAGGCACTCAGCTAAGACACCAGAAAGGCCATAGGCTTAAGAACAACATCCTTAAGTCAGGGCTATTCTAGATCTGCCCTAATAAAACCTAAAACCACACTCAATCTGGATCATGGTGAGATACCAGTTAATTGCCTAACAGAGTTAATTGCCTCCTTTTTTTTCCTTTTAGGAAAACAACCTAATCCAGACTCCTTAAAATTTGTTATCTAGAATACAATTAAAAAAAAATGATCACTAATCACCCAAGATTAGAAACTGAAAAATTTCAAATCCACGAATGGAGAAACTAACCAGTTAGGTGGTATTCTTAAGTCGCTGATTTTACGTAGATCATCCTTACATTCCAACACAGGAAATATTTGTTTGGCATGTCTCAAGAAAAATGGAAATAAGTCATCCACATGAGCTGGAAAATAAAACACTGTATTAACATGTGCGATCTACATTTAAAGAAGGGAAAAAAAGTAGAAAAGTCCTGAAGTTAGGGACCTTATCCTTTTCTGGGATCCTGTTTTGTCTTATTTTTTCCTTTTAATTTCATCTGTATCTTCAGGAAAACAGGAAATTGGCTAGCAACCACCACATTCTACTCCTTTAGTACAAACAGGCAAAGATTAGCACTGGTGAAAGTTAAAAATAAAGAACCTAGACATATACATTACAGAGAAGAAGGTATAAACATTTTTTAAACTTTGAAAACCACAGACAAGCAAAACATGTGTTTGCTCCTGAGCATGAATTCTCCACATCTTTGTGGCTCTTAGAGGGGCCTGGAGCATGTCCCATTCAGCGCTGTATCCTCAGTGCTGGGCACAAGGTGCAGGTCTAAGAGTCAAATACATAACCAAAGCCAAACTGCCGTGGGAATAAAATGACGATATTCTCACTTTTTTCTTCTTTTATAGTAAGAACTTTGTCCTGATATGAGGCAGAAGGAAGCCAGTGGTAGAAACAGATGGAATCTGCTATGCACTAATTCTAACTTGTATGACAGCTTATTTCACTGTGGCCCCAGTCTTCCTCCAGTCTAAGACATATGGGTGATGTAACAACTAGCTCAGGGACCCAATATAAAGGCAAACAACCTAGAAGTCAAACTGTCAAAGCACTGAATTATTTACAGAGGATGTTACCAGACCCATTCTAAACCAAATAAGCCTTTCTGGAGAAATAAACATGAAGTATGGGAAGAAACAGAAGGCATGGTCAATAGGATTTTTAAAATTCTCTAAGCACTTGCCTGCACCGAAGCAAATATCATTCAAAACAATGTGAATGTCCACATCCAGGGAATGAGACTGCATAATATAATTTCTAAAGCTTATGAAAGCTTGGTGGAAGAGACGAGCTGTAGAGACACAAAATTAAAAGATGTACGGCTTAGTTTTCATTTTAAAAAATACACATACACACCACACCAAACTCACCAGTCTTTTCTCTTTTTTTTTTTTTTTGGTAGTACAGCTGGTTTATTATGATCTGGGCTAAAACTGAAGTCCTGGCACGGCATGAAGGAAGGCTATACCTGCAGCTCCTTTGCTGCGCAATATGGCTTACCAGGTGAGCCTCGCCAGTCTCCTGCCCAGCCAGAAGCAAAGGGCAGGGACGTGTCTCAAGACTACAAGAATGTACTTATTTCCATGTCACACAAGGGGCTGCACAATCCTGACCAAGCTGTACTGTAAGAGGTAATAAAATATATCTAGGAAGATGTTTTGGGCCTTACCATCAAGTCCATAATCAGCACCCAGTTTCTGAACTTCTTTCCTCTTGTAAAATTTGTCTAAGATCCCCTTTACTTCATCTAGAAGAGATATATCAAAATTTAACATCTGTTTCCTTATCTTAGATAGATGCTGAAACAAAGGCAAAAGAAACAACGCAGTAACACCAAAGGCAGCAGTCTAATGAGTGTTGCAAGAACTTGAAGGTTTTAGTTGATCCTTCTTTATGGATTGATATGTGATGGGAGTGTTTAGAAAAATCGAGTCAAGCAGTGCAACACTCTGTTATACTGCAGAGGAAATAAGCAACACACTCCAGATCAGAGGCAGCCTCCAGCCTTCACCAGGCCACTTATAAACAGCCACACTGTGGTTCACTTACAACCATTCTGCATATCCAAACAGAGAGCAGCTAAAACGCATCCAGAAAGACAACCAATACAGCAAGGACCATAACCTCATGCTTTTGTTAAAGTGACTAAGGGAGCCAGGATGATCTTTAGTTTCGAGGATGACAATTTCAGGGAGGACAGATGACACTTGTTTTGTTCTAGATGGCATAACTGAAGTCAGTGGGAGCAGATTTCAGTGGAATTTATACAAGAACTTCCTAACAATTAGAACAGGGAAAAGTGAGAGCTCCTTACCAATGGAATTACTCAAACAAGGGTTAGGTGACTGTATTTCAAGGGTGACATCACTATGAATCAATAATCTTATAGCAAAAATATTTTAAATTAATCAGGATGAGACTGTATTACAGTTGTATATGTTAAAATACTACAGCATTATTCAATAAACATTTTACCGATTTAGCCACACAGTATGTATTTCTAGAAGCCAACAGGAGTACACAGGCTTTACCCATGAAATTCAGAAAGGCTGAGTAGCCTGTAATTTTTACCTTCCACAAATGTACCAACCACATTTTCACACAGCCCAACAAACACAACACCCATTGAAGAAATCAAGCCTGAACAAAGCATTCCACTAACAAAACTTCATCTGACAGAATGAGGAAATTTCAGAATCACTGGTTTTAGCCACTAGATTTGCCCATGACTAAATATACACACACGTGCGCGCGCGTGCAGATGCGTGCGCGCACAGATGCGTGCATGCGTGTGTGTGTGTGTGTGTGTGTGTGTGTGTGTGTGTGTGTGTGTGTATTGCAGATCACAGGCAGCTATTCTCAGATTTCTGGGTCTCTGTTACTTTGTACTGAGAGGGGACAACAGTTTCCTAGTATCAAGGGTAGAAAAATCAATGACAAACAAAAAATTGGAAAAAAGCACGTGCAATTGCTTGGGAAAATTCTGCTGACCTATAAACTCGATATTAACTAAAGACAGATCACATTTATTTAGAATTAACCTATTTTCTGTGACTAACACTATGATGTTATGTAAGATTCATGCCTCTTTACTCAAATTAAAATGCTTCCAAAATGTGAAATTTCTCATTATGCTAAGTGAAAGAAGGCAGTTACAAAAGACCACATACTATATGACACTATTGATATGAAATATATAAAACAGGTGAATCACTAGACAGAATGTGGATTAGTGGTTGTCTGGGGACTAGGGGACTAGAGAGTGACTTGCTAACATATATCAGGTTTCTTTTCAGGGTGATAAAAATGTTCTAAAATGAAATTATGGTGATGATTGTAAAATCCGGCAAATATACTAAAACCTAATGAATTATACAATTTCAAAGGGTAAGCTTTCTGGCATAAATTAAAATTATATCTTTTTTTTTTTTTGAGACAGGGCCTCACTCTTGTTACCCAGGCTGGAATGTGGTAGTGTAATCTCGGCTCACTGAAACCTCCACCTCTCAGGCTCAAGCAATCCTCCCACCTCAGCCTCCCAAGTAGCTGACCTATAGGCGCACACCAACATGCCCGCCTAATTTCTGTATTTTTTTGGTAGAGATGGGGTTTCACCATGTTGCCCCAGCTTGTCTTGAGCTCCTGGGCCTCCCAAAGTGCTGGGATCACAGGCGTGAGCCACAGCGCCCAGCCTAGTCTTTTTAAAAGAACATTCTGACTGCAGGTAGAGAATAGAATGGAGAGATCAAAGGCATATGAGGAGACACCTAGGGGCCATATGTGAAGTCCAGTCAAAAGATGGAAGCCGGCAATTTAAGCTAAGTTGGTTGCAGTGGAGAATGAATGAATTCAATATTTATGAGGTAGAATCAACAAGGGGTTTTCTCTGATTGTTAGATGTAGGAGGTGAGGGATGAAAAAATAAAGACTACCAGGTTTTGATCTGAGCACCTGGAGGAGCAGGCTGAGGGGAAGGTAAGTTGTCTTGACATGCTAAGGTGAGGTGTGTTTAAGAAAGACAAGTGGAGATACCTGGTAGGCAGCGTGATGGATAGGTCTAGGGTGAAGGAGAGAGGTCCAGGGTAGAGACAAAGATCTGAGGGGAATACTGAATTATCGAGGGGGAGAGAGAAAATGAGAGAAAATAGCAAGCACAGAATAAGGCAGCAAGATGATGCAGGACAAAGCCTTTAAGTACCTCAACTTTTTGAGCTATGAATAGGCAAAAGAGATTGAAAAGTGCCAGCTTCTTATCCCAGTTGCTAAACAAAGTGGAAATCTGACACCTTAACCATGTGGGTATATCGCAGTGTAGTAATTCATCATCTTCTGTAGCCCCTTCTGCAGTACTGAAAAATCATTCTAGTAAATTCAACATCTGGACCAATCCCAGTCAAAGGAGATGAAAAATCACCTGGCACACAGACCCAATGAGGTATCTAAGGATTCTCCACCAGAAGAAAATCTAGTGCTGACAAACCTATGTCTCCATTCTATCTTCTTACCGGAAGCAGCAAAGACATTTATATTTTCAGGTAAACTGGAATGGCTGCAGAAAATAAGAATTTATCAACATTTGAAAACAACAAGGCAAACTATCTCATCTAAATTAAGTTACGCCTGCAAATAATACAAAATAAATGGAAAATTATTCTTTAATGGGTAAACTATTGTTTGAGTTTCAACTCTGCAAGATGAAAAAGTTATCATCTATTTTGCAACAATGTCAATATACTTAACACTAGTGAACTATGCACTTAAAAATAATTAATACTGGCTGGGTGCATTGGCTCAGGCCTGTAATCTCAGTGCTTTGGGAGGCCATGGCAGAAGGATCCCTGGAGCCCAGGAGTTTGAGAACAGCCTGGGCAACATAGCAAGACCCCATCTCTACAAAAAATTTTAAAATTCTCCAGGCATGGTGATGCAAGCCTGTATTGCTAGCTACTTGGAAGGCTGAGGCAGGAGGGCTGCTTGAGCCTGGAAGTTGGAGGTCACAGTGAGCTGTGATCACACCATTACACTCCAGCTTGGGTAACAGAGGAAGACCCTGTCTCTTTAAAAAAAAAAAAAAAAAAAAAGAAAAGAAAAAAACTAAAAAAAAAGTTTAAGAGTAAATATTATGCATTTTCACAATTGAAAAACAAATAAATAATACTATAAAATAATTACATTTATTTATTTATTTATTATTATTTTTTTTTTCTGAGACAGAGTCTCGCTCTGTCACCCAGGCTGGAGTGCAATGGCGCAGTCTTGCCTCACTGCAACGTGCGCCTCCCAGGTTCAAGCGATTCTCCCACCTCAGCCTTCAGAGTAGCTAGAACTACAGGTGCACACCACCAGAGCTGGCTAATTTTTGTATTTTTAGTAGAGACGGGGTTTCACCATGTTGGCCCGGCTGGTCTTGAACTGACCTTGTGATCCACCCGCCTTGACCTCCCAAACTGCTGGGATAGATAACAGGCGTGAAACACTGTGCCCGGCCTACATTATTAAAATAATACAGTCTCTGCTATGGTTTGAACGTCTTTTCCAAGACTCATGTTGAAATTTAATTGCTATTTTAACAGTTGAGAGGTGGAACCTTTAATAGGTGATTAGGACATGAGGAGTGTGCCCTCATGAATGGACTCCATTATCACAGGACAACTCCTTAGTGGGCTCCTGGAAAAAAGGATAAGTTCAGCCCCCTTTCTCTCTGTCTCACAGGCTCACTTGCCCTTCCACCTTCCACCATGCAATGATGCAGCCAAAGGCCCTTATTAGATCCGGGCCTCCAGAATCATGAGTCAAATACACCTCTACTGTTCTCAGTCTGAGGTATTCTGTATAGCAGCAGAAAACAAAGACAGTCTCGCAACTCCAAGTAAAGTGAAAGGCCTTGCTTAACGCTGACTTGGAAGAACAGGTCAAAGAATAACATACACTGAGTTCTATCACATGTTTAGTCAAAGTACTGTACTTCCGCCCTGAAAAACAAGATCTGACCCAAGCACGTTGTAATCTGTATTTTAGTTTTACAAAAGGAGGCGCCAATGTCGATGGTGGAAGTGAGACATTTTTCCTTCTATTCCTGGAGACTGTTCCTGGATACCATTTCCTCAACCTCCCAGTTTCATTTGGTCAGAGGAACTCCCTTACCTCCCTAATCAACCGGGAACTCACCATGAAAACATTCACATACCTCTCTGTCAACAAATCCATCTAAACTTGGTTTTGCTGAGCAAAGCTCGCTGTCACTCACTGATGCTACGCTCTTTTTTTTTCTCTGGAGCCAGGGATGGTTAAGATACCTACCACCTGCTGCTGGGACATCCTACCTTGTTCTACCTTCTCACGTTCCACCTTGTATTATAATTCATTTTCTATACGCGTGACCTTCCCCACGAGACCGTTAAGTTTCTTGAGAGGGGCTCCGGTTCCTCTTGACAACCACCACATAGTCTAACAGTGTGGTATGATTTGGCGCCTACTCAATGACAAAGAATCCTAAAATAAGTCTCAGCTGGCTTTTCACTGCCACATCCCATTCCCCTTTCAGGGGCGGGAGAGAAAGAATACAAGAAGAAGCAGGCATCCACCTAACAACTCAAGAAAAGTCAAATCATCCCAACACATGAGTGTTTAAACCAGAGTGCAGGGCAGTGAAAGAGAAAAGGCCACTTCTGGGACGAGACGTTAAGAATTAATCAGACACAGTCCCAAACTGTTTGCAGGACTCACACACCAGCGAAGGAGGCAGACACTGAGAGGCACGATGTTAACGCTCGACGGGGCCTCGGGTCCCCAGGGGTAGGAGGTGCAGCTTCCTCCCAACCAGCCTCGGACCGACAGACACCACCCCCTGCCATCTTCTGTAGCTCCCGCACTCACTCTTGTCCAAAGGTCGGGTTAGCTCGGCCCCAACGTCGCCATCGGCGCTGGGGCCCTGAGGTTTCACACTCAGGGGCACGAACAAGGCCGTGTTCGGGGTTTTGGAGCCACCAGAGGCAGAGGAGCAGGTTGTGGCAAGGACAGAAACTTGCCCCAGAACCCCGGGAAAGGGCCCAAAGTGGGGGCGAAGGGCAGAGCAGATGGCTGCCCGATGGCCAGCCTGGCGCCCCGCCGGGAGCCGAGCCCACAATAGGGCACACCGGGGGAAGGACATCGAGGCCGCAGGTCCTACAGAGGATGGCAGCTGCCACGGACACGGCGGCGGACAGTGACGCACACCTCCAGCGCCTGCTGTCCAGAAAGACCCAGGCCGAGCAGGTGAGCTGCCCGAGAAAACGCCCGATCGATAAGGAAAAAGCCGTGCCATAAGGGCGTTCTTTCAGGGAAGAAGAAGCTTAGCGGAGAAAACTACAAGACATAATTCTCGTTCTCTTTCCCTGTTTTGTTGGCGACTGGGACCAGCTTTCCCTAAAGAAGGGAAAATAATCAGGCATCTTTGGAATGTCATAGATGAGCGGAGGGGGCCTGCTAGTTGTGTCACGTGATGCAAACTAGTCCTTTGGCAAACACGTGTCCAGAAGCACGTGGGTAGCGGGGTGAGCAGTGAGGGAATGGATGATGGAGAAGGAACGGGTGATGGAGAAGGAACTGCCAAGACTCCGGATAGTAGTGTGTCTTGCGAACTCAAACACCAAATAGCATTTCCCCAGAGTTCCTTGCATTGTTAACTGTCATTTCCTGATAGGGTAACGTTAGCGATGATAACTTGATATGCCCCTCAGAAACGTTGCTAAGAAAAAGTACCTTTTCTTTTTTTTCTTTTTTTCTTTTTTTTTTTTTTTACACAGAGTCTCCCTCTGTCGCCCAGGCTGGAGTGCGGTGGCGCGATCTCGGCTCACTGCAACTTCCACTTCCCGCTTTCAATCGTTTCTCCTGTCTCAGCCTCCCAAGTAGCTGGGACTGTAGGCGCCCCCCACCACGCCCTGCAACTTTTTGTATTTTTAATAGAGACGGGGTTTCACCATATTGGCCAGACTGGTCTCGAACTCCTGACCTTGTGATCCGCCCACTTCGGCCTCCCAAAGTGCTCCCGGCCGTACTTTTTCTTTAATGTGAGCAGTTTGTGTACACCATCCTAGCAGCTATGTCACAACCACATGTCAAAAATATGTGCTTTGTACCCCAGTCACAGTTTAGTTCCAATGCATTCGTTGAATACGGTGTCCTCATGTGAGGCTGCAACATGTTAAATTCACAAGTTTAATCTGGGCGTGGTGGCTCACGCCTGTAATCCCAGCACTTTGGGAGCCAAGGCCAGTGGATCTCCTGAGATCAGGAGTTCGAGACCAGCCTGGCAAACATGTTGAAACCCTGTCTCTACTAAAAATACAAAAATCAGCCAGACGTGTTGGTGTACGCCTGTAATCCCAGCTACTGGGGAGACTGAGGCAGGAGAATCGCTTGAACCTGGCTGGCGGAGGTTGCAGTGAGCCGAGATTGCACCACTGCTCTCCAGCCTGGGCAATAGAGTGAGGCTCCGTCTCAAAAAAAAAAAAAAAAAAAAAAAATTCACGAGTTTAGCTTCTTCACATCTCTTTGTACTTAAATCATTAAGATCTTACAACTTGAAGGAACGTGTTATGTAATATACAATATTGCATCTCAGATAAGATGCCAGTAACAATTTGCCCCGTGCCTTTGATTCACAAAATAATGTTTAAACATCAGGGATACAAGGAGACAGTTCTTTGCTTTCAAAATTTCTGATCTGGTTTTGGTGATAAGAATAGTACACATTAAATAACGCATTCTAACTCTACTTAATAGGCTTACTACTCTGATAGGCTAATGGCAGTTGTTCAAAGAAAGGAACAATTTTAGAGTGGTAGGGAGATTTCTGCCAGACTTAAAAGCAACAAAACGGCCGGGCGCTGTGGCTCACGCCTGTAATCCCAGTACTTTGGGAGGCCGAGGTGAGCGGATCATAAGGTCAAGAGACTGAGACAATCCTAGTGGCCAACATCGTTAAACCCCATCTTAAAAAAAAAAAAAAGAAGCCGGGCGCGGTGGCTCACGCCTAATCCCAGCACTTTGGGAGGCCGAGGCGGGTGGATCACGAGGTCAAGAGATCGAGACCATCCTGGTCAACAAGGTGAAACCCCGTTTCTACTAAAAATACAAAAATTAGCTGGGCATGGTGGTGCATGCCTGTAGTCCCAGCTACTCGGGAGGCTGAGGCAGGAGAATTGCTTGAACCCAGGAGGCGGAGGTTGCGGTGAGCCGAGATCGTGCCATTGCATTCCAGTCTGGGTAACAACAGCGAAACTCCGTCTCAAAAAAAAGAAAAAGAAAAAGATTAAAAACAAAACAAAACAAAACAAAAAAAGCAACAAAACAAAACAAAAAAAGCAACAAAACATGTAGAGAAGCGGTAATTAAATTCTAATCAGAGGAAATGATGTGAGCAGAGGCTTAACTATGGAAAAGACATATTCAAAACATTTAAATACACATTAAGGCAGGGCTGATTCTATGACTTAGAAATAGTGATTATATTTTTGAGAAGATAAATCATTCATTAGAAAGTACCTAGGATGGACTAAACACAAATATGCAGGGAGGAAAATTGCAGCGTTAGCAACAGTTATAGCTGAAGGCAGTACAGTAGATTCCTGTGTCTAAATTATGATAGAGACCATGTAAGTGGAATGGAGAGATCTTACAAGACTCCTTAGATAATATAGTGAGTGACCAAACATGCTAGAAAATGTAAACAAACAGTGATGTCCCGTCAGATTTGGAAACTAGGAGAATGAGGGATAAACCAAACATTTAATATATCACTGAGGCAAGCACTATGTTCTTCCTTTTAATCTTTTAATATGCCTGACAACCATTTAGAGGTATTATTGTCACCAGGTTAAGTAACTTGCCCCAATAAGTGGTAGAGTCACATACTAATCTAAATCTTTTTAAAAATTATTTTATTTTTAAAAATAGCCACATTCTTAATTTTTTTTTTTTTTTTTTTTTTTGAGACAGTCTCACTCTGTTGCCCAGGCTGGAGTGTAGTGGCGCAATCATAGCTCATTGCAACCACTACTTCCCAAGTTCAAGTGATTCTCATGCCTCAGCCTCCCAAATGGCTGGGACTACAGGCCTGCGTCACTGCACCTGGCTAGTTTTTGTATTCTCTTTAGTTTCAACATGTTGGCCAGGCTGGTCTCAGAACTCCTGGCCTCAAGTGATCTGCCCACCTTGGCCTCCCAAAGTGCTGGGA
>NW_022437034.1:538133-579004 GCF_009761245.1 Sapajus apella | reverse complement strand
TTTTTTTTTTTTTTTTTTTTTTGAGGAGAGGGTGATCCCGAACTCCTGGACTCGAGCAATCCTGCCTCAGCCTCCTGAGTAGCTGGTACTACAGGTGCATGCCACAGCAGCTGGCAGTTACTGGTCTTACAGATCTAGCCCAACCCTAGTATAGTTTTACAGAAAAAAAATTCTCAAAACTCTTTTAACTGTAATTTTGTTTGGACCTCCTTGCAGGCAGAAAGTGCAATCTGAATTTTGTGATAGTATACACAGGCTTTCCCTTTCTGCCATTCATTAAATTCTACTATGAACATTGAAATGGGAAAATATACAATTTTGCTTTTACAAAAAAAAGATGTCATATTTATACTGGTTGTCATATTTATAGCAGTAAGTGTAATCAGTACCTAACACACATTAGAGCACCTATAAATATTTTATTTTGCTTGTTGAATGGATGAATGCAATAACTATGTAACTGGTAGCCTCCTGTATTTTGCCACAGCACCTTAATGATCTTTTGAAAACACAAATCTGGTAAGTTACTCCTGCTTAGAGTCGTTTGGTGATTCTGAATAAATGTTCCGATAAAGCCCATACTCCATCATATGGCATCCAGGTTCTGTCCTAAGTTGGTTCACCCTATATGCCCCTTCCAGCTTTAGTTCTACTCTCCACATCTACCATTCTGTTCATGCTGGAACTATACACCTGTTATGTCATCATTTCCCACCTCTGTACCTCTGAACACGCTGGCTGATTCTCTTACACATCATAGGTCCTAGTACAGGCTCTATTATAGAATGAAAACTATCGTAATTGTGCCTCTTGATTCAGTGGTTCTTAAACTTTAGAGTGCATCAGAATCATCAGAAAAGAATCATTAAAAACAAGATTGTTGGGCCCCATCCCTGAAGTTTCTGATTCAGCAGATCTGGAGAGAGATCTGAGAGTTTACATTTCTAAAACATTTCCAGATGATGCAACTCTGCTGGTCTGAGACCACACTTTTGAGAACTACTGCTCTGGACCAGGACACGGTGGCTCACACCTGTAATCCCAGCACTTTGGGAGGCCAAGGTGGGCAGATCACGAGGTCAGGATTTTGAGACCAGCTTCGTCAATATGGTGAAACCTGTCTCTACGGAAAATACAAAAATTAGCCAGGTGTGGTAGCACTCACCTGTAGTTCCAGCTACTCAGGAGGCTGCAGCAGAAGAATCGCTTGAACCCAGGAGGCAGAGATTGCAGTGAGCCGAGACCATGCCACTGCACTCCAACCTCTGTGATAGAGTGAGACTCTGTCTCAAAAATAAGATAAAATAAAGTTCCTTCAGGGTAGGGCCAATATAACACATTTTGCATTGCTATAACAGATACAGACTGAGTCATTTATAAAGAAAATGAATTGATTTCTTACAGTTCTGGAGGCTAGGGAGTCCAAGATCAAGAGGCTGGAATCTGGTGATGGCCTTCTTAACATAACATGGTAGAAGGCATCACATGGCCAGAAGGCAAGACCTTGTGTGTCAGTTCAGGTTTCTCTTCCTTCTTCTTAGGAAGCCACCAGTCACATCATGGGGGACCCACACTAAGAATTTTATCTAATTCTAATTACCTCCCAAAGGCTTCACCTCCAATCAACATGTGAATTTGAGGATTAAGTTCTTAACACAAAAAATTCAGGGGACACATTCAAACCATAGCAAGCACGAACTGATAGTCTGTAAATATGCTAAATTCATGCATGAATACGGAAATAAACAGGAGAGGGAGAAAGGAAGTGTGAGAAGATAACCTAGGTGGTAGAAATAAAACAAGTTTTTTTCTTCTTCACCTTTGCTTTTGCTATGAACAAAACCTAGAGTAGGTTTCACAAAAGTATATCCTGTAGATTACTCTCACACCTTGTCTACCAAATTCTGTAATTTGAAGTTTCTAGTATTTTTCTGACATTAAGGTCATCATAATGTAGACACTGAACTAATGTTCATCCTAAGTGAATCTTTAAGATTTACTCTTGGCTGGGCACAGTAGCTCACACCTGTAATCCCAGCACTTTGGGAGGCTAAGGCAGGCGGATCATGAGGTCAGGAGATCAAGACCATCCTGACTAACACGGTGAAACCCTGTCTCTACTGAAAATACAAAAAATTAGCTGAGAGTGGTGGCACGAGCACCTGTAGTCCCAGCTACTCAAGAGGCTGAGGCAGGAGAATTGCTTGAACCTGGGAGGTGGAGGTTGCAGTAAGCCAAGATAACACCACTGCACTCCAGCCTGGGTGATACAGCGAGGCTCCATCTCAAAAAAAAATTTACTCTTAGAATCATGAAATGTTAAGAGCTGGAAGGGATGGGGCACTTATTGGACACATTTGTAGAACTTGTACACAGATAGCACCCACATGGTCCTGCTCTGCTCTCTTGCTTTCTCTCCAGGGCATACCACTCCTAGAAAACTTTTGCTTTATTCTAATACTTAGCTGCCTAACAGTTCTAATCCATAATTGTGTTATAGTTTAGACCTATAGTTTTTCTAAATGAGAGGATCTTTAATTTTATAATCACTTGGAAAATAAGGTTCATTCATTTATTCAGAGATAAAGTGGGCTGGGTGCAGTGGCTCATGCCTATAATCTCAACACTTTGGGAGGCCGAAGCAGGATTGCATAAGTTCAGGAGTTTGAAACCAGCCTGGGCAACATAGTAAGACCCCATCTGTAAAAAAAAAATAAAATAAAAAATTAGCTGGGCACATGCCTATAATCCCAGCTACTTGGGAGGCTGAGGTGAGAGGATAACCTGAACTCAGAGGAGATCGAGGCTGCAGTGAGCCCTGATCATACCACCGCACTCAGCCTAAGTAACAAACTGAGACCTTGTCCAGAAAAGAAAAAAAAAGTGTAGGTGATAAGTACAGACTATATCAAAACAGTCTGAGCCCTAGCGAGGCTTAAAATCCATAAAATTAAACAATTCAGATGTCGTTTAAAACTGTGATAGGTATAATCCCAGAGATGCACACCATGCCTTGGCAGCACAACAAAGGACAACTCTTTGACTTGGAGATGTGGAGATGGTGACAGATGATTTACCAGGACAGTCGTACTGGAAGTTAGTCAGCTGGAGTGCAGGAAGTGGATGGGCAGTCTCCAAGGAGTCTGGCGTAACTGGGGCTGAAGCTGTATTTTGCAATGTGGAATTTGACATTTACTCTGCAAGTAACTAAGTCACTAAAAGATTTTTAGGGGAGTGACATGAAGAGAATTATGTTCACAGAAGACCCCAAGTGTAAAAAAAAAAAAAAAGTATATATTATATCTAAGGATGCACATTTCCCTCAATATGCTTTTATCTGATTTAAAGCCTAAAATATGTTACGTTCCAATCCAAATTAGTATAAACACCCTGTTGGAAGCCTCGATATACACCCAACAGATTCAAATGAACATAAAAGAACAGCATAAAATTTTAGGCTTTACTGAATCACATGATAATGAGAATTGGGTATTCCAACAACTAGATCCATATTGAAGGGGCTCCAGAATACACTGGAGGCATAAAAATTATTTTGAGCAATTTGCTTTTGTTTTTTAGACAGGGTGTCACTCTGTCGCCCAGGGTGGAGTATGGTGGCACTATTATGGTTCACCACAGCCTCAACCTACTTGCTCAGGTGATCATCCGATCTCAGCCTCCCAAGTAACTGGGACTACAGCCACCACACCCGGCTAGTTTTTTTGTTTCTACAAAGATGGAGTCTTGCTATGTTGCCCAGCCTGGTTTCAAACTCATGGGCTCAAGTGATCTTCCTGCCTTGGCCCTCAAAGTGCTGGGATTACAAGTGTGAGCCACCATCCCTGGCCAGGCATTTGTTTTTGAAATCCCTTATCTGCCTAAAGGCCTGGGCGCTCAAAAAAACTCAAAAATCCCCTTCCTGGGAGCAACCAGGAAAGACTGACTTTTACCCTGAGCCAATAAATGGGTACCACACGTGAACAGACATTGTACCAAAATTATCGTATCTCCCATCTATTCTAGTAAAAGCTCATTTTATCTTTTCTATGTCATTTGTTTACCCATAAGTACTCTTACTCCCCACCACTTCCCCTATGTTTGTCCCCACTCCCCCCAATAGAGATGGGGTCTTATTATATTGCCCAGGCCAGTCTCAAACTCCTGGGCTCAAGCCATCTTCCCACCCCAGCCTCTCAAAGTGTTAGGCACCAGCCATGTCTCTTGTCTAATTTGCAGGCCTGCAAGAACTCATCCTAAGAGGGTAAAAGTTTTTCTTCCCCAACAATATCAAAACAATAAGGAGAAAATTCTCTGTTAGTGAGAGTCATAAATATTTTAATGGTTTAGCTCAGTGGTTCTCAACTCTGGGTAGATTTTTCTTTTGAGACATGGTGACTCTGCCACCCAGGGTAGAGTACAGTGGCATGATCACTTCAGTGTAATTTCAAATTCCTGTGCTCAAGGGAATTTTCCTGTTTCAGCTTCTTGAGCAGCTGGGAATACAGATGCATGCCACCATGCCCAGCTAATTTTTAAATTTTTTGTAAAGATAAGGTCTCACTTTGTTGGCCAGGCTGGTCTCGAATTCCTGGCTTCAGGTGATCCTTCCACGTCAGACTCCTGAAATGCTGGGATTAAAGGTATTTCTGTTCGTTTGTTTTTAATGCTTATGGCCCAGTCTTTGAGATTCTTGTTTTATTGGTCAGAGTATGACCTAGACCTGGTTATTTTTAAAAACACCTAAGGTGATTCTAATATGCAGCCAGGGTTGAGAACCAATGGATTAGACATTGTAACTCTTCATTAAAGACACAAATTTCTTTTTCAGTTTATGACTTCTAATTAACTGGCTTACTTCTGACTGAAATAGCCAAATACTAAATTTGAATTTTTATTTTTCAAATTGGTTATGCAACAAAAAGTCTTGAGCAAAATGGATAGGCATCCTGTATATGACAGTTGTAAGCCAGCCTATTAAAATCATTACATAGCTATTTAAAATTAAAACCAGTAGTAGTAATAAAAATTCATTATCACAATTACAGCTTCCTAAACTATTGAGCAATCCTATCCTCAACACTAAATCTAACAATGAGAAGGGATTTGAGAATAGAGCTATTTTAATCAAACAGCAAGCTCAGATTCTGTTTCAAATTCTTTATTATACATCATGGTTGCACAATTTGAGGCTGGTTAAATACAATTGGTTTTCAAAATCTCTGAATATTTTCTAGATTACTACATGCAAGTGACCATGAAAATATTTGGCATTTAAAAATTCTGAAACTCTGAATAGGCACTTACATGAAGGAAAACATTACCAATTCATAGATATCCACATGTAGAACAGATGCTCCAGCACATGGTACATGGACCCTTTTGCCAGTAAAGTTGGTTACTGACCATTTTATCAAAGTGCCATAGTAGTAAAACAGGTTTAAATAAATGTAATTTGGGTTATTTAGCTTACTCATAAAAGTAAGGTTAACTGACAAGACTTGCACTGAAGTATATAAAAAAAAAATTGGTATAAAACCCAATGAACCATAAGTGAAAGTAGTTTCCACACAGCAGGTTTCATTTTGGTTCCTACACTCCACATTTAGTGTATTTGCGATCAGACCCCATGCATATGAATGGATGACTGAAATCTTTTTTAGAGACTTTAAACACATGACTTGAATTTAGTGTTAAAAAATTAAGAAACTGGATGAAGTTTCAATGTGAGTTTAAGTAGCCAAAGTTCGAGTTTAATAAACATGAAATTACCAGATCTAGATACTACATGCTTCACAGGTCCTCCTGAGTCCCCTATCCCAAAATTTTCCCCTGAAAAAGAGAATTTGTGAAGTTAAGAAAATATTTGCATACACATGGCAAAAGATTAAATTGAAATATATAAATATGTTTCAAAATATTTATGGAGAAAATGGTTTTAACAAATCTAAAATGCCAACCTAAGTCAACTCCACTTTGCAGAAAACACACAGTGGTGCTACTGGAAAATAGCAAACCTGTTACTTAATATGGCCAAAAAAAAGAAGGCCATAATGACCTGCTACATAATCCCTTGTGGGAAGAAATTCAACAGTCATACCACAGAAGACCTCAAAGAAGATAAAATTCTGGAAGCCATGGAATGGTACTCAGAAGCACCTGCAGTGAAACATTCTATTTGCATTTCTCAAATACATATGTAAAAACAAATGTAGTTCTCAAAAATGTTGGGGTGCCATGTTTTAAATCTCTGCAGGATGCAAGGGGCCACTCAGGGTTTCTAATTTTATTTGAACATAAAATATTTAATTTTTTGCATGTAGAGAATAAGAGGTAATCATTAGCATGAAAAGAAAGAAGGATTTATAATCAACATTATGCAGAAAGAAAGCAAAATTACAAATACCAGCCTACTCACATGACAATTTTTCATGTTTACGCTGATGCATATCTAAGTACTTATCATCAGAGTATGAAGTTAAAAAAAAAAAAGGCAGTTTAAGAAAGTTCCAGTGTTTCAAAGAAAGCACTTTTAAAAATGTATATACATGAAAAGAACATTTCATTATATCATAAAATAAATGCAGTGCTGTTAAGATAAAGGAAGACTAATATATATGGAGATTTGGCCTTTTTCCCCCCACTCCGGCTGCAACCATCTTTAACCTGCTGAACTTAATCTCAATGGTTACAGGAGTTTTTTACTCTCCTTTTTTCCTCCTGTTCAGTTCACATTTCAGGCTGTTCAGCAGATGCCTGTGATTCTGGAGATTCAAATCGCTGGTGAAAGTTTGTTCTCTGTTTCCTCAGTTTTTCAGGAGCTTTTCTCCATAAAATGATCTCCTAGAAAACAAATGCAAGATATTTACAAATTAATGTTTGATATGATGCCTTATCTCTTTGATGCCTTAAATTTTCACCATGGAAATCAGGACTGCCACTTTAATTTTAACCATAACAAAATTAAATTCTTCCCTACAAAAGCTCTCTTTTCTAACTGATGCAGTTGCTTCCAATTCTAATCTTGACTGCTCCTTCTGCCTCCAGTGCTCCTACCACCAGCACCCACACATTTCCACCACCACCAATCCAATCTGGAAAGAAGTCCTATGATTACTTTAAAGAATTCCCCAAATCCATCCTTTCATTTCTGTTCCATTCCCCTCACCCAAGTTCAAGCTCTTGTCACTTAGATATTAAAACAGCTTCCTCAGAGGCAAGGGAGGCAGGGTGTTTTCTAACTAATCCTTCATTATCACTACCAGGTAAATCCTCTTATACACTGCTTGGGTTGCTCTTCAGCAGTTCTCAGTGCCTCCAGAATAAATTTCCAAACAGGTATTCATGCCTCTCTATAACCTTTATCCAATTTACCAACATTACTCTTTTCCCTCCCTAGAGCCTTGCCCCCATCAGACAAACTGAGTTACTCTGCCTCCAAAGCAATCTAAATAAACTTGCCCTACATCTTCCCCAGTCTTCAAATCTCTATTTCTCCACCTAACTCTTACCCTTAACCAATCTATCCTGAGAGCTTCCCTGTTCTAAATTCCTAAAATTATTTGCTTCAAGAAGTGATTATGGGCTGGGTTTTTTTTTTTAAACCAACATATCAAAACGTAACCATCCAAATGAGCACGCATGAGAAATAACAGACTACCTCCAATAGTGCCATGATATGCAATTGATTTTGAAATTATAAAAATCATGTAATTTATTTTGAAGTTATAAATGACCTATGTTTAATTATACTACATTAGGATGGCAATACTGGAATAGGTTTTCTCTCTTCTAAATTACTGTCAAACTGTTATTTAAGTATTCTGTTAGTTTACATTTTACTTTTTCCAGATATCTACAATGTGAGAACATGGAGGACAAATCATGTTTATAAAAGGTAGTTTTTGCATTTTTCATATTACTTAGCACAGAATAATTTCTAACTTAGCTTTGAACACTCAACTGACATTCAACTACATATTTATTAATCTGATTCAGAATACAAAAGACCATTCTAATTACTATCTTCATTCAAAGTTCACCAAAAGCTTTTAATTGATTTTCAAATGAGAACAACTTATAATGAACATTTTATATTTAAAAAAGTATTAGAGGCTGGGCATGGTGGCTCACACTTCTAATCCCAGCACTTTGGGAGGCCAAGGCAGGTGGATCACTTTAGGCCAGGAGTTCGAGACCAGCCTGGCCAACATGGCGAAACGCTGTCTCTACAAAAAACAAAATACAAAAGTTAGCCTGGCATGGTGGCACATGCCTGTAATCCCAGCTACTTGAGAGGCTGAGGCACAAGAATCACTTGAACCTGCGAGGTAGAGGTTGCAGTGAGCTGAGATTGCATTATTACACTCCAGGCTGGGCAACAGAGCAAGACTCTGTCTCAAAAAACAAACAAAAATTATTAGAATTCAGTCATCTCACAGACATTTATAACAGAATTGTTTAAAGGATAAATCAGCAAAGCAAAGTGGTATGTGCCTGTACCTCCCAGCTACTCAGAAGGCTGTGACTGAAGGACTGCCTGGAAGACCCTCATCTCCAAATAATAATAATAATAATGTATATTTGCTGATAAGAGAAAGATATACAAGACACGACTGAGTAAAAATGCAAATTAAAGAATACAGCTGGGCACGGTGGCCCATGCCTATAATCACAGCACTTTGGGAGGCCAACGCAGGGGGATTGCTTAAGCCCAAGAGTTCAAGACTAGCTTAGGCAATATAGTGAGATTCTGTCTCTACAAAAAATTATAAACAGTAAGAAAAAACAGCAACATCCATAATATGATCTAAATACACATGCACACATTAGTGGCAATGGTGGTGAAAATTCTGCTGACCTTTACTTCATTCCTTATTCTTTATTGCCTTATTTTTTTCTAAATAAGCAGCAGGTATTATTAAAAAACAAAAACAAAAAACCTTGTAAGAGAAAACTAAAAGCCCTGAAAAATTATAGCTCACTCTGGAGTACTGCAGAATGATTGGGGAGGGATTTATCATAGGATTCTATTCTCATCTACTTCTTTATCTATCATACCCACAGTGTTTTTATTTACTTAGAAACTCCCACTCGCTCGGTACAATGAAGCTTAGAAAAGTGAGTGCTTTCTAGGTATTTTTAGATCTGCTGCAGAATACAGTGTCAGCCTAAGTGGTACCATACCTGCTGTTTGAAGTACCTTCGGTCTTCCTCATCAACAAGCACTAAATTCAAAAAGTACCTTACTGAAAATTTTTTGTTCACATCTCTCATTGTTGGAGTTGGGTCATATCCTGCTAAAAATAGTCTTATTGGAATTGATTCGCCTGAAAGAAAAGGAATTTCCACTTAATTCTAAAGATGATTAAATACAGTCACTTAACAGGACTAAGCACTACAGAGATGACACTCATGCTTCACTTCTTCACTGGGCTGAATAATTCTTTGTTGTAGGAGGGTCCTATCCTTTGCAGGATGTTTAGCTGCAACCCTGGCCTCTACCCACTAGATACCAGTAGCACTCTCCAAGTGTAACAGCCAAAAATGTCTCCAGACAACACCAAACATCCACTGTGGGACAAATTGCCCCTAGACAAGGAACACCGTTCTAGAGCCAGAATGCCTGGCTTCAAATCTAAACTCAACCATTTATTGACTGTGTGACCTTGGACAAATCACTTATTCATTGTTTAAGTTCTTCACCTGTGAAGTGGGAAATAACAATAGTATTCACAAGGAATATGCAAGGACTATATGGGTTAATATACTTAACTCAAATAGTGCCAACAGATAAGTGCTATATAAGTAGTTTTGGGCTAGATGCAGTGGCTCACGCCTGTAATCCCAGCACTTTGGGAGGCTGACGTGGGCGGATCACCTGAGGTCAGGAGTTTAAGACCAGACTGACCAACATGGAGAAACCCCATCAATACTAAAAATACAAAATTGGCCAGGCATGGTGGTGGGCACCTGTAATCCCAGCTACTCAGGAGGCTGAGGCAGGAGAATCACTTGAACCCGGAAGGCAGAGGTTGTGGTGAGCTGAGATCGTGCCATCGCACTCCAGCCTGGGCAACAAGAGCGAAACTCCATCTAAAAAAAAAAAAAAAAAAAAAAGTAGTTTTTGTTATCTTCTTTCATGAAGTTTACCATAATTTCTAATCATGTGTATAAATTTTTGAATATCTATTACTCATACATCCAAAGCTAAAAGCGGACAGAATGATGACATTCTTTCATTACCAAAAAGACTGTTATTCAGATTCTCATTGCTTCTGTTTTCCTAAGGGTAATTATTCACATATTCTCTTTTGAATTTTTTTTTTTTTTTGAGATGGAGTCTTGCTTTGTCACCTAGGCTGGAGTGCAAATGGTACGATCTCAGCTTACTGCAACCTCCACCTCCTGGGTTCAAGCTATTCTCCTGCCTCAGCCTCCTGAGTAGCTGGGATTACAGGCACCTGCCACCATGCCCTACTGATTTTTTTTTTTTTTTTTGTATTTTTAGTAGAGATGGGGTTTCACCATGTTGCCCAGGCTGGTCTCAAACTCCTGGCCTCAAGTGATCTGCCCACTTCAGCCTCCCAAAGTGTTGGGATTACAGGTGTGAGTCACAGTGCCTGGCCTGAATATTTTTTAATGTAATAATTTTCTCATGCACACCAATTTAATGAAAGACATAAAACTCATAATTTACATAAAAATTGCTGGCCGCTGGAATTTTACAAAGTAATGTTGCATAACACAAGAATACACATACATGCATCATTAGGGACAAACCCACCTAGCTCAAAGAATGACAGGTAGTTTTAGAGCACCTGAGATTACAACGCCTCATCTACACTTGGCTCTTAATAAATGGTACTGGCTTTGTGATGTAAGTATTAACAACGAAGAAAACCCAGGCATAAATTTAAAATGATAAATACTGGCTTCATTGTGTCAGATACTGACTATTATCTAGTAATGGAACTGCTTATTTTCTTGAGGGCTATAAAGACTCCAAAAACCCACAGGAATTAATGCTCAGCCATACTCCATTTTGTGTCAGCAGGAGAGAAAAGATTTACAAAGACAAACTATTGTATAACAGAAGACAATGAAAATATTACAAATTCAAAACTAGAGAACAGATACATATAATTGTCTCTACTAAATTCTAAATTGAAACTGAAAAATTAAACCTTATTTCAGACTAGGAAGTATAATTACAGTCTTCTTTGCAGCTATACAAAGATGATCTTAAAAGCTACCATTGTAAGAATGGTTTTAAGAATTCAAAGATACTTTCACACTAAAGAAATACAAACAAAACTGCCATAAACACTACTGTTTGCACTACACAAAATAAGTAAATGAAAAGTGTGTTACCTTTTACTGGTGCACCATCCATTATTTCATATTTGGCGATTGTTTCTGTTTCTGTTGTGGTACTGGGTCCTAGTGCAATAATGTAAATAACATTAATTTAAATATTCCAGAATATAATTACTAGCCTTATGCTTTCTTATTTCTCTACTATATATATATATCTTTTTAGAGATGGTATCTCGCTGTCACCCAAGCCAGAGTGCAGTGGTACAATCATAGCTCACCGCAGCCTCAACCTCCTGGGCTTAAGCAATCCTCCCGTCTCAGCCTCCCAAGTAGCTAAGACTACAGATATGTGCCACCATGTCTGGTTAATTTTTCAATTTTTGTACAGATGGGTTCTCAGTATGTTGCCCAGGCTGGTCTTAAATCCCTGAACTCAAGCAATCCTCCCACCTAAGCCTCGCAATTAGCTGTTAACTATAGGTGTGCACTACCATGCCTGGCTAATTTATGTGTTTTTGGGGACAGGGATGGGGTTTCACCATGATGCCCAGGCTGGTCTCGAACTCCTTGGGTTCAAGTGATCTGCCTGCCTCAGCCTCCCAGAGTAGTGGGATTATAGGTGTGTGACCGCACCTGGCCAACAATTTCTTTTTAAACAACAAAGGAGAATTTGAAGTTTAGGTTTTACTATTTTAAAATCACTTAAATTTACTAGCAGGTAGAAACATGAAGATTAAGAAATCACATATGGGGGTACATGTTCTCAGGACCTCTTGAGATTGTGCCTTGGGTAAGAATTTTATTTAAAAATAATATTAATAAAAGAAATCACAGATGTTTTAAATTATGAATATTGACTATATTTTAAATTCTTATAAAGTGCTGCCTAGAATTATTTTCAGCAAAAAAACCAACAGCATTAAAGAGGACAAAGTAAATTTACATATTAAAATTAAAAAGCAGGATGAACCAATAAATGCTATCAAGACAACTGCTCAGCCACCTGGAAAAAAGGAAAGGTGATACATACCTCACATGTTACATCACAACACATTTCAAATGAATTGAAATTTCAAAAACAAAACAAAATCCCCAATGTATTACTTAAGTAGAATCAAACACAAAAAATTATTTTTAGAACTTCAATGTGAAAAAGATCTTTCTAACCATGGCATAACACCCAAAGTCCATAAAATGAAAAACTAATAAATTTGACTTCATAAACATCTAGAACTTCTACATGGCATAAAATACCACAAACAAGACAAACAAGGAAAATTTTTGCTACCCTTAATATTAGAAAAAGGAATTGAGGGCCCAGTGGCTCACACCTGTAATCCCAGCAATTTGGGACACTGAGGCAGGAGGATCACTGAATCCAGGAATTCAAAACCAGCCTGAGCAACATAGTGACAGCCTGTCTCTACAAAAAATAAAAAATTAGCTGGGTGTGGGGGGATGCACCTGTGGTCCCAGCCACCCAAAACGCTGAGGTCGGAGGACTGCTCAAGCCCAGGAGTTCAAGGCTGCAGTGAGCCATAATTGTAACATTCCACTCCAGCCTAGTGACAGTGTGAGACCCTGTCTCAAAAAAAAGGTGGAGGGGAAATGATTTTTCTAATATATAGTTTCTACACATAAGTAAGAAACGGAATATAATAGTCCAGTAGAAAACAGGGCAAAGAATATGAATGGTTGACAGAAAATAAAAATTGTTTTTATTCACATGATGTTCATCCTCAATAAGAAAACTGAAAATTAAAACTACAGTGGAATACATTAATTAGCTTGATTGTGGTAATCCTTTCATAATATATACATTCCATCATACACAGTGAATATATACAACTTTTATTTGCCAATGATACCTCAATAAAGCAGTGGAAGAAAAAGAATCCATAAGAAAAATCTCAAAACTGCAATGGAGTACTATCTCGCCCTTACCCATTAGACTGGCTGAAAGTTTTTACAGCACTGTGCTCATGAGAATATGGAGGAAAAGAGGCACTCTCCTACATTCATTGCTGATAGCAATGCAAACCGGTATAATCCCTAAAGAGGTCTTACTGATAACATGCATCAAGTTTATAAATGGCCAGGTACAATGGCTCATGCCTGTAATCATAACACTTTGGGAGGCAAAGGTGGGAGGATAGCTTGAGCCCAGGAGTTCAAGACCAGCCTTGGCAACATAGTGAGACCCTGTTCTCCACAAAAAGGGTATAAGAATTACAAATAAATATACTGTTTAACCCATGAATTCCACTTCTAAGATTTTATCTTGGACACATGTCTGCACATACGTAAAATGACATTATTTATAATAGCAAAAGACTGGAAACAACCTGTATGTCTACAAACAGTAGACTGGTTCAATTCTAGTGTATCAATAAAATGGAAAATTGTTAAAAAGATAAAGTATTCTACACACTGGTATGGAAAGTTCTCTAAGATGCACTACTAAGTGGTAAAGCAAAGTATGCATTATACACCATTTAAGTAAAAAGGGGTGTGTGTTATACATAGGTACTTGCTTATATATATAACTAACCAGAAAGTTTTGTTTTTGTTTTTTTGGAGTGGTCTGACTGTGTTGCCCAGGCTGAAGTGCAATAGCTATTCACAGGCACAATCCCACTACTGATCAGCACAGGAGTTTTGATCTGCTCCACTGAGGATTTTTAAACTTATATTACCTATGAGTAGCTAGAATACAGAAATAAGATACTTTTTACTCTATACTCTTTTACATTTTATTTTTGAACCATGTGAATTACCTATTCAAAAATTAATTTTTATAAAAAATAAATCCTGGACAATCAAAAATTATTTTTTTAAAAAAAGCATGAAATAACTTACTGCCAGCAATTTTTTTTTTTTTTTTGAATATGGAGTCTTGCTCTGTCACCCAGGCTGGAATGTAGTGGTACAATATTGGCTCACTGCAGCCTCTGCACCTCCCAGGTTCAAGCAATTCTCCTGCCTCAGCCTCCCCAGTAGCTGGGACTACAGGCACGTGCCAGCACGCCTGGCTAATTTTTTGTATTTTTAGTAGAGACGGGGTTTCACCATGTTAGCCAGGATGGTCTCCATCTCCTGATCTAATGATCCACCCACCTCAGCCTCCCAAAGTGCTAGGGTTAGAGGCCTAAGTCACTGCATCCAGCTGTCAGCAATATTAAGTAGCAAAATCAGGACTCAATGTGGATATCAAATTAATTATATTTAAACAATATTTTAAGATTTTTAAAATGTCAACTAAAAGAATTTTAATTCACATACTCTTTTCAACTTACCAATTCCTGTGATCTCTTTTTTGATCAGCTGTAACTCCATGTGTTGTATTTTTATTCTTACTAATAAGAAGTAAATTTTTCCAACAATCACATCCTTTAAATGATACCTATTAAGAAAGAACATATCTCACTAAATATCAGTCTAAAACAAGCAAAAAGAGTGAAATACATCCTAAAAGACTTTGATAGACACATTTAGTCTAATTATTTAAGAATACTATTTTCAGGCCAGGCATAGTAATCCTAGCACTCTGGAAGGCTGGGCCAGGTGGATCACTTGAGGTCAGGAGTTCAAGATCATATTGGCCAACATGGTGAAACCCTGTCTCTATTGAAAATACAAAAATTAGCTGGGCGTGATCCCTGCTACTTGGGAGGCTGAGGCGGGAGGACTGCTTGAACCCAGGAGACGAAGGCTGCAGGGAGTCAAGATCACACCACTGCACTCCAGCCTGGGTGACAGAGCAAGACTCCATCTCACAAAAAAAATAAAGCAAGCAAGCAAGAAAAAAAGTACTATTTTGAGCTCTTTCCCAGCCACAACTGAGTTGCATGGAGGTGCCAGCTTGGGCACATTCAAGATTCAGTTTCACTCACCTGCATGGCTGAGGAAGGCACTGCTGCTAGAGACATAATGACATTAATACTGCTTTACAAGAGGTGCTGAAGACCACCCTCATCCATGACGGCCTAGTATGTGGAGTTCACAAAGCTGCCAAAGCCTTAGACACACATCGAACTCATCTTTGTGTGCTTGCAGCTAACTGTGATAAGCCCATGTATGTTAAGTGGATGGAGGCCCTCTGTGCTGAACCCCTGCTGATGACAACAAGAAACTGGGGAATGGGTGGGCCTCTATAAAATTTACAGTGAGGGGAAACCCCGTAACGTAGCTGGTTGCAGTAGTGTAGTAGTTACGAACTATGGCAGAGTCTCAGGCCAAGGATGTCATGGAAGAATACTTCAAATGAACAAACAAAACTTTGGCTCACCAAAAAAAAAAACAAAAACAAAAAACAACAACCATTTTGATTACTCATATTGTTTAGTGTTCCTTTTTTTCAAAAAAGTATTCATCATTTCACTATGCAAATAAGGAATCAAACTTTTACGTGACCATCAATGTACCTCAGATGGAATAATTAGCATGGTTAACTGTTGTTGTTCCAGCTGGGCTCACAGGATTGCTTGAGCCCAGGAGTTTGAGACCAGCCTGGACAACACAGGGAGATGTAATCTCTGCTAAAAATTAGCTGGATGGTGCAAAATTTGTGGCACATGTCTGTGGTCCTAGCTACTCAGGAGGCTGAGGTGAGAGGATAGCTTGAGCCTGAGAGATTCAGGCTGCAGTGACCCATAACTGTGCCACTGCACTCCAGAGCCTGGGTGACAGGGCAAGACATTTTCTCCAAAAAAAAAAAAAAAAGTTTGAAATATTTGGTGTATGAAGATATTTTCAATATTAAAAGACACAAGAGTTCCCTGGTGGTCTAGTGGTTAAAAAGAAAAAAAAAAGTAAAAAAAAAAACACAAGAGTTTAGTGTCATTATTACTCTAAGTGCTAGAACAGTGCAGCTAACATAAATAATCTGCCCACAAAGAGAAAGTAAAGGAGACTACCTATATAGGTTGAGTCTGCTGTTGTAATATCTAATAACCAAAGGTTGCTCCCACATACCTCGAAATGATATGGTAATAAACCTAGGGATCCCTATAATACCCAGAGGACTTTTTAGCCTCCTCCCAGGTTTGGCTCTCAAAATTAGATGTCAATACTTGATTAATGTTATATCAGACCAGGCGTGGTGGCTCACACCTGTAATCCTAGCACTTTAGGAGGCTGAAGCAGGTGGATCACCTGAGGTCAGGAATTCAAGACCAGCTTGGCCAACATGGTGAAACCCCGCCTCTACTAAAACTACAAAAATTAGCCGAGCGTGGTGGCACACGCCTATAGTCTCAGCTACTCAGGAGGCTGAGGCAGGAGAATCGCTTGAACTCAGGAGGTGAAGAGGCAAAGGTTGCATTGAGCCGAAATGGTGCCACTGCACTCCAACCTGGACAAGAGAGAGACTCCACCTCAATATATATATATATATATGATATATATATATATCTCTCATATATATATTTTATATATTAATATATGTAATATATAAATATATATCATATATTAATGTATACAATATATATAAAATATATATAAATAATATATATTATATAATATATATATATATATATAAAATTTAAGATTCTGAAGGCATGTATATTACATTTTGGGGATATAAACCTGGGAGTGACAAACAAGAAAAATAAACCTCAGAAAACTGGGGTAGGAGGGTGATAATACAAGGTACACCCATTTCTTCAACAAACAAACTTTAATAAAAAAATAGAAGGGAAGCTTGTAAGTTAAAAAATTTAAGAGTCAAACAACCAAATCCAATGTGTGGTGCTTATTTAGATATTGATATGAACAAGCATGTGAAAAAAGAAAGGCATCTATAAGCCAATTGGGTAAATGTGAATGTTGCCTGGATATATGAAGATATTAAGGAATTACTAATATTTTTAGATATAATAGTATTGTAGTTGTATTTAGAATGATGTGACTTTTTAAAACTTTTTTTCTGAGTAGACACAGAAAACAAGCTTGTCATTTAACATTTAAATAAGAAATGTATAAACTCAATACATAATTTCATCCTTTACAGATAACCAGTGTTAACAAATATGCCGAATATCACTGCAGGCCTTTTCTATTCATATCCAAATACATGAGCATTTTACAGAAATGAAATAGTACTACACATGCTGTTTTTATGGCTAACTTTTTCACTTAACAATATGTCATGGATACGCTTCTGGAGAATTAAATACACATTTCTCAATGTTTTTTTTTTGAGATGGAGTCTCGCTCTGTCGCCCAAGCTGGAGATCAGTGGTGCAATCTCAGCAAAACTGCAACCTCTGCCTCCCAGGTTCAAGCAATTCTCCTCCTTCAGCTTCCTGAGTAGCTGGGATTACAGGCACACACCACCATGCCCAGCTAAATTTTGTATTTTTAGTAGAGGCAGGGCTTCACTATGTTGGCCAGATTGGTCTCAAACTCCTCACCTCAGGTGATCCACCCACCTCAGCCTCCCAAAGTGCTGGGATTACAGGCGTGAGCCACCATACATAGCCTCAATCTTTTTAACTCTTCTTTAGCATTTCACAGTATGGCTGGACCATAATTTATTTAACTGTAAAATAGCAATGGGCATTTAACTGGCAAACTTTTGTTCTTATAAGTAATGTTTCTGAGAACATCTTAGTCCATGTATAACATGATAGATACAACTTCCCATAGATTATATTGAAGCAAATTCCAGACATATAATTGATAAAATGATACATAATTTTATGGGTTAAATTAAATGTCTGGAATTTGCTTCAATATAACCTATGGGGAGTATAAGAACTGAATATTTATAGTTGAGAGATAAAACAAACTGGATCATGTGTTGATAACTGTTGGAGCTGGGCAATGGGTACATGAGGATTCATTATATTGTTCAAGTATACTGTTCAAATATTTTAGTATATGTTTGAAATTTCCCATAATAAAGTTTAAAAAGGCATTAAACAATAAACAAAATATGAGCAAGTTTTGTTAAAATACAACATACAGAAACATATATACCTTCCTCGACCCCCAAGTAAAGATATACAGGGGATATTAACAGTGGTTAAGTGGTAAAGGTGAAAATATGTGAAAAGAGATGGCCAATATTAGGTAATGTAAAGCCAGTAAGATAAACTGTAACAGACGCAATAGGACTGGCTCCCTTCTGAGATGGTAACATCCTCTACAAAAAGTGGCCAGGCAGAGATTTATCAGGAATAGCACATAAAAGACACCTTAATTGGGTGGAAGCCAGACCAAACTCCTAAAATTTCTTTTAGCTCTGAGATCCTGTTGATCTGTTAGCATCAGATTAATGTCACTTCTATGCTTACTTTGACCAACTAACAAAGACCTGAAAAGCTAATTTTTGAATTTTCCCTGAATAACTTATCTGTGAAAGGTACTTACTTTGATTTATTATATTCAAATTCTATATGCAGACAATCTTCAATGCCCACTTCCATCTTAATAGAGTTGTTAACATCAGGATAGGTGGCAAGCTGGTGAACAATAAGATCATATTCTTTTACCAAATCTGTCAGTCTTCTCACTATTGTCACTTTAAGAAAATACCTACAAAATTAAAAGACAGGATGAGTTAAATCACCTGTAATAAATTTTCATGTTTTAAATCAGCAAACATTAACTGCAACTCAGCCTTCTCCTTCTTGCTGGAACTCCTTTGGGATCAACCTACTTCATTACTTCAGGAAGGAGTTTAATGCCCCCAACATGGAAAAAAAAATACGAAGTTCAACTTTAAGAATAGTGTAAATACTTTACAGATGAGTTTGGAGTGCTGTCATCAAGGCTACTTGAAGAAACCGCTCCAGATCATTTAAGGAACTGCTATTTGAAATTTGGGTTGTCAAACCCAGTTCCAGATGGATAATGCCAAGTTAAACAGAGAAAGCAAAATCTCAGATCTGATGCTTTCGGATTAATATCCTCAAATGCCCTGGACATCCCTGGCTTCCTGCATGCAGACTTGGTGAAGGGAAAGGACACTGAATTGAGAGTTTAGAAAAGCAGGTTCCTGCTCCAGTTCTGCCATCCACTACCTGTCTCATTTTAGGTGTATCAGAGCTTCTCTGGCACTCCAGATTACTTCTGAACCATATACTAAATGAAATTTTCTGGAAAATTAGTGGATTTAGAAGGTAATTCAGTTTACATGACAAATGAAGTACATAAAGGAGAATTCATACCAGGTAAGTGTATAACTGACATGTCTCATAACAATGTTGTCTAACTCTATAATATTAGAAAGCTCTATTACCTCAGATCAGAGGTATCTGACAAAGTATATGACAGAATTTTTTTTTTTAAGATGAGGTTTCACCATGTTGGCCAGGTTGCTTTCGAATTCCTAACCTCAGGTGATCCGCCCGCCTGCCTTGGCCTCCCAGAGTGCTGGGATTACGGGTGTGAGCCACTGAGCCCAGACTGACAGAATTTTTAAAAACCTTAAGTCTTCCAATCTAGAATTATAATTAGAGGTTCAAATAAGATATCAACAGTAGTCATTACTTTCTGGTTTTGATTCTGTTTACAGTTTATAATACATATTCATACCTCAAACGGACATTGGCACCGATGTAAGATTCATATGGCTTTTCAACTTGCATGAATTCAAAATCGTAACTTCTGCTCTGAGTCAGTTCTCCAGGTAAGGCTAGTTCTTTCACTAGGTTTACAAATTCATGAGTATTACTCTTGTCATTGAAAAGTTCTAAGAAATTTTAAAAGGCAGAAAGACCAATTAATTAATATCCATTTCAATAAAACCCAAACATCTACTCCTAACACAAACAATTTTTACCAAAAGAATTACTGGGTTTGTCTCTACTTTAATAAACTAGACCTATGCTTTGAATTCCATTATTCTTTTTATAATTATATTCCATGTAGGCATAAAAGATTTCAAGTGGCACAGCACAATGAAAATTTCTATTAAAAATAAGTTCATTCCTTTGACATAGTTGGGGCTCTCCCAATATGAAGCCATTTGACAGGTTACCAGCAATTATTTGAACTTCCCCCAGACAAGGCAAAAATTTTGTTTCGTTTTAATTAGGCAAACATATTACCTTCATAAAATTACAAAACACAAAAAGACTAAAACCAACTATTGATTACTACAACTTGCCTCTCAGAATAGATACTTAAGTACACTCTCAGTCAGAACAGATATATAAACAAATATCTACCCATCCCACTCTAATACTTTAAAAGTGTACAATGAAACTTAGAAAGCTAGATTTTAAACCTAGTTATGTAGACAGTATTATAAAGACATATTTTCTTTTCTCTTTTCTGAATTTGCAGTACAGAAAGATTTATATACAGTTTAACTCCCTACTAAATCAAGCATGTATCTGAAATAACGTATGGAAATGTACATAAGTTGATCTAAGTCAAGAAGAAATGACACCTTTCTCACATGGAGTTTTGTATTGACACAGGTGAGTCTGGCTACAGGCACACACTAGATCAGGAAAACAAATGGCATGGGTAATTAGAAAATGAAGAATGAAGATGAGGCTGCTAATTAATTATAAGAAGGATGGTGAAAAATGTAGGGAGATGAAAATTTCATTAGGTCAACTAATTTCTTTGAATTATTTTCAAGGCTGGTAGTTTACTATAACTCCTTTAATTTTTAGTAAAGAAGTCCAATAACAAATAAGGGTAAGTTGAGTCAAATATCATTTCATACAAGTCAAAGAAACACAATTTAATAGTTATAAAGTAAGTCTTCTCTTTTACTATGCAAAATCCATTCCTTCCTTCTACAAAGCTAAGCTCTAATTCAGTTATTTTAGTTAAAATCCAACCCTCTTCAAATTCAGTTATCAAAGAAAAAAAAAGTAATACTATTTTAAAACTCACCAATTTGACCTACAAATTCAATTCTAATTCCTTGGTGCTCTAGCCTCTTTCCAGGTTGCTTAAAGGCTAGGTTTACCTGCCAAAACATGAAATTATAAGAGATGTTAACAATCCTTTGAGTGGGCCTACTAGTAGCTTCCTTTCAGATGAATGCAGTATATAAGTATTTCAGGTATTCATTTATGAAGTTTGAGACACCACCACATACCTAAATCAGGATGATGTTATAGCACCAGAGAAGGTGTAATTTATTTATACACAATCATGGGTGAACCTATTACTTACATCAACAGAAAGTCTGCTTTGTTAAGAAGGAATCCTTAATAGCTAGAGAACTATAAAAAGACTCAAATAAAGGAACAGCCTTCAACTACTCATATGTGCTTTCTAGTCAAAGAGTTAAATAATTCTATGACTAATAAAAGCATTTTACTAGAGGTAATTACTAATTTCAAGAACTGACCTAAAAACAGATGCAATTCCAGGACATTTAAATCAACCAAGACTAACATCCACACAACTAGGACTATATTATGGACAACACTCAGAAATTTGGGGGTGAAATCATAGCTTTATACTTAATTGTACTTGAGGTATCACTTTCAGTTTTTTGTAACCAATATATTATTGTAATTCCTAACCTTAAAAGCAATGCCTCTTGTCCTGAGTCTGCTACCCACCATAAAAACAAAATGCCTAAAGATTTTAATTCAATTATGATTTATCTTACATATTTCCCCACCCCCAGAAAAGAAGGACTCTGTTGCTCAGGCTGGAGCACAGTGGCACAATCATAGTTTACTGCAGCCTCGACCTCTTGGGTTCAAAGGATCCTCCTTCCTCAGCCTCCCAAAGAGCTAGAATTACAGGCATGAGCTACTGCACCTGGCAATCATCTTACATACTTTCGAAATAAAATATTGAAATCAAAATCCCTAAATTAATATATCTGCCAAGTGGAAATCTTAATATATATATTAAGAGACAGAGTCTCTGTCACCCAGGCTGGAGTACAGTGACATGATTATTGCTCACTACAGCTTTGAACCGCTAGGGTTAAGTAATCCTCCTGTCTCAGCCTCCAAGTAGCTGGGACTATAGGGATGCAGAACCATACCAGGCTAATTAAAAAAAATTTTTTTTGTAGAGATACAGTCTCACTATATTACCCAGGCTGGTCTCAAACTCCTGGCCTCAAGCAATTCTGCTACTTTGGACTCCCAAAGTGCTGAGCTTATAGGCATAAGCCACTGTGCTGGCCACAAACTTATCTTTAAGATCTACAAATAATTATTTCATTTTTTTGTTTTAGATGGAGTTTCACCCTTGTTGACCAGGCTAGAGTGCAGTGGCACAATCTTGGCTCACTGCAACCTCAATCTCCCAAGTTTAAGCAATTCTCCTGCCTCAGCCTCACAAGTAGCTGGAACTACAGGCATGTGCCACCACACCCAGCTAATTTTGTATTTTTAGTAGAGATGAACTTTCACCATGTTGCTCACGCTGGTCTCAAACTCCTGACCTCAGGTGATCCACCTTGCCCTCCCAAAGTCCTGGGATTATAGGCATGAGCTACCATGTCCAGCCAGATCTACAAAGAATTCTATCATTTGGCTACACCACCATTTACCAGCTAAATTCCCTGTATGGTCATATAGGTTGTTTCTCCATCGTTCTTTCTTGTTAACACTCTTCTTCCCTAAATATTACCTGAGACAGTCAAGAATACAACTTCACACTGCATGGCATAGGAGCCAGGGCTCTGTTTAAGTACCCTTAGTTTCCTGTGAGATGACCAGGGTCTAGACTCGAAGCCAGCCTGTCCTACGATGGGTGCTTCTCTGCATGTGTTTATAGTCCTACCAGGTTCCCATTCTCTAAGGTTCTGATTGTATTTTGTATATTCATTTATTCACTTGCCCACTGAATGTACCCATCCCTGTGCTAGCCACTATTGAAGGGTGTAGTCTTTGAGGATATAATCTTACCCTCAAAGAGCAGAGAAATCAGAAAAAGGAAAGAAAAAGCAGAGAATCAGGTAAAGTCTCAATATATTGCCCAGGCTGGTCTCGAACACTTGGTCTCAAGCAATCCTTCTTCCTCAAGACACCACACCCAGTCAAAAATATAACTTTTTAATTTGAGAAAGGTATCTGTAGACTACATATATTAGAAAGAAAATTCCAAGCCTGGTGTGGTAGCTGATGCCTACAATTTCAGCACTTTGGGAGGCCGAGGCAGAAAGACTGCTTAAGCTCAGGAGTTGGGGATGAGCTTGGACAATATTCCGAGACTCCGTCTTTAATAAAAATTAAAAAATGATAGCTGGGTGTCGGGGCATGTGTGCCTGTAGTCCCAGCTACTAGGGAGGCTGTGGCAGGAGGAGCCCTTGAGCCTAGAAGGTTGAAGGTGCAATGAGCTAAGATTGTACCACTGTACTCCAGCCTGGACAACAGGGTGAGCCCTTATCTTAATCAAAAAAGAAAAAAAGAAAAGAAGAAAAAAAAGGCTGGGCACAGTGGCTCATGCCTGTAGTCTTAGCACTTTGGGAGGCCGAGGCAGGTGGCTCACTTGAGGTCAGGAGTTTGAGACCAGCCTGGCCAACATGGTGAAACCCAGTCTCTACAAAAAATATGAAAATCAGTTGGGCGTGGTGATACATGCCTGTAATCCCAGCTACTCAGAAGGCTGAGGCAGGAGACTTGCTTGAACCTGGGAAGCCTAGATTGCAGTGAGCCATTGCACTCCAGCCTGGGCAACAGAGCAAGACTCTATCTCAAAAAGAAAAAAAAAAAAGGAAAGAAAAGAAAAAAAAATCTCAATATTTAAGAATGAGGCAGGATCCTTTTTCATACAAAAAAAAAAAAAAAGCATACTTCCAGTTTATTCTTTACTATAACAAATGTTGGTAATGTAACTCTTAAAAGCTTTTCTTCCAAATGATGTTTCTCGAAAGATAACAGAAATCAAGGACCAAGAAAAACAGAGGTCCAATTACTTCTATTGGTAAACTGCATAAATTAAAATATTCATCTTCTGTATGTTTCCTATGTTATAACAAATACAAATTAGTTACTTGCCTTTAAAAATAACTCAGAAAAAAAGTAATTGTGATACACCATATGATGGAATATTATTAAAAGTTTAAAAACAATAATGGTAAAGAATTTTTAATGATGTGGGAGGATGTTCATGGCATGTTACGTGAACAAAGCATGGTTAAACTGTATACAAGTATATGCTGATTATATATTTTTTAAACTATAGAAAGAAAATACTCTTAACAGCAGTTACTTCTGGAATGAATGATTATTGATTATGGGTAATTGTTTTCTTCTCTGGTTTTTAAGTTTTTTTTGTCTTTTGTAGACAGGGTCTCACTCTGTCACAGAATCTACATGGCAGCAGGCTAGAATGCAGTGTACAGTCATGGCTCACTGCAACCTCAACCTCCCAGGCTCAAGTGATCCTTCCACCTCAGCTTCCCAAATAGCTGGGACTACAGGCACACACCACCACACCTGGCTAATTTTTTTTATACAGACAGGGTCTCACTATGTTGCCCAGGCTTCCTTAAAAAAAAAAGGACAAAAATAATATTAAAGTCAGAAAAATATTTAAGAAGGAAAAGTGGTACTTAAACAGGCTTAACATAACATTAAGAGTTTTAGATTTGAACTACAAATAATAAAACAAGCATAATCCCAGCTATTTCATAAGCCAAGCAGTAATTGGAACTAGTCTCTAATTGGTACCAATAAAGCATACAGAAAAAAATTGTATTTTTGCTGGGCGCGGTGGTACGTGCCTGTAGTCCCAGCTACTCAGGAGGCTGAGGTGGGAGGATCGCTTGAGCCCAGGAGTTCTGGGCTGTAATGCGCTATGCCAATGGGTTGTCCACACTAAATTCGGCATCAATATGGTGACCTCCTGGGAGTGGGGGACCACCATGTTGCCTAAGGAGGGGTGAACCATCCCAGGTCAGAAATGGAGCAGATCAAAACTCCTGTGCTGATCAGTAGTGGGATAGCGCTTGTGAATAGCCACTACACTCCAGCCTGGGCAATATAGCGAGACCCCATCTCTAAAAAAAAAAAATTGTATTTTTGAAAATATCTAGATGGCAGCAGTTTTTAAGAATGTTTTTATTTGAGCATGGCTTTGTCTGATATTTTTTAAATTTGCAGTTCTTCAAAACCCATCATGAAACCACACTGTTAAAGTAGAAATGCAGAGTTGTTCAGTCTTCCCACTGAACTGCAAACTGAAATTTTCCTTGATCTCCCACTGATGTTAATACACAGTTGTTTTTAAGCCTATTATAGACTCTTCTGCAATCTGAAGAATCCCAGAATTTGAAGGTATAATTAAGCATTTTGGTTTAAAAGCTATTCTGCAAGGAAGCACAGAAAAGTAAATGAGTCAAGAATCAACACCAATTCAGTTATACTTTTCTAATTTGTTGTTAATTCAAAAACTTGCAGAAAACTTGCAAGAACAGCACAAAGAAATCCCACACAGCCTTCACCCAGATTAATCATATGTGTTTTTTTGTTGTTGGTGGTGGTGGTGGTTTTTTCTTTTTTCTTTTAACCCCTGATGCATTGGGTATAGTCAGATAATCATACGTTTTAATATTCTGCCCCATCTGCTTTATCATCTTCTCTCGACTATATGTGGGTATGCATATATATACTTTTTTCCACAACAAAAAGTTGGAGACATCATGCTCCATTACCCCTAAACATTTCATATGTATGTCCTAATAGACATTCTCTTACATAATCACAGTGCAATTATCAAAATCGCAGCTACTTGGGAGGCTGAGGTGGGAGGATCACTTGAACCTGGGAGGCAGAAGTTGCAGAGAGCCGAGATCATGCCACTGCACTCCAGCCTGGGTGACAGAGTGAGACTCAGTCTCAAATTAAAATAAATAAATAAAAATAAAATAAAGTAAGGGCCAGGTGTGGTGGCTCATGCCCGTAACCCCAGCACTTTGGGTGGCTGAGGTGGGTGGATCACTTGAGGTCAGGAGTTAAGAGACCAGCCTGGCCAACATGGTGAAACCCCATCTCTACTAAAAATACAAAAATTAGCTGGGCATGGTGGCACATGCCTGTCCCAGCTACTCAGGAGAGGCTAGAGAATCACTTGAACCCAGGAGGCAGAGGTTGCAGTGAACTGAGATCATGCCACTGCACTGCAGTCTGGGCAACAGAGGAAGACTCCATCTCAAAAAACAAAAACAAAACAGGCCACACATGGTGGCTCATGCCTGTAATCCCAGCACTTTGGGAGGCTGAGACGGGCGGACCACAAGGTCAGGAGATCATGACCATCCTGGCCAACATGGTGAAACCCTGTCTCTACTAAAAATACAAAAATGAGCTGGACCTGGTAGTATGTGCCTGTAATCCCAGCTACCCGGGAGGCTGAGGCAGGAGAACTGCTTGAACCCGGGAGGCGGAGGTTACAGTGAGCTGAGATCGTGCCACTGTACTCCAGCCTGGGTAACAGACTGAGACTCTGTCTCAAAAAATCAAACAAACACAGGAAAGTTACTATTCCTTGGTCTATATTCAAATTCTATCAATTGTTCCAATAGGGTCAGGCACAGTGGCTCACGAGCCTGTAATCCTAGCACGTTGGGAGGCTGCGGTGGGAGGATCACTTGAGCTCAGCAGTTTATGGGTACAGTGAGCCATTATGACACCACTGCACTCCAGGCTGGGCAACAGGAGGTTCTGTCTCAAAAAAAAAATTAAAATGTGTTCCAATAATGTACTTTATAGTCTTTTCCTCTTCTGTCAAGCATTACGTATTACATATAGTTATGATGCTTCTTTAGTATCCTTTTTAATCTAGAACATTCCTCAGTCATTGCCTTTCTTGACCCTGACTTATTTAAAAATACAGGTCAGTTTACTTTATAGACTGTACCTTAATTTGGTTTTTCTGATGTTTCATCACAGTTATAGTCAGCCTACACAATTTTGGCAAGAAGACCACAAAAGTGTAGAGTTGTATCTATTTCAATGCATCATGTTATAAAAAGCACGTGATGCCAGTTTGTCCCAATACTGATAATGTTCATTTTGGTCACTTGGTTAAGGTAATCTACCAAGTTTCTCTAATTTAAAGTTACTATTCTTCCCTTTGCTATTAATGAGTAATTTGTGTGTAGATACTTGAGACTATGTAAACGTTTAAACTGAAAGTAAAAAAAAAAAGAATCTACATACAAAACATACTCTCTGCTCCAAAAAACCAGTCTCAAACCAGTTTACAATATTCTAGAGCTGTCTCAAATTATGCTAACTTCATAATTTATTATATTATTCTACACTTTTTAAGACAAACATATACTATCAATGTACTATACACCATTTACACATTCATTTTAAGTCATACACCAAATTATCTATACATTTGGTTGCTGGATATTGTGACTATCCAAAATTAGTTTCCAACTGCTGCCAGTGGAAATTCAAGGTTAGTTTGCAACTGCTGTCATAATCCGTATGCATACTGATAAAAGATGCTACAAAAATATTCCTTTCTTAAAGTACTAAACTATAAACTACTATAATCTTGGACTAAGCATACACCTGTGTTCACTTTTGCAAAAGAAAATAGATGCAGAGTTCACTGTGAGTGGCTTGTCAATAGTAGCACCACCTCAAGACATTTTACTTACCACAGACTCAATTTCTGAAAAACAAATAAAAATGGCTTTTTTTTTTTTTTGGAGACAGAGTCTCATTTTGTCACCCAGGCTGGAGTACAGTGGCCTGATCTCACCTCACTGCAACCTCTGCCTCCCTGGTTTTGGCGATTCTCCTGCCTCAGCCTCCTGAGTAGCTGGGATTACAGGCTTGTGCCACCATGCCTGGCTAATTTTTGTATTTTTAGAAGAGATGGGGTTTCACCAGGTTGGTCAGGCTGGTCTCAAACTCCTGACCTTGTGATCTGCGTGCCTCAGCCTTCCAAAGTGCTGGGATTACAGGTGTGAGCCACGGCGCCCAGCCATAAAAATGTCTTATAAATGAAAGTAGAGAACAGTAAAAATTGACTTCTAAATATCACTTTGAAATAATTACCAACTATCTTAATTACTAAGTATCTCTTTACCTTAACTAGATATAATAAGAGGTTGTTATTCTCTGCCTGTTGTGACAGTAGCTATTTCATATTTATAGAAAAATATTCTCAGCAATACCTAAACAGTTTGACAACGATTGTTTTCACATAAAAGCACAATACAGTGGCTAGGCACACCGGCTCATGCCTGTAATCCCAGCACTTTGGGAGGCTGAGGCAGGTAAATTGCTTGAGTTCAAGACCAGCCTGGGCTGTAATCCCAACAATTTGGAAGGCCAAGGCAGGAGGATCACTTGAGCCCAGGAGTTTGAAACCAGCCTGGGCAACGTGGTGAGAAATCATCTCTACAAAAAAAAAAGCAGTTTTTAAAAAATTTACTGAATGTGGTGGCATGTGTCTATGGTCCCAGCTATTCAGGAAGCTGAGGTGGGAGGACTGCTTGAGCCCAAGACATCAAGGCTACAGCACACCATGATAATGCCACCGCACTCTAGCCTGGGTGACAGGGTGAGACACTGTCCTTAAAAAAAATTCCTATTTATTTTGTGATAATCTGAATATTTCCAGTTGTCTTAGGGAATGCTTCAAGAGATTGAGACCATCCTGGCCAACACGGTGAAACTCAATCTCTACTAAAAATACAAAAATTAGCTGGGTGTGGTGGCACACACCTGTAATCCCAGCTACTCAGGATGCTGAGGCAGAAGAATCACTTGAATCCAGGAGGTGGAGGTTGCAGCAAGCTGAGACTGTGCCACTGAACTCCAGCCTGGTGAAAAAGCAAGACACTGTCTTTAAAAAAAAAAAAAAAAAAAAAAAAAAATATATATATATATATATATGTCACAGAGGTGCCAAGACAATTCAATGGAGAAGGAATATTCTTTTCAGCAAATAGTTCTGAAACAACTGGATACTGACATGCAAAATAAAGTTGGACTGCTGCCTCAAGCCATACACAAATATTAACTCATTTTAGATAAAATACCTACATGTAAAAGCTACAATTAAAAAACTCTTAGAAGAAAACATGCGTGCAAATCTTTGGATTAGGCAATGATTTCTTAAAAATAATGCCAAAAGCACAAGCAACAAAAGAAAAAAATAGATAAATTGGACTTCATCAAAATGTAAAACTTTTGTGCTACAAAAAGACACCAAGAAAGTGAAAAGACAACTCAGAATGGGAGAAATATTTGCAAAACACATATCTGGACTTGTACCCAGAATATATAGAGAACTCTTACAACTCAACCATAAAAACACAAATAACCCAATTAAAAAAGTCAAACTTTGAATAACAGACTTTTCTCCAAAAAACACAGACATATGGTAATAAGCAAATAAAGAGATGTTCAATATTATTACTCATTGGGGAACTGCAAATCAAAACAAGATACCACTTTCTACCAACTAAAATGGCTATAATAAAAAATAGAGACATTAATAAGTGTTGCCAAGAACATGGAAAAACAAAAACACTCATATATTGCTGGAGGCAATGTGAAAGGGTACAGCTACTTTGGAAAAATGTGCTGGTTCCTCTAAAAATTAAACAGGAAGTTAACATATGGCCCAACAATTCTACTCCTAAGATCCAACAGAAGTCAAAATGTATGTTCACACAAAAACCTATACAACCTGAATGTTTATAGCAGTATCATTCATAATGGTCAAAAAGTAGCAACCCAAATGCCCTCAACTGATGAATGGATAAACAAAATGTGGTATATCCTTATACCACATGGATATATTTATTAGAATATTATCTGGCACCAAACCAAAAAAAGAATGATATTCTCATACATGCCATAATATGGATGAACCTTGACAACATGCTAAGTGAAATAAGTCGGGCACAAAATGACAGATATTATATGACCACTTATACAAAATATCTAAAATAGGCAAATTCATAGAAATGGACAGTACATTAGAGGTTACCGGGGGTTGTAAGACGGGGAGTTACTGCTTAATGGGTATAAAGTTGCTATCTCAGGTGACGTAAAAATTTTGGAACTACAGTAGCTATGGTTGCAAAACAGTGTGAATGGAATTACACTGAATTATATACTTTAAAACTGTTAAAATGGCAAATTTTATTTAATACATATTTGACCACAATTTTTTTAAAAAAGAATCAAGGTTGGCTAGACGCAGGGGCTCACATGGAACGCAGGCCTGTAATCCTAGCACTTTGGGAGGTCAAGATAGGCAGATCACGAGGTCACGAGTTTCAGACCAGCCTGGTCAACATGGTGAAACTCCATCTCTACTAAAAATACAAAAATTAGCCAGGTGCAGTGGCGGGTGCCTATAATCTCAGCTACTCAAGAGGCTGAGGCAGGAGAACTGCTTGAACCCAGAAGGCGGAGGTTGCAGTGAGCCCAGATCACGCCACTGCACTCCAGCCTGGGTAACAGAGAAAGACTCCATCTTGAATGAATGAATGAATAAATAAATAAAAATGTTAAAAATGAAGTATGGGTATGTACTACAACATGATGAACCTTGAAAACATTATGCTACGTAAAAGGAGCCAGATACAAAAGGCCACATAGCATATACCATTTTTATGAAATGTCCAGAATCAACTAATTCAGAAAGAAAGAAAGGAGATTTATAAATTAGTGGTTCTCAGGTAGTGACTGCTAACAGTATGAAATTTCTTTTTAGGGTGATGAAAATGTTCTGGAATTACATTTTGATAATGGTTGCTCAACCCTGCAAATATAGTAAAAACCACTAACTATACACTCTAATAGGTGAATTTTATGGCATGTGAATTATAACTCAATAAGGCTGTTTTTTTAAAAAAGAAAAATGTATATGCCACAAGCAGACCAACAGACCAGAACAAAGTTCTGAACAGATTCACACAACTTCTGATTTATGACGAAGATGGTATATTATGGTGCAGTGGGAGAAAGGATGGCTTTTTCAATATACATCCTGGGTTCATCAGCTATCCATACAGGAGAAAAATAAATTTGACTCCTATGTCACACCACTGACTGATTTATGACAAAGATGGTATAACAGTGCAGTGGAAAAGGATGGCTTTTTCAGTATACATCCAGGGTTCATTAGTATCCATACAGAAGAAGAAAAATAAACTTGACTCCCATGTCACCACCACAGACAAACTGAAACCAGTTCCAAGCAAAACAAGGAGCTAAATATGAAGTATAAAAATAAAATTTAGGCCAGGCACAGTGGCTCACGCCTGTAATCCCTACACTTTGGGAGGCTGAGGCAGGTGGATCAACTGAGGTCAGGAGTTCAAGACCAACCTGGCCAATATGGTAAAACTCTGTCTCTACTAAAAATAGAAAAATTAGCCAGGCAAGGTGGCAGGCACTTGTAATCCCAGCTACTCAGGAAGCTGAGGCAGGAGAACAGCTTGAACCCAGGGGATAGAGGTTGCAGTGAGCCGAGTTTGAGCCACTGCACTCCACTCTGGACAACAAGAGTGAAACTCTGTCTCAAAAAAATAAACAAAATAAAATAAATTTATAGGAGGAAAAAAACAGGAGAATATCTTCATGCCCAAGGGATAAGCAAAGATTTTTAAAACTAGATATGAAAAGCATAAACAAAAAGGAAACATTAAATATCTAGTGTATTAAGAACTTTTTGTTCATCATAAGATACCATTAAGAGAGTACAAAGTCAAGCCAGAAATTAGGAGAAAACATTTACCATACATATATAGACAAAGGACTCCATATCTAGATATATAAAAGGTCTTTATCAAGAACATATGAAAAATCCTACACATCAATAAGAGAAAAAGAGTCAACTAGATAGAAAAATGACCAAAACTTGGAACCAACCAAGATAGTAGGTAAATGGATAAACAAACTTTGGTACATGCATACAGTGGAATATGATTTGGCACTAAAAATAAATGAGCAATCAAGTCACAAAGATATATGGAGAAACCTTAAAAGAATATTGCTAAATGAAATAAGCCAACCTAAAAAGGCTATATTCAATATGATTACAACTACATGACATTCTAGAAAAGGCAAAACTATAAAGACAGCAAAAAGATCAGTAATTGCCAAAGACTGGATGACGGTGGTAGTGCAGATGCAGAGTGGCATGACTAGGTGAATGAAACACACGGAATTTTTAGGGTGGTTAAACTATTCTATTTGATATCACAATGATGGATACATGACATTATGCATTTATCAAAGCCCATAGAACGTACAACAGAGTAAACCCTAATGTAAACTATGGAATTCAGTTACTAATGTGGTAATAATGATTTAACAATTTTAACAAATGTATTACACTAATGCAAGATTAATAATAGTGAATCCTATGTGGGGCTGGGGTAAGGAAGAAGGGAGTACATAGAACTCTTTGTACTTTCTGCTCAATTTTTGTGAAAATCTAGACTTGCTCTTAAAAGTATTCTTTTTTTTATAATGACTTGGCTTTCTTCTCTTTTATTCTTGTTCTTCCTCCCTTTAACTAGCTTTCTCACTCTACTTTGCAGATCTTTTCTTAACTCATAGCTTCTGTTTAGTTTACTAAAAGCTTAAGTTACTTTGGCTTCGTATCTTCTATCTTAACTCATTCGTAGGTTTCTTTCTATTGCCACCTGGCTTTTGTTTCCCCAAATTCAAATTTCTGAGAGAAACATTTGCCCCATATACTTCCTGTTTGGTGGAGCTTTTTGTACCTGACCATCCATTTTGCAGTTTCTGCTTAGCTTTTCAATCTTTTTATTTCCTATCAGTCTTCTTTAAGTGGTGATTTAATCATCTTCTTGAGACTTGTATTCTGACATTTTTATTTTATAACCCACTAATTCTTTTGTGTGTGTACGTGTGTTTTAAGACAGGGTCTCATTTTGTTTGTTTGTCTGAGATAGAGTCTCACTCTGCCGCCTAGGCTGGAGTGCAATGGCATGCCATCTCAGCTCACTGCAACCTCCTCCTTCCAGGTTCAAGTGATTCTCCTGTCTCACCCTCCCAAGCAGCTGGGACTGCAGGCAGGCACACACCAACACGCCCAGCTAATTTCTGTATTTTTAGTAGAGATGGGGTTTCGTCATGTTGTCCAGGCTGGTCTCTAACTCTTGACCTCAAGTGATCTGCCCGCCTTGGCCTCCCAAAGTGGTGGGATTATAACCGTGAGCCACCTCGCCCAGCCTGATAGGGTCTCATTTTGTTGCCCAGGCTGGTCTCCTGGGCTCAGGCAATCCTCCCACCTCAGTCTACCAAAGTGCTGGGATTACAGGCATGAGCCACTATGCCAGCCTTAACCCACTAATTCTTTTTTTCTTTTTCTTTTCTTTTTCTTCTTTTTTTTTTTTTTTGAGATGGAGTCTTGCTCTGTCGCCCAGGCTCGAGTGTGGTGGCGTGATCTCGGCTTATTGCAACCTCCACCTCCAGGGGTTCAAGTGATTCTCCTGCCTCAGCCTCCCGAGTAGCTAGGACTACAGGTGCATGCCACCATGCCTGGATAATTTTTGTACTTTTAGTAGAGATGGGTTTTCATCATGTTGGCCAGACTGGTCTTGCACTCCTCGGCCAGACTGGTCTTGAACTCCTGACCTCGTGATCTGCCTGCCTTGGCCTCCCAAAGTGCTGGGATTACAGGCATGAGCCACTGCACATGAGCACTAATTCGTAAAAGTGCTATGTGATGTAGCCTTTTATTGTGTGAATAAACCTTTTATTGAAATGTAACATAAAAAAGAGTATATGAGTTGTAAGTATAGAGTTCAATGAATTTTACAAAATGAAGTCACCCATGTGCCTACAACCCAGATCAAGAAACAGAACATCACCAGCACTACAGGAGCCTTCCTTGTGATGCTTCCAAAGCATTATTCCTCCTTTCCCCAATGGTAGGCTCTACCCTGGCTGCTCTCACTACTGATTTGTGTCTTTTCAAACTTACTTCATATAAATGGAGTAACTCAGTATGTCATGCATCTCTAATTACCTGGCTTCTTTCACTCAGATTGTAAGATTCATCCAGGTTGTGTGAAATGATAGTTTTGTTCCTTCTCACTGGTGAATAGATTTCATTGTATAAATATACCACAATTTATCTATTCCACTTCTGTGGGATGTTTACTTTCGGTTTTGGGCTACTATGAGCAGTACTGCTACAAACTTCTTATATGTGTCTTTTGATGTCCATATGTTTGCATTTCTCTAGAATATGTATTTAGGAGTGGAACTGCTGGGCCATAAGGGTACATATATGTTCAGCCTTAGTAGATAATGCAAACCAGTTTTCTATTTGGTTATGTAAGAATTTGAGGCTGGACACAGTGACTTACCCCTGTCATTCTAGCACTTTGGGAGGCAGAGGCAGGAGAATCACTTGAGCCCAGAAGTTTGAGATCAGCCTGGGAAACAAGTGGAGACCCCGACTCTACAAAAATAATAAAATATTAGCTGAGCATGGTGGCGTGTGCCTATCGTCTGAGCTACTTGGAAGGCTGAGGTGGGAAGTTCACCTAAGCCCGAGGCCAAGGCTACAATGAGCCATGAGCATGCCACTACACTCCAGCCTTTATGACAGAGCAAGACCCTGTTCCCAAAATATGAAATTTAATTTAAAAAAATAAAAGAAACCAATCTGGGTGATAAAGACTCAAAACCCAGGTTTCTTGACTGTTAACTAAAGGAAATAGCATGTTTAACTTAGAGAAACTTAGGATAAACAAGACAGTCGTCTGGAAAATGTTTAAAGAGAACTCATGTAGAAAAGGATTAGATTTTCCATATCTCTAAAAAGCAGAGTGGATAGTGTTAACAGAATAGAATCCCCACACTCTCAAAAGCAGGCATACAGAAACTTACATGTCAGGAATATTACAAAAGGAATTTATTCTTGCTGTGGGCGAGATGTCATACCTCCAAGATCCAACATAATACCTAATATACGAAGCATTTTCATGCAGAGCATCCTACAGTACAAAGTCAAGTTTGGAAACCAATGATCCAGTCCAACTTCCTAAACTTACAGGTGAGATCCAGGAAATTAAATGACACCAGAGTTACCTATCAAGACAGCAGTAAAGTTAAGGCTAGATAGTCCAATGCTAGCCCAGTGATCTTTTTATTACACTAGGACATTTCAAAATCCCTAGATTGGTGTGGCAAAATTTGTTCTTAGTGACACATGCTCGGTCGTAGACAAACAATGCATTGTTTCTTCTCTTTAAGCTCTTTTCAGCATCTTCATCGATCATCTATTTAATAATCTACAGATATGCCAGGAATCAATATTAAGTTTACCTGAAACAAGCTTTTTGCCCCATTTTATAAATTGGGGCTTTTCCTTTATTCTAGAACCTCTCCCATTTTCCACAATTACTAAAGGACTCCTAGCAGAGATTTGGTGACCAGTCCCACAAAATTCTTTCAGTACTATAACACAGCATTTGTCTGGTCTGGTCACTAGGATGTTTGTTTGAAAACTAGTGAGTTTATTTTTAATTTTTAATCTCCTTAACCATAATGAGGTTTTCATTCTCTTTTAATTTTTAATAATCCTATCTTTCCCAATTTAAATATTTTTCACCCAATGGGGGGAAAAGACTTTCTTTTGCATTTGTTATATTAAAATAAATGTGCCAAATGAGCATATTACCTCCTTATTCATCTCATTCTAAATATAAGATTTAAAATGTCTTCCTTAGCTTTAAAAACCTCGAGCTTGTTCTCAAGACAGTCTTTTTGAGGTTATTATTACAAATCCATGCCACTTTTTTCATTTTCTTTAGTTATCCTGATTTTACTGAACACAAGATAATCTTTAAAATAATCCTTGGCCAGGCACAGTGGCTCACGCCCATAATCCTAGCACTTTGGGAGGTCAAGGTTGGGAAATCACTTGAGTCCAGGAGTTTGAGACCAGACTGGGCAACACAGCAAGACCCTATCTCTAAAAAAAAAAAAAAAAATTTTTTTTAATTAGCCAAGCATGGTAGTTCATGCCTGTGGTCCTAGCTACTTGGGAGGCTGAGGTGAGAGGATTACTTGGGCCCCTGGAGGATGAGGCTGCAGTAAGCCATAATCATGACACTGCACTCAGCCTGGGCAACATAGTGAGACCCTATCTCCTCAAAAAAAAAAAAAAAAAAGAAAGACCAGACATGGTGGCTCATGCCTGTAATCCTGGCACTTTGGGAGGTCAAGGTGAGCAGATCATGAGGTCAAGAGATTGAGACCAACCTGGCCAACATGGTAAAACCCCGTCTCTAATAAAATACAAAAATTAGCTGGGCATGGTGACTTGCATCTGTAGTCCTAGCTACTCAGGAGGCTGAGGCAGGAGAATCGCTTCAACCTGGGAGGTTGAGGCTGCTGTGAGCCAAGATGGCGCCACTGCACTCCAGCCTACCTTTTCAACAGAGTGAAACTCCAACTCAAAAAAAAAAAAGGGGGTGCGCAGGAGAGGTGGCTCATTCCTATAGTCCCAGCTACTTGGGAGGCTGAGGTGGGAGGACTGCCTGAGCCCAGAAGTTCTGGGCTGTAGTGCGCTATGCCGATTGGGTGTCCGCACTAAGTTTGGCATCAATATGGTGACCTCCCGGGAGCGGGGAACCACCAGGAGGGGTGAACCTAAGGAGGGGTGAACCAGCCCAGGTTGGAAACGGAGCAGGTCAAAACTCCCGTGCTGATGAGTGGTGGGATCACGCCTGTGAATAACCACTGCACTCCAGCCTGGGCAACACAGCAAGACCCCGTCCCCATCTCTAAAAAAATAAAAATAAAGGAATCATTGTATCATTGTGAAGAACTTAAGAGGGAATACCATGGTCATGTGGCAAGTACTCAATAAATATTGTTATTATAGCAAACCTCTTTTCATGTGAATGAATGCTGGTCTATATTATTACATTAATAATGGCCATAAGCATCTAATGGTTACTACCATAATTAGGTTTTTTAATGTCTGGACATTTAAATGGCTTTAAATTTTTGAATATTATAAACAGTGTAATGGACAAGGTTGTTTGTCTTAGGATAAAAGTTGATCAGAAGAATGTGGGGATCAAAATAATATTAATCATTATTGGCACTGCTCAGATATTTCGAGCTGTATACATTCTGAGTGCATGGTATGATTGTATTCCCTACCCTCTTATGGTTGGGTATATATAAGACTGGTTCTAAAGACAATCAATTTGATCTAAAATGGTCTTTGTTACTTCTAGGATGGAGCGTTTCAATGGCTTGTGAGAGACTCTGGAGAGATTTCTCTTCCTCAGCCATGATGAGCGAGATGTTCCAGGGAGTGGCTGCTCCATCACTGAGCATCGCACAGAACAAGGCCCTCAGCTGACTTACAAGAAACATGTTGCCTGGACAAGAAAGAAGCCACTACCACTGTTGTTTTAAGTCACTGGGTTTCGGGGTTGTCTATTATATAGTAATAATCCAGCCTGTTCCCACTACTATAAATGATATCCACTATTGAAGATTTTGATACATATTGCTAAAGTGCCAGAATGGTTACACATGGCCTTTTAAAATCTCAGATCAATTTCTGAGAAGATGGCAACATAGTCTTTGAATGTCCCCAGATTCCCCTCATAAAAAGAGATGGACCAACTAGACAGCAAAACCAAAAAATCTAAAGACCTAATTTACCACAAAAAAAGATCCCCACAATCCCAAAATATAATGAGTAGGGACAAACTAGGTTAACATCCGCAAGTACTAGCATGGTATTAGTGCTGTGCAGGAGGAATCAAAGAAAAACAATGGGATGTCTGACGGACCTAAGAACCCCAAAATCATTCATATATATTCACTGGAAAGCACAGTGTCAATCTGAGAATAAGAGCTAAAACTGGAAGGGGTTAGCCAGGCGTAGTGGCTCACGTCTGTAATCCCAGCACTTTGGGAGGCCAATATGGGTGGATCACGAAGGTCAAGAGACCAAGACCATCCTGGCCAACATGATGAAACCCTGTCTCTACTAAAAATACAAAAAATAGCCGGGTGTGGTGGTATGCACCTGCAGTCCCAGCTACTCAGGAGGCTGAGGCAAGAGAATCGCTTGAATCCAGGAGGCGGAGGTTGCGTGAGCCGAGGTCACACCACTGCACTCCAGCCTGGCGACAGAGCAAAACTCCATCTCAGAAAAAAACAAAACAAACAAAAAAAAAAAAACTGGTAGGAGTTTTGCATAATCCAATAATATGAGAACACTCAAAACTGACCAGCCAGGCCTCCTGTCTAGGGATAGCTGGTTAGAAAAACTAAAACCAGACCTTCAAAAGCTCAGGAAGAGACAAGCGCAGCAGCTCACACGTGTAATCCCAGCACTTTGGGAGGCTGAGACAGCTGGATTGTCTGAGGTCAGGAGCTCGAAATCAGCCTGGGCAACATGGTGAAATCCCAACTCTACCCCCCCAAAAAAAAAATTAGTCGGGTGTGGTAGTGTGCCCCTGTGTTCCCAGCTACTCAGGAGGCTGAGGTGGGAAGATCGGTTGAGCATGGGAGGTGGAGGTTGCAGTGAGCTGAAATCACGCACTGCACTCCAACATGGGTGACACAGTGTGGCCCCATCACAAAAAAAAAAAGTTCAGAAGAAGGTCAGATGCAGTGGTTCACATCTATAATCCAAGCACTTTGGAAAGCCAAGATGGGAGGATCACTTGAGCTCAGGAGTTTGAGAACAGCCTGGGCAACATAGCAAGACCCTGTCTCTACAAAATAAAAAATTTTTTTAATTAGCTAGGCATGGTGGCATGTGCCTGTGGTCCCAGCTAACTGGAAGGCTGAGATGAGAGGATCACAAGGCTGCAGTGAGCCATGGTCATGCCACTGCATTCCAGTCTGGGCAACAGAGCAAGATCTTGACACACACACACACACACACACACACACACACACACACACACTTTAGGAAAACAAATTTCAAATAAAAATTAGCAACATAAATATATCAAGGTCAAATCCCATACAAAGTTATTTAAAAAAAAAAAAAAAGAAGGAACAGAATGGCATTTCTACAGACAAGACAGATCAAAACTGTATTTTATTTCAAAACAGGCTATAAGATATTAAGAAAATGATACAATATACATGAAAGAAAATCTTAGGCTAGGGTGAGAAAAATCAGAAAATAATTAGAAATAGAAGAAAAAATCATTTTAGAAATAAAGGTTAAGCAGAAGGAATACAAGAGCAAAAAACCATACTCCAAAAATACTCAAAAATACTGATATTAAGAGCAGAAGAAAACCAAAGCAATGTAACAAATACTAATTAATGGATGTAATTCCAGAAAACTTTCCTCAAATGAAAAAACTGTCAACAATACTCTATACCAGAAGACAATGGAGTAATAGATTTAAAACACTCAAGAAAATGTAAGCCAAGGTTATTATATTCGGTAAAACTAACTTTCAAGTATAAAGGACATAAAAAAGCCATTATCAATATGCAAAAACTTAGGGCGTATTGTTCCCATGAGCATTTCCTGAGAAATCCATTAGACTCTAGTAAGTAGAAAATGAGCTTCAGACAGTGAAACAAAGAGACAAAGATATAAGGATTGGTGGTGCACATTATATATAAAACAATTATTCATAAAACCAGGACTAAGTGAGGGCTGAAAGGAAGCACACAGAGAGTATATAATTACTATACGCTCTCACAATGTACTTACTATAGTACATTTAAGAAATGTGAGTAAAACAGAAATAGCAAATGCTAAATATTTTTTAAACAAACTTCATAATCATGTTGGTAGCAGTAATATGAGTATTGTTATTCTGAGACTACTGTGTATATAATGTGGGGTAAAGATAATGAGTAAATTTTGGGATATGCTAATTACATCTTCCCCTTTGACTCTGAAAACCAGTATTCTTTTTTTTTTTTTTTTTTTTTAGGAAAAAGATTTTCACTCATTTTACCCAGGCGGGGGTGCAATGGCGCAATCTCGGCTCACCGCAACCTCCACCTCCTGGGTTCAGGAAATTCTCCTGCCTCAGCCTCCTGAGCAGCTGGGATTACAGGCACGCACCACCATGCCCAGCTAATTTTTTGTATTTTTTTAGTAGAGACGGGGTTTCACCATGTTGACCAGGATGGTCTCGATCTCTTGACCTCGTGATCCACCCGCCTCGGCCTCCCAAAGTGCTGGGACCACAGGCTTGAGCCACCGCGCCCGGCCTGAAAACCAGTATTCTTGATGCAGAAGAAAGAAGATGCACATGCAACATAAGAAGTTAAGTAAAAACTTCTAATTCTGACATTGAATTGGAAATGACAGTATGATTCCTGAGGTATTTCATCTTAAAACAATATAAATAAAAATAAATATATTTATTTAATCTATATTTAAAAACCCTCCCCATCTATCCACTGAGCAGCCTAGCAATAATGCTCAACACAGTAGCAATGAGCAGTCCTTGCATGCAATTATGGCTTTAAAAGTTATGGCTGAGTGCAGGTATGAAGCGGAAACATAAAAGAGCTTCAAACATCTTGTCATACCAGTTAGCAAGAAAGCCACCAAAAACTCCTAGGGTCTTTGGCAGTTTATTAAAAACTTAAACATAAATTTTTTTTTTTTTTTTTTTTTTTTTTTTT
>NW_022437034.1:502430-538033 GCF_009761245.1 Sapajus apella | reverse complement strand
TCGATCTCTTGACCTCGTGATCCACCTGCCTCGGCCTCCCAAAGTGCTGGGATTACAGGCGTGAGCCACCGCGCTCGGCCTAACTTAAACATAAATTTAACATAAGACAGCAATTCCACTCCTAGGTACATGCTCGAGACAAAGGAAAGCATAGGTCCACACAAAACTACTACACAAATGTTGACAGCAGCATTAGTCACAACAGTGAAAAAATGGAAACATCCCAAATACCCACCAACTGGTAAATGGATAAACAAGAGAGTGGTATGGCCATAAAATGGAATACTATTCATCAATAAAAAACAATGATATACTAATAACAAATGCTGCAATATGGATGAATCTCAAATACATTATACTAAATGAAAGAAACAAAACAGGAAAAGACCACACATTGTATAATTCCATTTATATGAAATATCCAGAATAGGCAAATTCATAGAAACAGAGAGATCAGTGGTTGTCAGAGACTGGAAGGAGGGAAAATGGAGAATGACTGCTAAGGTACAGCATTTAAACAAATTTCTGGAGTAATGAAAATGTTCTGGAATTAGTGGCAATGGCTGTACAACTCTAAATTTGCTAAAAATTTTAAGTATGCTTAAAATGGGTGAATTTTTATGGTGTATACATATCTCAATACAGCTTAAAAAAAGAAAGATCCTAGGGCCACGTCCAAAGGACACAAGAGTCAACATAAATGTGGTAGGTAGAATTCTAAGATAGCCCTCCATATTACTACCCCACGGTGTGCACATCTGTATAATCCTCTTGGGTGTGGGTGAGGCCAGTGAATATGATAGGATACCACTCCTGTGATGAGGTTACTAATCTGTTGATTTTTTCAGTTAATCAAAAGGGAGATTATCCTAGTTGGAACTGATCAAACCAGGTAAGCTCTTTAAAATAAGATGAATGTCAGATAGATGCTCTCCTCCTGGCTTTGAAGACAAAGCAAACTGAGAGAAGGGGGCCACTCAGCAAGGGTCTGAGGGCAGCCTCAAGGAGCAGACAGCCAACTGCACAAGAAACAAGGCTATTAGTCATAGCACTACAAGGAAATTTCTGCCAAAATCCAGTGAGCCTGGAAGAGAATCCTGAACTTCAGAATAGACTGTGACCTTAGACTGATTTTAAGTCCCTGAGCAAAGGATCCAGCTAGCCCATGCTTGGATTTCTAACTCACAAAAATCCTAAGACATAAATTTCTTATTTTAGGTTGCTAAGTTTGTAGTAACTTGTTATACAGGATGGTACAACTGGAGCTTCAACAGGGTAATATTTATAAACATCAATTATGTTTAAATCATGAGCTTATAAATGTTATGGAGAAATAAAACCAATGGTTTACACCTTTGGAGGATAAGGAAACAATTTATTATTTTTTAACATAGGCCAAAAAAGGAAAAGGGTCAAGCATTTTTTTTTTCTATATGAGCTGTACCACTAGGTAACAAAACAAGAAATAAATAATGTCTCTTTATACATGTATTCCATCTAATAAGTAAAAACAAAATGACAGAATTTAAAATATCACCATTCTGCAACCCCCAATGAGTTAAATCAATCTAGGTACTGAGTATCAACAGTTGCAAAAAAGAAAAAAGACAGAGAAAGAAAACTAGACATTTTGCACCCACAATGAAAAAAGATACCACCACCTATATTCCTGCCAGAAGAATCAAACTTGAGTGTGATTCAAGCCTCTGGACCTAGCTGCCAACTTACAGGCAATAACTAACTGTACCATGAATACACAAACATAGAAAACTCTACAATTCAAATGACCAACGTGCTCTTCAACAGATATTATAAATTAAAGAAAGGTATGAAGAGGGAACCTGAGATTAAGAGAGGTTTAAAAACCATATCAAGTTTTTCTTCCTTTTTTTTTTTTTTTTGAGACGGAGTTTTGCTCTTGTTGCTCAGGCTGGAGGGCAATGGCTCAATCTCAGCTCACCACAACCTCCACTTCCTGGGTTCAATCGATTCTCCTGCCTCAGCCTCCTGAGTAGCTGGGATTATAGGCATGCGCCACCAGGTCTGGCTAATTTTTTTGTATTTTTAGTAGAGACGGGGTTTCTCCATGTTGGTCAGGCTGGTCTCGAACTCCCGACTTCAGGTGATCTGCCTGCCTTGGCCTCCCAAAGTGCTGGGATTACAGGCATAAGCCACCTCACCCAGCCTAACAAATTTTTCTTAAATGAGCAAAACTAAACAAGAAACACAGGAAAGTTTACTACTATAAAAGTCAGTACAGTGGTTACTTTTGAGGGGATGGGAGTGTGATGGAGACAGGACACATGGGGTAGCTGGCAAAGTACTACTTCTTGACTTGGATGGTGATTATAAGAAAATATGCCTTATAATAACTTATTTTTGTTGTGTATGATTTTCTAGATGTGTTTTGTTTTTCAATAAACATTAAAAATGAAAAAATCTCAGACCAATAAACAATCAGATTCAAGATACAGTAACTTTTGAACAGAATATACTTACCTATAAGAGATCTTATCATTTTAAAAATGTGATCTATAGTTGATCAGGTCTATGTATGATTTCTAGCAATTCCAAAATGTAATTTTTCAAAAAATTATTTATTTAGTGGTAGAGATGGGATCTTGCTATGTTGCTCAATCTGGTCTTGAACTCTTGGGCTTGACAATCCTCCCTCCTTGGCCTCCCAAAGTGCTGCGACTATAGGCGTGAGCCACCACACCCAGGACCAAAATGTAATTTGAACACCAACTATTCTTTTTTAAAAAAACACTGGAGTAACTCTATTTCTAGCTTAAATATCCCTTTTCCTTTATCCCATAAACATCAGCCATGAACATTCAATTGGTCCAAATGACATCAAATTACTTTAAACTAGACTGAGGCCGGGCGCAGTGGCTCACGCCTGTAATCTAAGCACTTTGGGAGGCCGAGGCGGGGGATCACCTGAGGTCAGGAGTTCAAGACCAGCCTGGCCAACATGGTGAAACCCCATCTTAAAATAAATAAATAAATAAATAAATAAATAAAAATAAACTAGACTGAGAATATTTTCTGTAAAACTTAAAAACAGTAAATAGGCTAGGTGCTGTGGCCCATGCCTGGAATCCCAGCACTTTGAGAGGCCAAGGTGGGTGGATCACCAGGTCAGGGTTTCAAGATCAGCCTGGCCAATATAGTGAAACCCCATCTCTACTAAAAAAAATACAAAAAGTTAGCTGGGTGTGGTGGTGGGCACCTGTAATCCCAGCTACTCAGGAGGCTGAGGCAGGAGAATCGCTTGAACCCGGGAGATGGAGGTTGCAGCGAGCCCAGATCACATCACTGCACTCCAGCCCAGGCGACAATACAAGGCTCCATCTCAAAAAACAACAACAACAACAACAACAACAAAAAATAAACGAAATAATTTTTTTTTCTTTTTTTTTTTTTTAGACAGAGTCTTGCTCTGTCACCCAGGCTGCAGTGCAATGGCACAGTCTCAGTTCACTGCAACCTCTACCTCCCAGGTTCAAGTGATTCTCCTGCCTCAGCCTCCAGAGTAGCTGGGACTACAGGCACATGCCATCTTACCAGACTAATTTTTGTATTTTTAGTAGACACAAGGTTTCATTAAGTTGGCCAGGCTGGTCTTGAACTCCTGACCTTGTGATCTGTCCGCCTCCGCCTCCCAAAGTGCTGGGATTACAGGCGTGAGCCACCACGCCCGGCCAAACCAAATAAATATTTAGTAAAAGCCTATTATATAATCAACACTATGATGTATTTTATGGAAAATAAAGAAGCACACTCTGATCCTCTAATCTTAAGGAGCTTACAACTTAGCAGAAGAGATATTTACATGTCATATCTATAAATGAAATATCTGAGATATTAGGTTCAGTCTCCCTAGAAAGAAAACTAGATTGGTATTCCTAAACCCTCAACCCATTAACAAGTTGTTTCAATAGGCCAAACACTACTACTTTTACTCTTCTTTCATTTGACATGCTCCATCCTTTTGATGATTGTCTGATCTTCTTTAGGTCTCTCTTTTTCTCCATCTTTTTTTTTCCCAAATAGAGATGAGGTCTCCCCATGTTGCCCAGGATAGTCTCGAACTCCTGGGCTCAAGTGATCCTCCCTCTCCCGCCTCCCAACGTGCTGGTGCTGGGATTAAAGGTGTGAGCCACCACACTTGGCCTTTTTCTTTTGCCATCTTTTAAAAGGACGAGTACAAGGGAAGTAAAGTTGAAAACCAAAAAATTCACTTCAGATTCAACACTAAGACCCCAATAGGTAATCTGGCAGAAGAGACAATGCAGTACAAGTAAAAAAAAAAAAAAAAAAACAACCTCAAATGGCTGGTAAATAAATCTAAGTCCAATCTATCTAGTAACCAAAGAAATGCAAATTAAAATAGTGAGACTGTTCCTCCCTATCAAAATAGCAAACCCGACAAAGCGATCATATTCAATGCTGTATTGGGTGAAAAAGATCCAAAAACGGACATGTAATTTAATGCAAATACATTTTCCAGGTTAATGTGTATTAAGATCCTTCAGATATTACACATATTTTGGCCTAGCAGCTCACTTTCAGGAATCTATTCTAAGGAAATAATGCTGTCCTACAGAAATTTATAGAGAAAAACTTATGTATACAGATGTCCGTATTATAAAAGATATGAAGAAAGGCATCTAAAAAACAGAAACTACTTAAATATCCAACAATAGAGGAAAAGGTATGCTTACTATATTACATATAAACATTAATTAATGCAGAGATTAAGAAGAAACACACCCAAATTTTAACAGTGAATTATTTCTATATGAAAAGACGATATAGATATTATTTCCCAAACTGTCTATCACATGAATATATTAATTAAACAAGCAGGGGAGAAAAATCCTAGTATTCGATATTTAAAAAATTATTTCAAATGTTTTGTGGCTTGCTTTTGTCTATGATATTACTATTCTCCACTATCACTGACCACTAACAGCTATTGATCATATTCCCTAAATTAAAAGAATAATCAGCCAGGTGTGATGGCCCAAACCTGTAATCCCAGCACTTTTGTAGGCCTAGGTGGGTAGATTGCTTGAGCCCAGAAGTTCAAGACCAGTCTGGGCAACATGGAGAAACCCCATCTCTACAAAAAATATATATATAAATTAGCTCAGGTGGTGGTGTGTACCTGGAGTCCCAGCTACCAGGGAGGCTGAGGTAGGAGAATCACCTGAGCCCAGGAGTACAAGGCTGCAGTAAGCCATGATCATACCACTGCACTCAGCTTGAGCAACAGAGTGAGACCGTATTTCCAAACAAAACAAAACCCCAAAAACAAAAAACCTTATACATCACTGGATAAAGAAAAGGGGAAAAAAGTGAAACCTTATAGAAGGCATTATAAACATGTCTGACCATGCACAGACACATTCCAAAAGTACTCAAGTCCTCTACAGAGTACCTAGAAATGCGATCAACAGACACAATACTAGCAGTACAGAGAGGTAAGCTACGAAGAATGAGAAAGAAACCTTTACTCCCAATTGCTAACTTTATGTTAAAGGAAAAATAAACTTTGGGTAAATTATAGCTCCGATCTAGAGAAACTGTCTGAAACCAGACAGAAGCACATAATCACAAACAGGAAAAAAAATTTTTTTTTCATGAGCCACACAGGAGGCTTAAACAGAAAAATTTGCATGAAATTTAGAGACTCTTCCCCTGAAAGCTTTCCAGGGTAAAAATCTTTCCTTTGCAGGAAAGATTATGTTCTAATCAATCAAAGATTTTAGCTGACCTTTGGGAAAAAAATAACTCGCTCTCACAAAATTACTCAAATTTAACAAACAGCAAGGACCACTTTGATAACTAATTCTGATATCCTATAAGTAGATAGTTTTGTCAAACAAAAGATTTACCTTTCCTGAAACAGATTCTCCATCATAGAAGAGATAGTGTTTTTCTACTTTGCCATCTTCAGTTTTCATTTCGGCCATTTTCCTGGTTTCCCCATCATTAAGAACAATATCGATCTCACAAATTGGACCAAAAAAGCCTCCAAGAAAACTCTGAAATAAAATGAAATATTATCATGTTTAGTCAGTCATTACATTTTGTTAATTTGAATTTAATTACCTATGACCTGCAGTTAAATAGACTGCAAATCTTTGAGTTCATAAGGAAATGATAAAAACTTGTATCAAGGCCACGCGCAGTGGCCCACACCTGTAATCCCAGCACTTTGGGAGGCCAAGGCAGGCAGATCACCTGAGGTCGGGAGTTCAAGACCACCCTGACTAACATGGAGAAACTCTGTCTCTACTAAAAATACAAAATTAGCTGGGCGTGGTGGCAAATCCCTATAATCCCAGCTACTCAGGAGGCTGAGGCAGGAGAATCACTTGAACCCGGGAGGCGGAGGTTTCAGTGAGCTGAAATTACCTCATTGCACTCCAGCCTGGGCCACAAGAGCAAAACTTTGTTTCAAAAAAAAAAATCAAATGCCACATCAAAGGCTGGGCGCAGTGGCTCATGCCTACAATCCCAGCACTTTGGGAGGCCAAGGTGGACAGATCACCTGAGGTCAGGAGTTCAAGACCAGCCTGACCAATATGATGAAACCCCATCTCTACAAAAAATACAAAAATTAGCCAGGCATGGTGGCATGCGCCTGTAATCTCAGCTACTTGGGAGGCTGAGACAGGAGAATCGCTTGAACCTGGGAGACAGAGGCTGCAGTGAGCCAAGATTGTGCCATTGCACTCGAGCCTGGGCAACAAGAATGAAACTCCATCTCACCAAACAAACAAAAAAAAAAAGCTACATCAAAACTGAGCAAATTGAGTACACTACTAAGTTATAATACTGAGCAACTTGAATACAATGTTAAGAGGGCAGATTTCATGTTATGTGTTTTTTTAACCACACACACAAAAAACACCCTAAACAAATTTTAGCATGCTATAATTTCAATCATTTCTATATGAAACCACTATAAAAAATCAAATATTAACATATATCAGAAATCCAAGAAGCTAATTCTTAACATCTGGGCTTGAAAAGTTACTTTTATTTATACCTTCTAAGGTTCTTTTATTATAGCAGAATTTACACAATTCAACATACTCATGCAAATCCAAATGAACTATTATAATGCACTACTTACTATACCACTGCTATATTTGGTCTGAAGAGAATATGTTACACTGTAAAAGCCCTTGTAGTAAAACCGGCTATAATGGGGGAAAAAAATAAAATTTCTGTGAATTTTTCTAAAGAAAATCTATAAGCCTTGTTCTATAAATCCTGAATATGACAAATATAAGGGATAAAGATCAATTACTTATCAATGCCAACACACATTAGTTGGTAATAATACTCCATTTGTAATTTTGATACTGGATATAGTTATGGGTTATTTTAGCCACAATGAAACTTAATCTTCTAATCTTTTTAGGTTTACACGGAGAACAATCTCCTATCCTGTCATCCTACACCCTTCATACTCTGTCCTACATAACAACCAGATGATCTTTTTTTAAAAAAAAAAAAAAAGTAGAGACAAGGTCTCACTATGTTGCCCACACTGGTCTCGATCTCCTGGGCTCAAGCAATCCTCCTGCCTCAGTCTCTCAAAGTGGTGGGATGACAGGCATGAGCCACTGCACCTGGCCCAGAATGATCTTTAAAAAAACACATATACATATCTGGTTGGGTGCTGTGGCTCATGCCTGCAATCCCAGCATTTTGGGAGGCCCAGGCAGGTAGATCACTTGAGGACAGGAGTCTGGGACCAGCCTAGCCAACATTGTGAAACCCCGTCTCTTTTTCAAAACTCTGTGTAAAAATTAGTCAGGCGTGGTGGTACATGCCTGTAGTTCCAGCTACTCGGGAAGCTGAGGCAGGAGAATCACTTGGACCCAGGAAGCAGAGGTTGCAGGGAGCGAAGATGGCAACACTGCCCTCTAGCCTGGGCCACAGAGCAAGAATTTGTATCAAAAAAAGAGTGTTCCTTGGATGAATCTAGAAACCATTATTCTCAGCAAACTGACACAAGAACAGAAAGCCAAACACTGTATGTTCTTACTCGCAGGTGGGTGTTGAACAACGAGAACACATGGACTCAGGAAAAGGAACATCACACACTGGGGGCAGTTGTGGGGGGTAGGGGAGAGACAATGTGGGGGGTGAGAAGGGGGGTAGGGAGTGATAACATGGGGAGAAATGCCAGATGTAGTATGCACCTAAAGTAAAATAAATAAATTTTTAAAAAAATAAAAGAGTGTTCACAAGTGTTGTTCGTAATGGCCCCAAATAGAAACAATCCAAAAATCAACAAGAATGGATAAATACATTTTGGTATATATTCATACAAATGGAACACCAGATTAGCAATAGAATTAGAGGAGATACAACTATACACAAGAATGAATCTCATACACCTGATATTGAGTGAAGAGGCCTGACACAAAAGGAATACACACTGTATAATTCTACTCATATAGTAAGTAAAAAACATGTAATATACATTATGGTATTACAAGTCAGGCAATGACTGAAAGAAAGCATAAAGGGAGCTTTTGACTGCTAGTAATGTTCTGGCTGTTTTTTTGATCTAAGCATTTGATACCGAAGTATTTCACTTGGTGAAAATTCATCAAGCTATATACCTATTTGTGTACTTTTCCACAGATATTTTACTCCCACTGTTATCTTAAACACATAGACACACACGCGAAGTATTCTCTAATGTGGTCTACATATATCTGACACTACTCATCACTCAGCCTGGTCCATTGTTCAGAGTTCTTTCTTCAATAGCTCCAATTTGCTAGTGTCCTTCTTGTTTTAGAGCCAAGCAAAGTATTCTTAACCTAATTCACTCTTTGAGTTTCAGCTTGACTCCCTCTCCACAAGACCCTCCCTGATTTCCTAATCAAAACTGCATTCTCTAAATTTAGGTTTCACAAGGCTTATTTAGTGCCTGACTCTCCTAGTGAACTGTAAACTCTATGAGGTTCATCTAAGGCAGCGTATGGCATTTAGTAGAAAGCATTCAAATACCTGTTGAATGTTAAATTAATTTTGAACAAACATACACCATTCTAATAGAAAATAAATGAATACACAAGAATTAACTGAAATCTAAAAGAGTCGGTAATATTAGCCTTTCCCAGCAAATCAGTATTGGTATAGTAGCATACTATGCCAGTGGAGCTTATATTAAATCTCAGTTCTGTCCTCACTTGCGAGTCATTAGTTTGCTTTCTGTTATCTTATTTTGTGGCTACGAAGGGCACAAGGTGATGCTATGCTCAAATGAGATGTTTTCCTAAATCCTATATTAACAAAAGGGATTATAATTTTAAGAAACTAAAAGAATTACCAGATTAGTACTTTTGAGATATACAGCATATTTTCTTTTTGACAAGATATTTTCATCTTTTCTGGCAAAATTGCAAACAAACTCAAATTTTAACCAGAAAACTAATTTTAGTCAGAAAACTATTCCAAACTAATTTAGAAAAAAGAGAATGAAAAGCATTAGTGATCGGTCACACACACTGTTCATTCCTAGGTAGCTTTCTAAGTCTTAAACTCAAAACTTGCTCAAAATCATAAATTTTGAAATACTGTAGTACATTTTCTCCTAAGGGCTATAGAATGTATAGCAGCTCAAAATCAAGCACCTCATATTTACTAATCAAATATGTGCTGAGCTAGCAGGGTAGCGGGGTTGTGTGGGAGGAGCAATTGTGAAAGGGTAGAAGACAACTCTTCAAGTAGTAGTCTATTTTAGAAGGAAAAACAAAATCAGCTATATTGAAAGATAATATAATTGGCAGGGAGAGCAGTAAGAATGAGCTCTCCTTCCTTATGACATCCCCATTAACTCATTTGAGTTATAAAACAGAGACAGAAAAATTTAATTTTTTTTTTTTTTTTGAGACAGTCTTACTCTGTCACCCAGGCTGGAGCACAGTGGTATGATCTCAGCTGACTGCAACCTCTGCCTCCTGGGTTCAAGCAAATCTCCCACCTCAGCCTCCCAAGTAGCTGGGACTACAGGTGCTCACCACCACAATTGGCTTGTTTTCATATTTTTTGTAAAGACAGAGTTTCCGCCACATTGCCCATCACAAACTCCTGGGCTCAAATAATCCATCCACCTCAGCCTCCCAAAGTGCTGGTATTGTAGGCATGAGCCATCTTCCTTGGCCTTAAAATTAATTTTCTCATTCCTCCTGACACTTCCCAGAGCTACTTAAAAGAAAAATGAGATTGGAAACTATAAAAATTGTTTACAGAGAAAAGGAATTATAATTTTTTTCCATATGCATATACTTAACACACATAGAGCTCCACTTGGGGTTTGAAAGCTGAAATTAAAAGATCAAATCACCAAAGTTAAACAAAATTTTAATAGAACTAAAATTGCCACTAATTAAACTAGTATACAATGTTTCATTTTATAAAACTTCACAATTAACTAACAATGTAATCATAAATAATGTTTTATTTTGACAACATTCTTTAAATTTTTAAATTCCTAAGCATTAAAAATATGTGGAAAACTACGCGCTATCCTCTACTATTTTCTGGGTGCAAGAAATATTTCATACGTTTTTTAAAGAGTAGCCAGGCACAGTGGCTCACACCTGTAATCCTAGCACTTTGGGAGGCTGAGGCAGGAGGAGCACTTGAGCCCAGAAGTTCAAGATTAGCCTGGTCAACATAGCTAGACCCCCATTTCTAAAAAAAATTTTAAATTAGCCCAGTGTAGTGGTGTGTGCCTGCGGTCCCAGCTACTTGGGAAGCTGAATAAGGAGGACTGCCTCAACCCAGGAGGTCAAAGCTGCAGTGAACCACTCCTAACTGGGTGACAGAGAAAGAGCTTGCCTCAAAAAAGAAAGATACTTTTCAATACAATCAAAACACTAAAATTGGAAGCAATCAAAAGGCATTTTTACAAGCCTAGTATAGCAAATGCAGAAAAGTAATAGGCTGAGTAATAAATTACTGTACTTTACCACGGTAACTATTCCGTGAGAATACAGCATTGGTTTAACTTTTTTTTTTTTTTTTACAGTAGGGCACATCAAAGATGAACTAGTGGGCAGGGGGCAGTGGCTCACGCCTGTAATCCCAACACTGTGGGAGGCCAAGGTGGGCAGATCACTTGAGACCAGTCTGGCCAACAGGCAAAATCCCGTCTCTACTAAAAATACAAATAAAAAAAACTGGCCAGGGGTGGTGGCACAATCCTGTAGTCCCAGCTACCTGGGAGGCTGAGGCAGGAGAATCACTTGAACTCAAGGAGTAAGTTGTAGTAAACAGAGATTACGCCACTGCACTCTAGCCTGGGCAACAGAGCGAGACTCCATCTCAAAAAAAAAAAAAGAACTAGTCTTTCTAAAAACACCTCCAGAAAATTGTGGATATCTTACACTTTACAGGTAGAGAACACAAAGAAAAAATAACTGAGGAAAAACGCTTGTCTTTTAGAAGCCACTGAAAGAGAAAGATTCTCTACCCAAAGTCTTGCTTTCAAAGTTTTTTCTAATATGTGCAACTTGTGTCATTTGAAATAAAGGGTCTTGAAATTAAATTCTTTTTCTAATTATTCACAATCAAATTGTAATACTTCTGATGGGTTGAAGAGGAAGTAAAATACAGAACTGTCAGGATGTTAAAGACTAGAAGGAAAGGGAATAAAATTTGTTGAGGGTTAGGATATGTTGTAATGTATATGGCAATTTTGAGATTTTTTGTTTTTTGAGACAGTGTCTCCCTTTGTCACCAGGCTGGAGTGCAGTGGCGCGATCTTGGCTCACCACAACCTCAGCCTCCCAGGTTCAAGCGATTCTCCTGCCTCAGCCTCCTGAGTAGCTAGGGTTACAGGTGTGCACCACCATGCCCAGCTACTATTTTTATTTTTAGTAGAGATGGGGTTTCACCATGTTGGTCAGGCTGGTCTCATACTCCAGACCTCGGGTGATCCGCCCGCCTCAACCTCCCAAAGTGCTGGGATTACAGGCATGAGCCACCGCGCCTGGTAAGATCTTTTAACTGCAAAAATACTATTCACTTCTTTCGGTAAAGATATGTTCAAGGGAGCATTTGGAATACTGCGATTTTCAGGATCAATTCTTAATATGCAAGTTAAAACTCTTAGGGAACTTTTAAATAACTGGACTGCAATATATATGACTATAAAAACATGCTAACAATTGTTTTTTACAGTTTTTTAATCTTGGCCAAAACCTCCTATCACTGACTTTAGGTTAATTTACGATTTTTCATATAATTGTAAACTCAATATGGAACATTACCAATTAGCTAATACGTGTAGACACACAAAAAGGCAACAAACTTTTTAGTCCTCATTGAAGGAATTTCATTAAGTCCAGTAGATGTAAAGAAATGCAACTCATTGCATTTCTGAGGTGGAAGGCTGGCTCTCAGAATTCATTCACTTAGCCCATACACAAGCAATGAAACAGCAAATTTTCATACATATATTACATTGGCACCCATTTCAATGTTTTAAAGTTTTACAATTTAGTTTGAGGAGTAACTTGAAAATAAACTGCTCTTGAACATAATTCAAAAAAGCTTATTAAGAGTAATAATTACAAATGTAAGCAAAAAAAAGGAGGACGTTTTAAGTTTTCTTTTCAAATGATATTCAATTAAAGAAGCCTGCCCTAACTCCCTGACTAGGTAAGGTCCCCCAATACTTCCTTCTTAGTATCTGTCGCAATTCCAATTTCCACGTTAAACAAATAATTTACACAAACAAACGTTTATCTCTCCCTACATTTTAAGCTATAAGAAAGCAGGTAGGCGCTGTTTCCGTTTTACTTGAGTCTCCTGGGCGTACCTGAGCAATTATTTGTTGAATGAAAGAAAAAGAGCTCTAAGAATGAATGTGAATGTCTGGTTTTTTTTTTTTTAATGAAAGCAACACCATTACTGATTTTAAAAGTTATTTATTCAAAGTAACTTTTTAAAAAATTAACCTGGCTTGGCCTTTTAGCCAAAAGTCTCAAGCACTCTATTGAAATCAGTGAGCTTCGGGAAAGCAGGTAGTATTAGGAAAGCATACAGTAGGCGCTCAACGTACGCTTGCTAAATGAAGCGAATTGACGACTACTACCATCAAATGCGTAAAATGAGATCTAACCTAGAGGAGACTGCCGACACCCAGGTAAATACCACTATGCCTAGGCTAGTGCTTCCACGGACTGTGGTGAGAGCACCGATTCCCCTCCCTCCTCTGCTTCCCAGGCCGTTTCAACAACCCAGAGCGTTAAGTTCACTGAAATGGCTTGGGGACGAAAATGAGAGCCAATGCTTAAAACGGCGGCCACCAAATGGGTGTCTCTGTAGTTAAAGATGTCCCCCATTCCAACGTCCTTTTATTTTTCTCTCCCATTTTACAAGTGCCAACATGAAAGTCTGAACTGGGGTCATGAAATCAAAGAATGTCACCATAGTCAGGTTTAAAATATCAGAGTTTATCAAGTTCGTGACACACTGAGGGCCCAAGTCCCCTGCAGAGTCCGGAGCTGGGGGGCTCCCAGGTCACCCCACCTGGATGGAAGCAAGGCTGCCCGGGAGGAGAGCAGGGACTAGCTACCTACGAAGGGGAGGCGGCGACGAACCCTCGCAGAGGCGGGGTCCGAGTCCCCAGCCAGGGCCCCTATTAGGCGGTCGAAGAACGCGGGCAAAGGCTCCGACACGGCGGGGAGAGCACGCCGCCGCGGCCGCCGCCGCCTATAGGTGCTCGGGCCTCACCGAGACCGGGAAGAGGTTGCGCTGCCCGCTCTTCCCAGACCCGGGGGTGGCCCGACAGGCCTAACCCCGCTCCCCGCCCCGCTCGCCCGTCTCCTCCTCCGGCGACGCCCGGCCTGCGGTTGGCTGGCCTGCCGCGCACTCCAGGGCAAGGGCGGGAGGCGAGAGCGCGGGCCACCGCGCACTCACCATTGTCAGCGCCGCCGCCGCGTCCCCCCGACTCCACTCCGCTTCCCTCAGGAGAACTCCCAGCCCCGGCTCCCTCCGCTCAGGCGCCCCGTCACGTGACCTCGGGCCGCTAGCCACACGTGACCGCTCCCTTCCTCTCCCCTTCCCCCCGCACCCTTCCCTCTCCCGGCCTGCCACCCCTCCCTGCTGGCCGCCGGGCCCTCCGGGGAGAGGCCTCTTGGAGGCGGGGCCTCAGGCTCCACCCCTCGGAGATCGGGGCGGGGACGGGCAGATGACGTCGAGTGGGCGAGGCTGGGCCGGACGCAGGTTGGCTGGCAGCTGCAGGCGGGTCTTTCAGTCGCCGGCCTGGCGGTTCTGTGTCCTGCCTCTTTGCCACTCCCAGTTCCTCTTCTCTGTGGAAGTTTGAGCGGCTGGGAAGGAAGGAGAAAAGGAAGGGTTCGTCCAGAGACGCTCTCCTTGGCTGGGTCCCTGGGTTGCCGGGGCGAATGGGAGCCCTGTTTCCTTAGGCCTCGCTAAGAGATGCCCTCTCTTTGTCCCGGACGAGGCGTTCTGCCGCCTTGCCCGAACGCAGCCCCGCTCCACCTCCGTCTGAGTCTGGGTTTTCTTAACTTGGCTTTCTTGCTTCTGAAGAGAAGACCAGTAGAAAAAAATCCTAGGGTACAACTTTCCTTGCTTCCCAAAGTCCACAGATGGCTCCTGAGCGACCCACCCTGAGCCGGGAGGGCTGAAACCCACCGTTCCGCCCCGCCTTTCTGAGAGGCCAAAGGCGTTCCCCAAAAGTCCCGCGGTGCTGCTGAAGACTACGCTGGCCTGAACTGTGTCCTCCTCCCTAATGTAAGCCTCCAGGACCTCCAGATGCAGAAAATACTGTGTGGGATTTCAAAGCATAATGTTGAACTACCACAGCGCACTCTGCATCACCAAAGCAGATGAAAAATCCATCCCTGAACGTACTATCTTTACCCAACCTTAACAAAATCAAGTTTGTGAGGCAAGGCCAGAAAGCAGGTCTCAAAAAAAAATTTCTTTCATACTTAATCCTCAGTGTGAGCCTCAAATTTAAAAGAATTGAAATCAGTATCATCTCTAACCGCAAGAGAATTAAACTAGCAATCAACCGAAAAAGCCAGAAAATTCCAGACATATTGGAATTAAGCAACATAATTCCAAATCTCTAGATCAAAGAGATCAATGGAAATTTTAAAATGATTTGAAGCTGGACACGATGGCTCATGCTTGTAATCCCAACACTTTGGGAGGCCGAGGCAGGTGGATCCCCTGAGGTCAGGCGTTGGAGACCAGCCTGGCCATCATGGTGAAACCCTGTCTACTAAAAATACCAAAAAAATTAGCCGATTTTTTTTTTCACTTAGAAGATTTGCCTGTCACCTTGAGAGCTACTCTGGTTCCTACCCACTCTTTTCTGGGACTTAAATATCAACATAGCAAAGAGAATAGATGAAAATGTCACGCAGGCAAAGAAATACTAGTCAAGCCAAGTATAAATAAGATGCGGCAAAGAAAGTCACACCAGAGACCAATTTGTACTAATGATTTATTCTACTGATCAAAACCCAATAATTGTCCTATCATAATAAATACAAGGAGCAACAGAATTGTTGAGCTAGTTATTTATCTGTCTGCCTACCTATCGGTCTATTCAGCAAGCCAGCATGTTAGAGCTAGATTGTGAACAGTACAGTGTTTCGCCACACTGTGAAAACTGTGGCATCTCTATATTTGCCTTGCCCTCTACAAAAAAAAAAGTGAGGGGTGTGAGGAATATATGACTAACTTACAGGAATTGACTTTCATCAGCAAAAGTACTGAGACCAGAAAGTATTAGATGAGAAGCTAATCTGAGCTTTTATCTATCAGAAACCAGTTAAGAGAAAAATAGCCATTTATTCAAATCCACAAAGACTAAACATTCACATTAATAACTATGAGAGTGCTTTCGGCTGGAACCGCCATCTTCCAGTAATTCGCCAAAATGACGAACACAAAGGGAAAGAGGAGAGGCACTCCATACATGTTCTCTAGGCCTTTTAGAAAACATGGAGTTGTTCCTTTGGCCACGTATATGCGAATCTATAAGAAAGGTGATATTGTAGACATCAAGGGAATGGGTACTGTTCAAAAAGGAATGCCCCACAAATGTTATCATGGCAAAACTGGAAGAGTCTACAATGTTACCCAGAATGCTGTTGGCATTGTTGTAAACAAACAAGTTAAGGGCAAGATTCTTGCCAAGAGAATTAATGTGCATATTGAGCACATCAAGCACTCTAAGAGCCGAGATAGCTTCCTAAAACGTGTGAAGGAAAATAATCAGAAAAAGAAAGAAGCCAAAGAGAAAGGTACCTGGGTCCAAGTGAAGCGCCAGCCTGCTCCACCCAGAGAAGCACACTTTGTGAGAACCAATGGGAAGGAGCCTGACTGCTGGAACCCAGTCCCTATGAATTCATGGCATAATAGATGTTAAAAAAAATAAAAGACCTCTGGACTGTAAAAAAATAAAAAATAACTGTGAGAGTATCAGGGAGCAGCTGTTTACAGAGTTGACTGACAAAGTTAAGGGAAGAGAATCAAATCCAAATACACAAAAATAAAAAAGGAAAATACTTTTTAGGCCAGGCACAGTGGCTCACACCTGTAATCCCAACATTGTGGGAGGCCCAGGTGGGCAGATCGGTTGAGCCCAGGAGTGTGAGACCAGCCTGGGCAACATGGTGAGACCTCATCTCTACAAAAGCACAAAAATTAGCTGGGCCTGGTGGCATTTGCCTGCTGGACCAGCTACTCAGGAGGCTGAGGTGGGAGGACAGCTTGAGCCAGGGAGGCAGAGTTTGCAGTGAGCTGAGATTGCACCACTACACTCCAGCCTGAGCAACAGAGCGAGACCCTGTCTCAAAAAATAAATAATTTAATTTAAAAAGAAAATACAATTTAAAACATGCCAGTGAAGTATAAAAACACATTTTTCTTTTAATCTCCCAGAGCAGTTAGAATAGATTGTGCTTAAAAACTTTAGCTAGTGCAGCTGTAATCATGGTAAATATTCTTATATTCTTTTATAACTACAATTATAAAAGCCAAACATTTGTTTCACAATATACAGGTTTTTTTCTTAAATGTACCAGTACTTAATGTTTTATCTCACTATTCCTCTTTTCTTTTTAAATTAAGATATAATGTACATACAGTGACATATGTTAGTTTTAAGTATGCAGTTTGATCAGTTTTGACAAATACAAACATTTAGATCATGAGTGATGTCACAGACAGAGCACAGTGGCTCATGTCTATAATCTCAGCACTTTGGGAAGCCAAGGCAGAAGGACTAATGAGGCCAGGAGTTCGAGGCTGCAGTGATCGTGTCACTGCACTCCAGCCTGAATGATAGAGCAAGACCCTGGTCTCTACAAAAAATTTAAAAGTTATCCTGGTGGTGGGGCATGCCTGTAGTCACAGTCACTCAGGAGGCTGAAGCGGGAGAATTGCTTGAGTCCAGGAGTTCCAGGCTGTAGTGAGCCGTGATGGTGCCACTGCATTCCAGTTTGGGCTACAGAGCCAGGCCCTGACTCTTAAAAAAAAAAAAAAAAAAAAAAAAGCATACATCATTTGTATAACCCACACCTTCATCAAGATAATAGATCACTGCCATCAACCCCAGAAAACTTTCTTACATCCTCTCTCAATCAATTCGCATTTCCTAGAAGCAATCACTGTTCTGATTTTTTTTTTTTAATAATGATTAGCTTTGTGTGTTCTATAATAAAATAATAATGGAATCATAGAACAAGTGTTATTTGGTGTCTTGCTTCATTCTCCAAGCAAAATAATTTTGATATTTATTTATGTTGTTGTATGCATCAAGTTTGTTCCATTTTATTCTTTATAGTTGTATTCCATTGTGTGAAGAGACCACAAAATATTCTTTTTCCTGTCAGAGGACATCTGCTTTTCCCATTTTTTTCTATTGTGAATAAAGTACTGCGACGTACATGCCTTTTCTGTGAACCTAACTAAAGTGGAATTGCTGGGTTGGGTAGGTGTATATTTAATTTTACAAGAAAATGCCACATTATGTTTTAAACTGGTTGTGCCATTTTATCCTCCCATCATGGGTGTGTGAAATATTAATGTTTCCACATCCTGGTTAACACTTGGTCTTGTCAGTGTTTTAAACATTAGTTATTCTTATGAGTATGTGGTTTTTCTCACTGTGGTTTTAATTTGCTTTTCCCTGATGATTAATGATGCTGAACACTTTTTCATGTGCTTATGGATCATTCACATATACCTCCCTTTGTAAAGTGTCTTGTCAAGACTGCCAATTTTTAGTTAAGATTTTTGTTTTCTTATTATTGAGTTATAGCTTATTAAATATTTTGAATATAAATGCTGTATCAAATGTAGTAATTGCAAATATTTTCTCCCACTCTGTGTGCTTATTCACTTTCCTAACAGTGTCTGTTGATGACTTGAGAATTTGAGCTTTTACATTTGCATTTAGGTGTAAAATGTAAAATGAGATCCATCTCAAACTAAATTTTGCAAATAGTATGGGATAAGATTTGAGAGCTTATTTGCGCCTGCATGGCTCCAGCACCATTGCTTTTTCTTTTTTCAATTTTTTTTTTTTTTTTTTGGTGATGGAGTCTTACTCTGTCATCCAGGCTGGAGTGCAGTGGTACCATCTTGGCTCACTGCAACCTCGGTCTCCCAGGTTCAAGCAATTTTCCTGCCTCAGCCTCCCAAGTAGCTGAGACTAGAGGCGTGCACCACCATGCCCAGCTAATTTTTGTATTTTTTAGTAGAAACGGTGTTGGAAATGATGTTGGAAATAGATGCTCAGTGCTGCAATGAAAAATAAACAGTGAGACAAAAGAAAAGCAACAACACAATTTTTACTTCCTGGACTGCAGGAAGGGTACTCTCACTAGCCATCTTGCCATGAGAGTACAAAGAACAAAGAATACACGAAACTTTATTTCTTACGCATTTAGGGTTGTCCTTACTGCTGTGTCTGATCTCCGTTGGCTGGAGTCAGACCTCACAATCTAAACTAAAATCCGATTGGCTAACAACTTAAAACTTTTCTAAACAGGTGAAAGCAATGGAGAGCTGGGACATGCCCGTGAGCATGTCCAGCACAGATATCTTGGTTAAAGTACAAGGACATAGAATGTACCAGGTGCCTGTAAGCATGGCGTGTCTAACGACTACATAGGATAGGGCTTAACAAAGTTATTAGCATACTTATGATTTATTCTTTAACAAGAAAAAAAACTTTAAAAAGGAACTTTTCTACTTCCCACAAACAGGGTTTCACCATATTGGACAGGCTGGTCTTTGAACTCCTGACCTCATGATCTTCCCACCCTGGCCTCCCAAAGTGCTGGGATTACAAGTGTGAGCCACCATGCCTGGCCACAGCACCATTTCTTGAAAACATTTTCCTTTCCCCCTTAAATATCTGTGGTGTTTTTGTCAAAAACTTATTGACTGTATAATTGTGGGTCTATTTCTGAAATTTCTAGTCTGTTCCATTGATCTATTTTGTCTATCTTTATATAATACTACACTGTCTTCATTACTATAGCTTTATAGTAAGCCTTGAAGTAAGGTACTATAATTACTCCAACTTGTCATGTTTCAAGAATGTATTGGCTATTCTAAGTTCTTTTATTCTAACATACATTTATAAATTATAAATCTACTTCTCAAAAAAAAAATCTGCTGGTTGGAATTGAGTTGAAACTACACCTCAATTTGGGGAAAATTGGCATCTTTTTTTTTTTTTTTTTGAGTCGGAGTTTCGCTATTGTTACCCAGGCTGGAGTGCAATGGCGCGATCTCGGCTCACCATAACCTCCGCCTCCTGGGTTCAGGCAATTCTCCTGCCTCAACCTCCTGAGTAGCTGGGATTACAGGCACGCGCCACCATGCCCAGCTAATTTTTTGTATTTTTAGTAGAGACGGGGTTTCACCGTGTTGACCAAGATGGTCTCGATCTCTTGACCTCGTGATCCACCCGCCTCGGCCTCCCAAAGTGCTGGGATTACAGGCGTGAGCCACTGCGCCCGGCCGAAAATTGGCATCTTAACAATATTAGGCCTTGCAATCTATGAAATAGTGTATGTCTCTATTTTTCTAAATAAATAGAGAAAATAGATTTAATTTCTTTCAGCAATGATTTGTAGTTTTCAGTACCTTTCACATCTTCAGTTAAATTTTTTTCTAAGCATTTATTTTTTGACACCATTGTAAATAGTACTAAAAGTTTTTTTATTTTCTGGCCAGGTGTAGTGGCTCACACCTGTAATCCCAGTACTTTGGAGGCCGAGGCAGGAGAATTGCCTGAGCCCAGGAGTTCAAGATAAGCCTGGGCAACATGGCAAGACCCAACAGGGTCTATATCAAATTTAAAATTTTATTTTAAAAAATTTATTTTCCAATTGTTCATTGCTAGTGCATGTGTATGTGTATGTGTGTGTGACTTTTCTATAATAACTTGGTATTTGAAACCTTGCTAAATTTCTCTGATAATTTCTTGTCATCTCTTTCCTCTCCTCTTTCTTCCTGCGTCTTCTATTAGTTACATTTTGGACTTCCTGAATTGATTATGTCATTTTCTTATCTCTTCTATTTCCATCTACTTGTCTCTTTGTTCTCCTTTCTGCACAATTTCTCCAATTTTATGTTTCAACTCTTATAATGACTTTTTTTGAAATTACTCTATTATAGTAGCCAACTTCTAAGATAGTCCCCAAGGATCCTTGCCTTCCAGTATTTACACTCTTTTGTAGTCCCTTCTCAAATCTTGTCAAGGCTGGTCTGTGTGACCAACAGAATGAGATAGAAGTGATGTGTGTGACTTTCACGGTTGCTTCTGACTTGCTCTCTCTTGGATGACTCGCTCTGAGAGAAGTCCATTGGAGAGGTCAACATAGTGGGAAACTAAGGCCTCCTGGATATACCCAGAACTAACTTGCCAGCCATGTGAGTGAGCCACCTTGGAAGCTGATCCTCCTGCCCCCATTAAGTCTTCAGAGGACTGCAGCCCCAGCTGACAAATTGACTGCAGTTTCATGAAAACCTCCTTGACAGAACCACCAAGGTACTCCTCTCTCAAATTTCTGATCCCAAGAAACTATAAAATTTTTAAATGTTCATTGTTTATTAATATTTATTACCCCTAAGCGGTTTTTTTTTTTTTTGTTTTTTATTTTTTGTGTGTGTGTGTGTGTGTGTGTATGTGTGTGTGTGTTGTTGTTTGGTTTTTGGGTTTTGTTGAGACAGTTTCGCTCTTGTGCCCCAGGCTGGAGTGCAATGGCACCATCTTGGCTTGCTGCAACCTCCACTTCCTGGGTTCAAGCGATTCTCCTGCCTCAGCCTCCCAAGTAGCTAGGACTATAGACACCAACCACCATGTCCACCTAAGTTTTGTATATTTAGTAGAGATAGGGTTTCTCCATGTTGGCCAGGCTGGTCTTGAACTCCTCACGTCAAGTGATGTGCCCTCTTCAGCCTCCCAGAGTGCTGGGATTACCTGTGAAGGCCACAGCGCATGCCCTGGAGACATTTTTGACTGTCAAGTTCTGGGGGGAAAGTGCTACTGGGCAAGTAACGAGTAGAGATCAGAAAGATTGTAAGCATCCTATGATGCACAGAATAGCCCCCCTACTACAAAGATGTACCTTGTCAAAAATGTCAATAGCCAGGGGCAGTAGTGGGCACTTGTAGTCCTAGGTACTCAACAGGATGAGTCAGGAGAACCGCTTCAGCCTGGGAGCTCAGGACCAGCCCGGGGAACATAGTGAGTCTCTCACTCTAAAAAAAAAAAAGGCCACGTAGGTGGCTCACGCCTGTATTCCCAGCACTTTGGGAGGCCAAGGCTGGTAGATCACAAGGTCAGGAGTTTGAGACCAGCCTGGTAAACATGGCGAAACCCTGTCTCTACTAAAAATACAAAAAATTATTATCCGGGTGTGGTGGCAGCACCTATAATCCCAGCTACTCGGGAGGCTGAGGCAGGAGAATTGCTTAAACCCAGGAGGCAGAGGTTGCAGTAGGCCGAGATCATGGCCTTGCACTCCAGTCTGGGCAACAGAGTGAGACTCTGTCTCAAAAAAAAAAGAAAAAAAGTTGGTCCAGCACGGTGACTCATGCCTGTAATTCCAGCACTTTGGGAGGCCGAGGCAGGCGGATCATCTGAGGTCAGAAGTTTGAGACTAACCTGACCAACAGCACAGCATTCATAACAGTTTACCCCTGTGCCACTTAGATTTTTTTGCTTCTTATAAATTCTGGGAATAGCTCCTTCAGGACACTGCCGGGCTCTTTTCCTGGAGAAACTTATGAGAGAAAGATTAGTGGAATGAACTGCAGCCACTGCCACTGCAGCTGCTATCAAGACTACAATGGGGCCGAGCATGGTGGCTCACACCTGTAATCCCAGCACTTTGGGAGGCTGAGGCAGACAGATCATGAGGTCAGGAGTTCAACACCAGACTGGCCAACATGGTGAAACCCCATCTCTACTAAAAAATACAAAAATTAGATGGGCATAGTGGTTCATGCCTGTAATCCCAGCTACTTGGGAGGCTGAGGTAGGAGAATTGCTTGAACTGGGACCCAGGAGGCAGAGATTGCAGTGCGCTAAGACTGCTTCACTGTACTCTAGCCTGAGCTACAGAGCAAGATTCCATCTCAAAAAAAAAAAAAAATCAATGTCGACGAAAATAATGTAGAATCATTAAATGCCTCCTCCACTATCAATTCTGGAGTTCTCTCACCCTTGGCTAACACTTCTGCTAGTCTAGATGGCTTAGTGGGAGGATTGACCCATACCTTCAGCCATGAGGATCTGAGCCCCTAGTTAGCTTGTTCTTCTCAGTCCTGGCTGCTGTATTTGTCCATTTATCATTAAACCATTAGTACTTCTAAGTACTAAGAGCAGCCTCAGTGGATCACCTGGGTGTCAAGTGTAGTCCTCCCTGTTCCCACTGTGTCGCAGTAGCCCTGAATCTTGATAATCAGGTTCTTAGCCCCCAGCAAGATGGTGGCTTCTTGACCGTTCATCCCTTGCCACAGTTTAAGATGCCATAGCTTAAAGTTCAGTATGACTCTTATCATGTCCCCTGGTGGAAACATTTCCCACAAGGAACCATAACATCTAAATATGCAAAACTAAGGGTTGCGGTAATAGGAAGAATAAATTCCACAAGTAGCGTTTTGTTTTGTCTTGTTAGATAAGGGGAAAGGGTCTTTTATGTTGCCCAGTCTGCTCTTGAACTCCTGGCCTCAAGCAATCCTCCTACCTCAGCCTCTCAAGTAACTGGGATTGCAGACATGAGCCATTGTGTCCAGCTAAATACTCCAAGTAGTTTTGATATTGAGTCATTTTGTACTTCCACGCCTTGGTTCCTGGACCCATGTATTCTACCTATTGAGGACACAGCACCATATAAAGCTTACAGATTTAGCATGTAAACTGCATCCTGAAGGTTGTGATGCCAACCTCAGTGTATCATAGCCAAGCGTTGCCTCAGCTCTGCCCTCAACAGGCCTTGCATCACTCTGTCATGTTGAGGGCATTGAGGTGATGTGGTGGGTGATAAAATCAGTGGAGCCCATGGTCATGTGCCCACTGCTACATCTCCTGCTGTTATGCAGGTAAGTACGTACCAGAACCAGCAGGTATCAGTCACCTCCGCACTTAGGCATCTTGGTGAAATCCGCTTGCAAGTCTTCAAAAGAGCACTTCCATACGCTTGGATTCCTGGTGGGACCGTAGATCCTTGTCTGGCATTGTGCTGTCTACATGTTACACACCACTATGTCACTGCTTTTGCTAGTACAGATAAATGAGAGATGTAAAAATATCAGCCTAACAATATTTTAAGGATTTCTTGACCAAGGTGGGAGGTTTTATGGACAGCTAAGACCACTGCAGGTCCTAACAACTGCGACACTGCTACCTGTCCACCTGGCAGGCGTATCCATACTCCCTTCATTTCCTTTCTGCCTTCAGTTTGGAGGAGATTTTTTCTCCCTCTGAGTAAACTGGCACCAAGTCTGGGACGTGGGGCAGTAGGGGCGCCGCGACTGATGCCCGATATGGGATTGATGTGACTCCTCCAGGCCTCCGCATCTGCACGGGCATTTCCCTGGGCCACTGCGGTGAAGGTTCACTGATGTCCTCTGCAGTGCACGACTGCCACTTTTTGGGACTTCCATACTGGTTTCAGTAGCTGCAAAACTTCCTGTTGGTATTTTATTTCTTTGCCCCCAGAATTAAACAGGCCCTTCTCCTTGTGCAGCGCCTCATGTACTTGGAGAGTGAGGAACGCATACCGTGAGTCAGTGAAAATGTTAACAGTTTTTCCTTCACTTAATTCCAAGGCACGAGTTAAGGCTATTAACTCCGTTCTCTGTGCTGAGGGGACTTGAGGTAACAGCTTGGCCTCTAGAGAGAGTTGAGTCTAGAGTCACCACCGCATATCCAGCACACCTTCCCCTAGAGGGTTTCCATCCACATACAGTTCCCAGTCAGCCTGAGACCACGGCGGGTCCCACAGACCCGGCTGACTGGAGTGAACTGAGTCCAGTACCTCTAGGCAGTCATGTGTCACCGGGTCCTCAGACAACGGGAGTAAGATGGCCAGATTTAGGGTGTCACAAACTTCTACAGTTATATGTGGATTCTCATACAGTAGGCTCTGGTACTTAAACAGGCATTGGTGAGCCAGTGATGGCCCTTCGTGTTTATTAAGGTGACCACGACATGGGGGGCTTTTATCTTTAAAATCCCCAGGAGTATGTAAGGACCCAGTTACCAGGAACCGACCTTCAGTGGGACCCAAATACCCCTGAGGGCATGCACAGGCTAACTCCATACAGAGAGGCCTTACTGGAGGGAGTAAGAAAAGGAGCACAAAAAGTCACAGATATACACAAAGTAGCTCAGCTTAAGCAGGGACAAGATGAAAGTCCAGCCCAGTTTTGTGAAAGACTGTGTGAGGCCTACCACATGTATACTCTTTTTGACCCTGAGGACCCCGAGAATCAGCGCATGGTGAACTTTAGTTAGTCAGAGCGCGGATGATATCAGGAAAAAGTTACAAAAACAGAATGGGTTCTCGGCCATGAGCACTGCACAGTTGTTGGAAATAGCCCGTCAGGTGTTTGTGAATAGAGATGCAGTAAGCCACCGAGAGAAGGAGCGACAAAACTGGTGAAATATTGATTTGCTGGCCGCATTTATCAGAGGAACCCCTTCAAAGGGGCAGGGCAAGGGGGACCCTGGGAAAAACACCCAGTTGAATCAACCACGTCTACAGCGCAACCAGTGTGCCCATTGTGAAGAGATGGGGCACTGGAAAAATGTGTGTCCTCAGTTGGCAGGGGATCAGGGTGACCCCAAGCAAGAAACTCAGGAAAGGATGAGACTACCCTGTTTAGCTTGGCAGGGGGGCCAATGGACTGAAGGGGACTGGACTCAGATGCCCCCAAAGAGCGCATGGTCAGGGTAAAGGTTGGGGGCAAGGACATTGATGACTTCATCAATACCAGGGTGGAGCACTCGGTGGTGACCCAACCCATGGCCCCTTTGTCCAGCAAGTCAATAAATATAATTGGGGCAACTGGAGTTTCAAAAAAACAGGCTTTTTGCTTGCCTGCTCAATGGAGGGCCACGAAATTATACATCAGTTCTTGCACATGCCGGATTGCCCTCTACCCTTCTTGGGAAGAGACTTGCTGAGCAAACTAAGAGCTACTCTCACTTCTACTGGTAAGGGCTCTCTGCAGCTCAAACTGCCTCAGGCAGGAATAATTATGGCTCTCACAGTCCCGAGGGAGGAGGAGTGGAGACTCCTCCTGTCCCAAAGTTAGCTTGTCAGTCTCTTGTGCCAGTAGGACAGTGGCTGCTAAGGCTCATAGACACGGGGCCATTCCTTGGAAATGCCATCCAGTTGTTTGGGCAAGTATGCCACCGGTCGAAGCCATGGGCCCACAGTCTGGGTCAGGACCCCCACTGCCATTTTCTCTCCCTCAGACACATACAGCGTAAAGGGGTTTGTCAAGTCCGGCAGTCCCAGAGCCAGGGCAGATTTTAGTTTTGCTTTTGTGCTGCTCTGAGCTCCACTCTAACGGCTCTCCATCCCCCCAGCTTTGTGGCTTCATACAGGGGTGTAGCCAGAACTGCAAAGTTAGGCATTCATAGCCTGCAGAATCCCAGTGCTCCCGAAAATTCTCGTACCTGCCTTCGATTCTTAGGCACTGGCAGGTTATTGATAAGCTGCTTTCTTTCTATTCCTAGGCTTTGCTGCCCCTGCTGGATGTAAATCCCAAATAGCGCACCTGCTATTGGCAAACTTGGGCCTTCCTTTTGGACACCTTGTATCCACAGGTCTCCAGGCGTTTGAGCAACGAGTCAGTTCCCCAGGCACATCTGGCTGCAACCGGGTATCCCAGCAAAAAGTTACCTACGTACTGAAGCAGCACACAACCTAGGTCCTTGGCAGGGAACCTCTGGAGGTCCCGAGCCAATGCCTCTCCGAAGATGGTTGGGGAGTTTTTGAATCCCTGTGGAAGCCAAGGCCAGGTGTACTGTGCTGTTACGCCTGACTGCCGATCTCGCACTGGAAGGCAAACAGTTCCAGGCTTTCAGGGGCTAACCAGATACTGAAGAAAGCATCCTTTAAGTCTAAGCAAGTGAGCCAGCTGGCCTCAGCTGACAACAGTCCTAGCAGTGTGTAGGGATTGGGCACTGTGGGGTGCAAAGTCACAGTTGCCTGGTTAACCAAGCACAGATCCTGCAAAGTCTATAGTTCTTGGTTCCCAGCTTGGGGACACTCAGGACAGGCGTGTTCCAAGGAGACTGGCAGGGAACTATAATACCATAAGCTTTCAAGTGTCTGAGATGGACCTGGATGCCCTCAAGAGCTTTTCTTGGTACTGGGTACTGCCTTTGTCTAACTGGTAGTGCCCCCGGCTTTGCTTCAGTAACCACCAGGGCTTGGTTTACTGCCAACCTTGGAGGGTTGTCTTCTGCCCAGACCTGTGGCCATTGCTTGGTCAGCACGGGGGCAGGGAGGGGTTAATTCTCCTCCCGGCTCTGTCAGGAAGAGTCTCCACTCCTCCTCCCTCGGGACTGTGAGAGCCATAATTATTCCTGCCTGAGGCAGTTTGAGCTGCAGAGAGCCCTTACCAGTAGAAGTGAGAATAGCTCTTAGTTTGCTCAGCAAGTCTCTTCCCAAGAAGGGTAGAGGGCAATCCGGCATGTGCAAGAACTGATGTATAATTTCGTGGCCCTCCATTGAGCAGGCAAGCAAAAAGCCTGTTTTTTTGAAACTCCAGTTGCCCCAATTATATTTATTGACTTGCTGGACAAAGGGGCCATGGGTTGGGTCACCACCGAGTGCTCCACCCTGGTATTGATGAAGTCATCAGTATCCTTGCCCCCAACCTTTACCCTGACCATGCGCTCTTTGGGGGCATCTGAGTCCAGCCCACTTCAGTCCATTGGTCCCCCTGCCAAGCTAAACAGGGTAGTCTCATCCTTTCCTGAGTTTCTTGCTTGGGGTCACCCTGATCTCCTGCCAACTGAGGACACACATTTTTCCAGTGCCCCATCTCTTCACAATGGGCACACTGGTTGCGCTGTAGACGTGGTTGATTCAACTGGGTGTTTTTCCCAGGGTCCCCCTTGCCCTGCCCCTTTGAAGGGGTTCCTCTGATAAATGCGGCCAGCAAATCAATATTTCACCAGTTTTGTCGCTCCTTCTCTCGGTGGCTTACTGCATCTCTATTCACAAACACCTGACGGGCTATTTCCAACAACTGTGCAGTGCTCATGGCCGAGAACCCATTCTGTTTTTGTAACTTTTTCCTGATATCATCCGCGCTCTAACTAAAGTTCACCATGCGCTGATTCTCAGTGTCCTCAGGGTCAAAAAGAGTATACATGTAGTAGGCCTCACACAGTCTTTCACAAAACTGGGCTGGACTTTCATCTTGTCCCTGCTTAAGCTGAGCTACTTTGTGTATATCTGTGACTTTTTGTGCTCCTTTTCTTACTCCCTCCAGTAAGGCCTCTCTGTATGGAGTTAGCCTGTGCATGCCCTCAGGGGTATTTGGGTCCCACTGAAGGTCGGTTCCCGGTAACTGGGTCCTTACATACTCCTGGGGATTTTGGTAATCAGCTGGAACATGCTCTTCCAGCCATTTGGATGCCGCCTGGAGCGCTCTTCACCTCTCATCAGTGTTAAAAAGATACATGAGCAACTGGTGACAATCAGCCCAAGTGGGGTTATGAATTAGGTGAATTAAAGTTTACGGCACGTCATTGTAAGATGGGTTGTTATTCTTCCAGTTTATGAGGTCGGACGAAGTGAATGGTAAGTACGTGAAGACCGGCCTTTCCACCATATGCCCGTCCTCATCTACTCCTGTGTACTGCTGCTCTTTCACGGGTATTTGCACTCCAGCCTTGGGCTACAAACGAGCCACCAGGGGAGGGGACCCCTGAAAAGCGGGCTGCTATGGGAGGAGTGCTTCCTGAGGCCACGCTTCCTTTTCTTTCTACTCTGGGCGGTGTAGGAGGGCTCAGACCTTGCGGAGGTGTGGAGATCTCTGGCTCTGGAGAGGGAGGCCTCTCCTCCCAGTACGGAGGGGGTGTTATTGAAAGAGGGTTCTCTGATGCCGAGTTAGGCAAGATCTTAGGAGCCTGCATCCCCTGGCAGGTGGAGCAAGATTTTTCCCTAACTGCCTGTCCTTTTGGTACTAACACTGCTGCTGCTTGGCCTCTTAACCACTGTGGAGGGGTTAAAACTAACTGTAACCAAGAATCTATGTACGGAAATTGGTCAAGGTGTCCTGGCTTGCCTGCAACTTGTGCCACACTCTGGAGACAAGGGACCTGTCCAGGCTCCCTTCTGTGGGCCAATCTGCTTCTAATGCTGGCCAGGCTACTTCATACACAGTTTTAAGTTTCTTTGGCATCGTGGTGGCATCATAATCTCCACTAAAGCCCTTCTTGAAATTCTTTGGCATAGTTCCCAACGGAGTGGGTTTACTCCATGTTTTACCCATCTCCCTCCAGCCAAGTCAGAAACAGAAACACATTTAAGGTGCCAAGACTGGCTTACAGAGTCACAAAATTAAAACCAAAGTGTTGAGATTGGCGCGCGCACGCGCACACACACACACACACACACGAACAAAACCAAGGTTTTGTTCTCTATCATAGAGCACACTCTGTGTGCCCTATCACGACTGCCCTCACAGCAGGTAAGCTATTCCCCTATGCACTGTGTCGGCTGCCAGCTCAGCAGGCCCTATCCTGCTCTTTGCTGGCTGTTAGGACACACACACGCAAGAACAGAACCAAAACCCAAGGTGCCTACCTTGGCACACACACAGGAACAAAACCACAACCAGGGAGCTGACTCAACGTGCTCTATCACGGCTGTCCTCGCAGCAGGGAAGCTATTCCCCTATGCCCTATGTCAGCTGCCAGCTCAGCAGGCCCTATCCCACTCTTTGCTGGCTCTTAGGACACACACACACAAGAACAGAACCAAAACCAAGGTGCCTACCTTGACACACTGTTGGTGATCAAGTCACGCTTCCACCCAGTGGGGTGGCCAGTGAGGCTTCCCAGAATTAATCTTGCCAAGTTTCTGACGTCCGGACTCTGGGCCTGCCAGTTCCTTCTCAGGGTGCAGCCTCTGCACTGGATCCCTGCGGGCCTGCCTGGACCTGCTGTGGGAGAAGAGTCCACCGGATCCAGTGCCTATCCGGGAGCGCTCTCAGGACCCCGTCACCAAGCGGGCGGGAGCCTACACGGGGATGCTCCGCAGGGCAGGGCAAAGCTGCCTGGGAGGCTGTCCTGGCCATCTGCCAACTAAAACTGGATTTCCGGTCAGGGAACCAAAAATGAAACAGGAGCAGTGGGGAACAAACCTCTTGAACATCAAACTGAGGAAGGAAGTGGCTTTTTATTCCGCCAGGAGATTTTGGGGACTATAGCCTCATTCGCTGAGCTCCCCAAGCTGCAGCTTCTCTCCCCTTTTATAGGCTTACAACACTAAAGGGGAAACTGAGGCAGAACTATGTCATTGGCCTTTTGCTGGACGTCTGACCTTACAATCTTTTGGCTTCATTGATTTGCTAATTCATATGTAGTGTGACTGGGGACTGGAAGGGGAGGGGGCTTACAGAAACAAGACAAAAGTATGAGCTGTTTGTTGGCAGAGGTGTTTCCAGGAGGGAGCCTGGTCCATGGAGACGTTGGGGCGTGACCCCAGTGCCGGGCTCCAGCACGCAGGAATAACATTCATTTGCAGCTCTTTCAAGGTTAACAGATAGCAGAGACGCTGGGAAATAAAAAGGGCGTCATTTTCCCAGCTCTTTGGTATTTTATTTTATTTTATTTTTATTTTCCTTCTTCACCCTCCTTCCAATCTGGAATGGGGAGGGAGGGGGTGAAATAGAAGGAGGCAAGGGGTCTCCTCTCTCAGGCAAATCAAACATATTCTGTAAGCCCTTAGATTTTAGTGTTAAGACATCTCCTGAGCAGGAAAGGCAAACGCATACCTGAAATACATGTTTATCACTGTTAGAACAAATCTCCAGCCCTTCCAGAATGGAAGGGACCTAATGTAGTCAACTGGCCACCAAGGTCTCCTTCAAGAATAGTGCCATATCAGTGGCTCCACAATGAGCTCTGTTGCTACCATACTGGACATTTGGCACCATCGGTAGCTGGATCAATCTTGGTCAGTGGGAGCCCATGCATAGCCTCCATCCCTGACACTATGGCCACTTCTTCCTAAGCTCATTGTGCTAGCTTTAGGGTGGCCCAGGACAGAGGCTGACTGGCATCTGTCCAAGTCATTTTGTCTGCCTGGTTGTTTAGTGCCTCTTCTGTGATGGATGTTTTCTGGTGGGCATTCACATTTGATATGAACATCTTCACACTTTGTTTTCTCTCATTGCTCCATCCACATCCCTTTACCCTAAGCTTCTTAGTGCCCATTCTTCCAGTAGTTCTGATCAACTGTCCAAAACAGTCACCACAGTCCATGAAAATGAGTGTCTTCCAACCTCAGGCTCCTTCTCTCTCCACACAGAGTGGATTCCCAGAAGCACCACCCAAGGCTCCCGCTCACTGGGAGGATTTCCTCTCAAAGCTGCTTTTCAAGCCCACCCCTGAGTGGCACTGTAGCACAGCTGACATCCATTTTTGGCTTGCTCCCATATACCAGACCGATCCATGCGTAAACCAAGCTGGAGTTTATTCCTACCCTGGCCGTTGGTCATTAGGAAGCCCTCATACAGCCATAGATGTGAGCCCAGGGAGAAATGCTGGTGCATCAATGGTGATAACATGGGGGTCTGCTCAGTGAACACTGTGATTATCTGATGTCCATCCAGCCAGTCCAACTCTCTTTAGACAGTACTATGACAGAGAGTGGGAGAGTTAAAATCGTCCTGAAAATAGTCTGTAAACATAAACTGTTGTCTGTTCCAAAAGAATGTAAACTGTAGGCCGGGCGCGGTGGCTCAAGCCTGTAATCCCAGCACTTTGGGAGGCCGAGGTGGGTGGATCACGAGGTCAAGAGATCGAGACCATCCTGGTCAACACGGTGAAACCCCGTCTCTACTAAAAATACAAAAAATTAGCTGGGCATGGTGGCACATGCCTGTAATCCCAGCTACTCAGGAGGCTGAGGCAGGAGAATTGCCTGAACCCAGGAGGCGGAGGTTGCGGTGAGCCGAGATCGCGCCATTGCACTCCAGCCTGGGTAACAAGAGCGAAACTCCGTCCCAAAAAAAAAAAAAAAAAAAAAAAGAATGTAAACTGTTTCTGATCCTCTTTGTTGTTGTTGTTGTTGACAGGATGTGGCTGTCGCTCAGTGCATTGGTGCAATCTCCGCTCACTGCAACCTCTGCCTCCCGGGTTGAAGCAGTTCTCCTGTCTCAGCCTCCGGAGCAGCTGGGATTACAGGTGTGCACCACTGCGCCCTGCTAGTTTTTCTATTTTTGGTAGAGAAGGGGTTTCATATTGGCCAGGCTGGTCTCAAACTCCTGACCTCGGATGATCCACCTGCCTCAGCCTCCCAAATGCTGAGATTACAGGCATGAGCCACTACGCCCAGCCGAAAATATCTTAAGTCAAAAACACATTAAATACGCCTAACATATCAAACATCATAGCTTAGCCTAGCCTACTTTTTTTTTTTTTTTTTGAGACAGAGTGTCACTCTTGTCAACCAGGCTGGAGTGCAATGGGCAATTCGGCTCACTGCAACTTCCACTTCCCAGGTTCAATTGAATCTCCTGCCTTAGCCTCCCAAGTAGCTGGGATTACAGGTGCCCACCGCCCACCCAGCTAATTTTTGTATTTTTAATAGAGATGGAGTTTCACCATGTTGGGCAGGCTGGTCTCAAACTCTTGACTTCAGGTAATCACCCACCTCAGCCTCCCAAAGTGCTGGGATTACAGGTGTGTGCCACCGCACCCAGCAAGGCTAGCCTCCTTTGAGTATGCTCAGAACACTTACCTTAGCCTACACTTGGGGAAAATAATCTAATACAAAACCTATTTTATAATAAAGAGTTTTAATATCTCAAGTAATGTACTGAATACTGAAAGCAAAAAGCCATGCTCGCTACTGCTGCCCAGCACCACCAGAGAGCGTCACACCACATATTACTAACCTGGGAAAATATCAAAATTCAAAAACTGAAATTTAGTTTCTGCTGAATGTGTATCACTTTCCCACTATTATAAAGTCAAAGAAACATTAAGTCAAATCATTGGAAGTTGGGGACCCTCTGTACTCAGTTGAATTTGTAATATTCCACTGTCACTCTCCATTTGCTTTTTGTAAGAACAAGATTGGTGAATTAAACGGAGGTGCTCTGGGGAACAGCATCCCTGCATTCTTTGTTTTTAAAGGTGCTGCTAATCACTGACATTCCCCTTAAGATGAAATATTGTTTTTGATTTATTGGTAGATGGGGGGAGGGGTGGCTTCAGAACTTTTCACCTGCTCTTTTCCATCACAATAGCTCTTTTTTTTTTGAGATGGAGTCTCGCTCTGTTGCCCAGGCTGGAGTGCAGTGGTATGATCTTGGCTCACCACGACCTCCGCTTCCCGGATTTAAGTGATTCTCCTGCCTCAGCCTCCCAACTGCCTGGGACTACAGGCATGTGCCACCATGCCTGGCTAATGTTTTTATTTTTAGTAGAGACAGGGTTTTACTATGTTGGGCAGGCCAGTCTCGAACTCCTGACCTTGTGATACAGCTGCCTTGGCCTCCTAAAGTGCTGGGATTACAGGAGTGAGCCACTGTACCCGGCCACAATAGCTCTTATCACACAGGCCGAGAAACCAATGTGGAGGTTGTACTACCTACCAAGTAAGTCCATTCTAATGAGACATTCAGATACTGGAAAAAATGGCCACTGTGAGCCAGACCTGGGTGACAATTCCACCATGTACCCCCACTAACAAGGAGGCCATGGTGATGCCTTGGGGGATGCTTTGGGTCTCTGTTTCAAAATCAACTCAGATCCTGTGACTGACTGTTCCTGAAAAGTTTGAATATCCCCCTTTTCTCCAATATACGGTACCTCAGAAAATGCCCATAGATCCCTTTGACTAAGCATTAGGGGACTCACCACTGTATATCCTCGCCGCAGTCTCTCGAGGTTCTTTTTCCAGAGGAACTAGTTTCTCTCTTCGTCAGTGGGTTCCAGCTCTGAAAACTGACTCAGGTAAAACTGGTTAAAGATATCATGCTTTTTTGATTGAGGCAATTGCCCTGTGCCTCCTGGCCATCTTGATCTTTCCAGCTGAATAATGTGGTGGTTAATTTTAGGTGTCAACTTCACTGGGTTAAGGGATACCTAGATAGCAGGTAAAGTATTATTTCTGGGTGTATCTGTGAAGTTATTTGTACAGGAGATTAGCGTGTGAGGTGGTAGACCAAGTGGGGAAGATCCGCCACATCCCTGGATCCCTGGTCCAAGGCCTTTGGACCTGGACTGAGCTATGCTACCAGCTTCCCTGGTTCTCCAGCTTGCAGATGGCCCCTACCATCACCGGAGCCAATTGCCCTAATAAACCTTCTGGCATATATCTACATATATGTCCTAGTGGTTCTGTCTGTCTGGCAAACCCTGCCTAATACAATAGATTGAGCAATGCCTTTGCTGGCTTTGCAACTATCTTGCCCCTAGAGATGCTGTCTCCTAACTCCATGCTCATCAGGCTCACCTGGATGCGTCTCTTACCTTGCTGCTCATTAAGATACTGCATCTCTCGGCTTCTGATGGTTGAGCACTATCACCTGGCCTCTATTATTTTTGTACCCGCTATTCCCACTGCTATTAACGAGCCCAGTTATATAACAATATCAGCCCGGCCCTTCTGAGGAGAGCCACCACAGATGGCTCAGAGATGCTGGTTCCTCTCACTAGGCTATTTTTATTGCTTTGGCCTTCCTGCAAAGCAGTCATCTGATGGGTTTGCAAGGCTTACATAGTCTGTTCATTGTATCATGTCCATTTCCTTAGTCCTTTTGACCCCTTTTCCCACTGCCTGGCATGGCAATTCTAGTGTTTCCACTTCACTGAAGTGAGGGCTGTCACTTTCTCTAAGTGTCTAAGAGCCATTCTAGTAAAGTGTCAACACCTTCTCCCAGGGTTCTTGTAAGGATTAAAACCTGTATCCCAAGAGAGTACACTCACATTGCTAAACACTCCCTTAGCCAATTTTGTGTTCTATTTCCATCCCTGGATCAATAACTTCTAGAGTTAAGTCTTATAGACACCCTCTCACCTTTTAAGGTCCACATTAACTAAGTTCTGTGGAACTTTCAGAGTATTTTACCTTTCCTCCTGAGCAAGCCCAACACTTCCCTGTTGGTTTATACTGACTTAACTTTGATATTTATCTGCTGTGTAGGAAGGGAGGTGGGGACAGATCTTGAGGTAGGGGCCTCTTTAAGGTAGGGGCCTCTTAATTCTCTTCAGCAAGAAAACATTAGTTTTTTTTTGTTTTTTGGTTGTTGGTTTTTTTTGTGTGTGTGTGATAGAGTCTTGCTCTGTCGCCCAGGCTGGAGTGCAGTGGCGTGATCTCAACTCATTGCAAATTTCACCTCTCATGTTTAAGTGATTCTCATATTTCAGCCTCCTGAGTAGGATTACAGGTGCTTACCACCACAATCAGCTAATTTTTGTATTTTTGGTAGAGCAGGGTTCCACTATGTTTGCCAGACTGGTCTTAAACTCCTGACCTCAAGTGACCCACCCACCTCAGCCTCCCAAAGTGCTGCGATTACAAGCGTGAGCCACCACACCTGGCCAGCATTGGTCCTTAAAGCATGGGACTCTTCTATAGATGCAGAGGTTTGTAGGAATCTGAGGGTTTAAAGCCTGAATATATCAGCCCAGATGTCTCCATCTCTCAGGGTCCCATTTTTCCCCGGTAAGGACTCTGAGCTTGCATAACAGACTGGGCTGACAATTTAACATTCTTGGAGCTCTTATATATATATAAATCTTTTTTTTTTTTTTTTTTTTTTTTTTTTTTTTTTTTTTT